>NC_137464.1:136791089-137022576 GCF_964235325.1 Thermobia domestica
GGTGGAGAAACTCAGTTGGAAGGATCGCTAATCAAAACTTCTAAATTACATAATCATTCCATTCACTGAAGTAGCTAACTTGACGTTTACTCAGAAATTTACTACTGCATTGTTCAAATCAAGTTATGACAATTACAAGCATGTTAATGCAAGGAGATTCAAATTTCTAGGAACTCCAAGACTACAGGCTAAAGTGTCATGTTTCAGTAGTAGCTTGAGTTATGTTAGGTTTCAGAATTAAAGAAAAAAGCATTAAAGAGTCTCTTGTATTCATGACCTGGAAGAGGGGGAGAATTATACTGCATTGTTCAACTTGTAACTAGTATTCGACACATATTTCATGTAATTATTTGGTCTAGGAATTAATTCGTGCGGTTTTTAATAAAAATGGAAGCTTTATTTCAAAAACAAAGTAAATGAATACGTTAACAAAAATATTGTCCATCGCTAGCCACTACTTTCTCCCATCTTTCAGGCAATTTACGGATTCCGTGTCGAAAAAATTCCTCATCTTTTGACGCAATCTAATCAAAGATCCATTTTTCGATATTTTCTGAAGAAGTGAACCGCTGTCCAATCAAATCGTTATTCATGCAATCGATCAAGTAGTAGTCAGACGGAGCAGTGTCTGGTGAATATGGCGGGTGGAGTAACACTTTCCATCCGACATTTTCCAAATAGGTTTTGACCGGTTTTGCGACATGTGGTCGAGCCTTATCATCTTGATAAATAAGTTTATTATGCCTGTTATTCCATTCTGGTCGTTTTCAGGCCAGAGCTTGCTTCAAACGCATTAATTGTTGTCGATAGCGGTGTCCATTAATAGTTTCACCAAGTTTCAGAAGTTCATAGTACACCACACGTTTCAAATCTCACCATATATACAGCATAACCTTTGCACAATGAATATCTCGTTTCGGTTGTGAAGGACCTGGTTCACCTTGCTTCACCCAGGCCTTTTTTCGTTTAGGATTCTCGTAATGAATCCACTTCTCATCACCAGTTACAATTCGATGCAAAAATCCCTTCCTTTTCTGTCTTTGAAGCAGCAATTCGCAAACGGTTTTTCTTCTTTCAACGTCTTTCTTTTCAATTCATGTGAAACCCAATAAGACATCTTTTGAATCATCCCTATGGCTTTGAGACGTTTGGAAACTGTTGTTTGCTCAACTCCAAATGCTTCTGCAAGTTCGTCCTGCGTTTGACAGGAATCCTGATCAAGCAATGCTCTCAATTCTTCATCTTCAAATTCTTTTGGCTGTCCAAATTGCTTTTGGTCTTCCAAGCTGAAATCACCACCTTTAAATCGTGCAAACCACTTCTGACACGTTCGCTCAGCTAGAGCATGGTCACCAAACACTTCCACTAAAATATGATGACTTGCGGTAGCACTTTTCTTCATGTTAAAGCAATGAAGAATAACTCCCCGCAAAAACACTTTATCAGGCACAAAATGCGCCATTTTCAGTTGAAGAAAAAAATGTTGTTGTTTCCGCTTCAAGCAACTGACATATACTAAACAAGATACTCAATGACAGTAGTTTTCAACGCATGTTTGGATCAACGAAACTATGGGACAATAAGCTAGTTACGCCATCTTTTGTAAAACCGCACGAATTAATTCCTAGACCAAATAAAATATGAATAGTTAATCTATTGAATTACCGTTATAACCTTATCGTCCTAAGTCATCCCTGTTTTTTCATCATTTTAGTTTGACAAGGTTCTAAGTGCAGTTAGAACCTTGTGCCTCTGAAAATGATCGTTTCAGTAAGACATGGTTCTAACTACATTTTACTGATTGTTTAAAACAAAAAGAGTAAAGACCCATTTCCAACATCAATTATTTAAATGTAAACCTTGTAGACAGCTAACCATTGTGTAAAAATATCATAATGATTAGTTTATAAATAAAACAACTATATCCTAATAAAACTTTAAACGCGTTTCTCTTAAAATACAATCACTTGCAGTTAGAACTTTGTCTAACCAAGGCCACGGGTTGTGCCATTAAAACTTTTCGTCAGGTTCACAATATCTAATACATATCATGGTTTCAAGCAATTCCACCGAAATTCAGAATACCGTTACTTTCTGTTCCCAAGAAAGCGATCCTGTAGTGGCCAAATGGTCAGTGATTGGCGGTTGTGTCTATTGAGACTTTTCCTCAGGATCATAACCAATATTTCTTTCAGAAAAAATATTCCAGTGGGACCCACTTGGTATTTGGGGATACTACTGCTATTATCCTTTTTATTATTATATTATAGATATACTTTTTGGTCTTCTCCGTTGGGGCACTCTCAGAGCTCAGGGGGGGTGTAAACTCAAAGACGTGTCTGGAAGAAGTACTGATTACAACATCTACAAAATATCATAGTTTCAGTAATTTTCATCGAAATCCAGAATATCTCTATCTTCGGCTGCTTTCAAAAAAGTAGCCCTGTAGTGGCCAAATGCTCAGTGATTTCTGGTTGTGTCTATTGACACCTTTCCTTAGGAATAAAATATCTAAACGATATCACGATTTCAAGCAATTCCACCAAAATCCAATTTCCATAAGAATTGGGCTGAATTCTTCGTCGTTTCGAAGGAGGCCATTTACCCCTTCTCGCAAAAACGACAAAACCCATATTTCCTACTTTGAAATCATCTTTGCATCGGCAGAGTTTTATTTCTTGAAGTGGCACTTTTAATCAAAGGGACCCTTTTTTGAAAAGCGGCCCTTTGACCCCCTCAACTTATTTTCCGAAACAAACAAAAAAAAAATTCTCTTTTTATATATGTGCCAAGTTTGAACAAAATCGGACGAAGAGAAACCCTTGTGAAACTATCTCCTTTCCACTTTCAGTTTTAGGACTCGGCTGTTTTTTTCCAAAAAATCTTTAATTCTTTCTGTAAATCCATAAACGTAATAATATTATTGCGATCATGTGTAAACTTAAGAGACATCTGACATACTGTTCCTAGGAATAGTTTCGACCATGTTACTTTCCCCTTTCCTTCTGTGGTAATAATAATAATAATAATAATAATAATAATAATAATAATAATAATAATAATAATAATAATAAAGGAATAACAGTATTACAATACTAATTACAAACACATTAACTTCCCAGACAGAAAAAATAATAATTGTCACTACGGGATTTGAACCCAGGTAGCTGCAATGGGAGTTTCCTACTTTCACATATTTTTTTAATCTAATCGCCCCAACCAAGGTATTGTTCGCCACTGGCACCTCATGTCCTTTCGACATATTTCAAACACTACAGGGACATGAACACAGAAATACCGTGGACAGTGAAAATTCCGACCTTGCTATTCAGAGGAATTCGAACCTCTACTGGATTGCGCCTCATGATAAGAAGCCGAAAGCCCGAGATCACTCGGCTAGTGCCCCCGGCTCAAATGCCACAAATTCCCCATATGAACATGAGAAAATAAATTAGTAGTTATGGAACATAAATATTGAACTGTCTATTTCTACACGTCTAGATACTATTCAAAAAATGTGAAAATAATTTATGCAGTCTTTTCTTCTTTGGAAATTAGAAGTTATTGTAAAGAAGAAATGTAATGTAAATTGAGACCATCCCTGAAAGCGATGACGTAGCCTCAAGTTGAAGAATGTTTCGTGATATCTTCCTCATTGAGAAACGTCCATATAAGTTGTTTTTGAGTTAAACAAGGAAACATCGAGTACCTCATTAAGACACTCGCATAAGTATTAATATCTTGTGCATATTCTTCCATGAAACGATTTTAACTAGGCATTAGTTGCGGTGGAAGCTGAAGTGGCGCGGTAGGTGAGTGGTTAGCGCATTGAACTTCTATTCGTTAAACCAGGGTTCAAATCCCGAACAGGCTGAAACCTTTTTCAAATGTTTCAATTTCAATGCATACTGAATGTGACAAGCAAGATCTTCTCTTCCCTAGAAAGAAAAATATGTTGCAACAAAGAGAATTGGACAAGGTCTCTCAATAGAGGCGATTATTTGCAAACTTGTTACCAACAGTTATTCTAGATTTGATATTTTCGTCTACTTTCAAGCATTTTCTGTTAGATGTGTGATCAGTGTTTTTAGTTCTTTGAATATACAGTATATAATGATATAATACATTACATATACAATAAAGATTAATATATGGCATTCATTGGACAACACGCTCTGAACATTTATTATTATTATTATTATTATTATTATTATTATTATTATTATTATTATTATTATTATTATTATTATTATCATTAGTACTTTTGAACTTGCACGGCGTAAATACTGCTCAGTATTTATTATAACTGTATTTTTTCTGGGCTTTATTTTATTTCGTTCATTAGTGGACACTAATTTGTCTCCCTGTCGTCGAATGAATGAATTTCGGCGTGAACTTTGGTGTAACTAATCTTACAGAAAGAAGCCGGTTCGTTACAAAGACCAGAACTGAACCTAGTAAGATTTGACTTATAGCTTCAGGAAGCAGCGTAGTGTAGGGGTAATGTCCTGTCCTCACCAGTAGTATAGGTCCAAAACGTAGCACAGTGGTACATTTTCCCAAATTCCTGGCCAAAACCCTAAAATCGAAATCGTTAATTTAGTTTTCAGTGTTATTATAAATTGAAGAAGAAGGATGTGGCTTTCAACCCTTGTTCATCTGATCTCTTTTGAAAAATACACGGAACCAGAATAATAATCTAAACATCCACTTCAATCAGCTTGAGAGAATCTTGTAAACGGTGATTCTGAAATTCTATTTTTTTAGAGTAATAATATTGTTAAGATTAATATTAGAAAAGAAAACTACAACATGGATTCAATTCCCGGAGGCTTATAGAATAAATATGTTAGATATATTAGATATTAAATAGTTATTGAGAATTACTGATAACAGTTAAATAAAGAGAAAAATTTATCTATATATGTGTGTTGTTCAATTTTGCATCGCTTTATTAATTTTCTCATAGCATTGAAGTTACCGATCCTGCACGATCGAGTAACACTGTGGCTCAAGTTTCATAGAAAGGGTATTGTTAATTATGCTTCCAGTGAAAACGACTGCTTTCATTTACCATTTTACGCGTAATTGTAAAAACTGCGCAATTAGGTTTAAGTCGGTGTTTGCTAATTCTTGGAATCAATTGTACAAAAGGTTCTTTTTCTTTCATTTACCTTCAGGATCAGGAAGCAGACATAAAACTCTAAGAAGGAAGGAATTATTTGATGTTATGTAAGAGAAGACCACTAAAATTCAAGGGAAATGTAAATTTTTGAGGGAATATACAGTTAGGCAAACCGGGTCAGAACTAGGGATGGCCACAAAGTTCCGGTTCCGGCGGAACTGGTTCTCGGGATCCGATTTTCGAAACCGGTTCTAGACCTGGATCCGAAAACCCTGTTCCTGAACCGGCGGATCTTAGGAACCGGTTCCAGACCTGGATCCGAGAAACCCGGTTCTAGAACCGGGACTCAGGAATCGGTTCCAGATCTGGATCTGAAAACCCCCAAAGACCCGCAATGAAGGCACAAAGTTCACCTATAAAACATTACAAAGAGGACCATGCGCTTGTGCCCTACCCGCCCAGACCCGCTTGTCCCCAGAAAAAAATTTGGTCCGCCATTGGGTGTTCAGACAAATGATTTGGCCATTTCGCCTGTTTAGCGAATGAGTTTGCCAGTTATCCAATTTATTTAGCCAAATGAGACTAGCGGCCACCGCCTGGGCGCCTGCCTGTCGCTTCCACCATTTAAGTTAATGTACCACACTGTTCACAGCTGCTAGCAGCTCGAGTTTAGCGTAGGGATGGTCACAAATTTTCGGTTCCAGCGGAACCGATTCTGCGAGGAACCGGTTTTCAGAATCGTTCCCGGAACCGGTTCCAGAAATGGATTCGAAAGCCTGCTTCCAGTACCCGATCTTGGGAACCGGTTCCAGACCTGGATCCGAAGAACCGGTTCCAGACCTGGATCCGAAAAACCGGTTCCAGACCTGGATCCGAAAAACCGGTTCCGGAACCGGATTTCTAGAACTGGATCCTTTCAGACCCGAAAACCGGTTCCACCAGGAACCGGTTCTGCCTATTCCTAGTCAGAACTGAAACACTAAGAGATTTGAAAGTTGTGTTGAATCACTTAATATGCGACTTTAAAAGTAGGTGGCAAAATTCAAGGAGAAATACATAAATATTTCTTGACCAGAACTAAAAGTGACTGCGAAAGAGCATCAGTTTTCCTGTCAATACCACTGAAACGCATCTTTGAGGTTAACGTCCAGTGACTGGGTTTGAGAAAATTAGCGACCGTTTAAAAAGGAAAAAAAAAAAGAAACATTGCAAGCAACAATAACAAAAAGAGAACTTGCATATCTATGCAACGCAAATGAGCCTAGGGACTTCAGGAGAAACCGAGGGTAGTAAAGGACATTATTTTTACAAGTCTGACCATAAGCTTCCAAGTGCAGAAAGCACATAATCGTCGCATTCCATAGTTCCATTAAGATGAAAAAAGTAATTGTAATTTATTGCTGAAGCCAAGCTAACAAAATCGCAATTAAATGTCATGAGATCGTCTGCAAATGATGCCAATGGTAATATTTTCCTTGAATACAGAACTGTTCTAGGAGCAAAAAGGAAGTACTACACTCATGAGACAGAGACTGGAATTTGTGATAAAGCTGCAGAAACAACGTTGCAAGGAATTTTAAACCACACAGTTAAGAGGGTAATCGAAGCACGAGATGCTGTTGTCCGTACCCTGAATCCGAAAGAAAGGGCAAGTATTGAACCCATACAAAAGCGTCATCTATGTGGAGTCACATCCAAAAAGTTCAATAACATAGAAAAACTGTTTCGTAAAGATATGAATGTAGCTTCTCTACATTTTGGATTATCTACATTACATGTATGGACACATTTATTTGAATATCTTCACTTATCTTACAAATTGAGCATTCAGAAGTGCCAATAAGATATTTAGCAGATAGGGAGTTATTTTGCATGAAAGGAAAGGAAAAATTTCTTTAGAGTTAAAGGAGAAACTAGGGTTTATTGTAGATCGTCCAAAGCAAAATTTTCAGAAATAATAACGATGGGAATATAGCTCGATGATTTTTTTGAGAATTTCACAGTATTCCTATTATCTTAATTTATTTGTTTTAATTTTAAAACATTCTTTGATTTTCTTTTTGTTTGATTTATTTTGCAACAAGCAGTGATTCTATTGCATATAATTATGTGTGTTAAATGTATGTAAACTGTAATAAGCTATCTTTATTTGGTATTTTTGTGCGTACATTTTCATATATTGAGACTATTTATCATTATTGATAGATTTCTCTGGAATTTGCTCATGGACTTACAAGTTACATAAATAAAAATGTATAAAACACGATACTTTAACCGGCAAATTAGGATCATGAGAGTCATTTGACTACTAAACCAATACACTACTACGATTTTAAGTCTTTTTTATTTATGTAGTTAGCGAATGAGCAGCTAAAAATTAAAGTTATATGCAATAGAGGTTTTGGCCAGGACATTGGGAAAATTTGGAAGCCAGAATAATCCGGGATAGGAAACATATATTTTAAAAATGACAATCTCAGCAAAATGCAGATGTCTTTTAGTGTGAAAGCAAAAGGAATTAAATCTCTTATTTCTAGTTTTATTAATCTTGTAGTTCTGAGTTTGTGTCAAAATTACTGACAGAAAAACTGAATGATTTATGATTATTTTGTAGAACATTCCACTTTACTATTTCAAGAATTTCATCTCCCGATCTGCTTCGTTGTGAAAAATTGTAGATTATATTGCTATACTATGTAAAGTATATGTACTGTCGCTGATTTCTGATGACAATCAGAAACAGAGGTAAAAGATAAATTACAGTAATAGTTTTTCATTAAGGGGAAGTATAACCGTTTATAACAATTGTTTTTGGCTTAAACTGGTTTTTCGGGTTCCCCCCCTTCCCCCGAAAATTGAATACTGAATGCAAGAACATCTTTAGATTTTAATTGTTGATCCCAGTATATTTGAGGCATCAACATTCAATATCGCAAATATATCAACATCGTTATATCCATATCCTAAATTTTCGATATCGATTTGGGGGGAGACGAGGCGTAGGAAGCCACTAAGACTTGCGATGGGTGACGAAAAAAAAAACTTAATTTTTACAATAATGTCGTCCAATGGCAATTTCTTTATTACCACAAATAGCAATGTAAATAAATCCACTTGCAAATTTGCATTATATACTGTAATTTCTTAGACGCCAAAACTTTATCTTCCCGAAAAAAAGAAAGAAAAAAGAACCTGTCAAAAACAAGTCCTTCGAACTTTGACCTAGAATTTGTCATAAGAAAGTTTTTTCTTTTGTTCCTGTCTTTTCGAGATTTCCGTCCCATTTGGCCTTTGTGACCGGCCATTGACAAAAACTGCACATATAACCGCTATATGCAGACATACTTTTAGACAGAATCAGAGATTTGGAAAGGAAACGAGTTTTCAATAGTAATAATAATAATAATAATAATAATAATAATAATAATAATAATAACAATAATAATAATAATAATAATAATAATAATTAATATTATTATTATTATTATTATTATTATTATTATTATTATTATTATTATTATTATTATTAAAACAATTTGGGTTTGCCCGTCTCTTTATCTTCCATGGAGGGCCCGCAAGTCTACTACGCTAATGGTGTCCTCAAGTCTGTGTTGTCTCTGTTTCGATTTTTTTCCGTGGATGTTTGTTGTTGTGCTGTTAGACGTTTATATTAAACCTTTACATTATGTAACCTTTTTTTCTTTTTTACGCGTTTTTTTTTTTTTTTTTTTTTTTTTGAAAAGGAAGGAAACTGCTTTCATCTGATATCTATATCTTGCCATTTATCTTGTTTCAACTGCTTAAGTAAGATAAGTTTGTAGCTTTTTGTGTTATCCATTTCCCTCACATGAATAAAACCGTCACTCTTGACAATTTATTTTATTCCCTTATTGCAGATTGCCACACTGATGTATTTGTAACGGAATTGAGGTTTGGTCCAACGCCTTTTGTATTCTCAAGCAACCCAAGGTTTGAGCTTTTGGAGTTGCCTACTTTTGCAGGAGAAGAATTGCAGGTGGTAATGCACTTTTGGAGACGTGTCTACAATTTCCTGAGAGTGTGATGCCCCGGATGGTAGGCAACCAACATTGCACTTAAGTGAGCTTGGTTGTATACCTTCTGCGTAAATGACAGCGTTTTTAACAAATAAGTACTAATTTATATAACTTCAATTGGGTCATTCCCGCGAAGGTTACCACACTAGGTGGTATAGATACAAAGTTGAATACAGTAAGGATGGATCAGCGATAGATTTATTAGAATTATTCATACACAGGAATGCTCGACAAAATGGATGGACACGAAACACCCACGCTAACCAAATAAGAATGAACGTTACGGACAAATCAAGAAAGTAAAAGAATAAAAATTTTCTCAGAAAATGACAGACGAGGATAAGAATCGCCAGATAATAAGGACAGTAAGATGTAAATAGACGATGCTCCTAGAAAGAACCACAACTATACGAGGAACACGGAAATAACTCCTTTTAAATTCCAGACGATAATGAGGAGGTAAAAGATGAAGTTGAAGAGAACAAAAGGCCAGAAGAGCTAATGAAGAAGTATGAAACAACTCTAAGTTTCGTAAAAAGAAAAAAAGTAAAGCAAATTCTTCAACTACACATAGCTGCTGATTGGATGGGTTATAAAAGAGTAGAAAGTAAAAGGGTCGAATGATCTTTTGATGAGTAACTCAAAGATGAGAATTCGAGACTGAAAGAATCAAATGCAGCAAAAAGGAACACATACAAGAGAAATACCTCTAAATGCAACCTTGGCGGGAAGTGAAGAAGTATCAAGGCAGGCAACAAAAAGAATGCAAATGATAGGGAAACAAACCAAACAACAAAAACCCTAAGGCATTAGTGGAAGCAAATGAATATGAAAACTTCGCCACATTAAAGGAAAACTTTGTTATATCAGTAAACCTCTCGCATGCATTAGTAAATCCAGAACTGAAGAGGAAGATATTGAAAAAGGGAAGAGAATATAAAGGCACGTTTCAGAAAGGGTCGCATGCATAAGTAAATCCAGAATTGAAGAGTAAGATATTGAAATAGGGAAAGAGAAAATAAAGACGCGTTTCAGAGCGGGATCTAAGAAAAACAACAAATGTCACCTAGTGACATAATTCAAGTTGATTATTAGTTGGTTGAGGAAGTTGACTGAAGAAGGGAAAATATATCTGGTATATGTGCTAGACGAAATCGAGGATTTTTATTACATTCCCAAGATGCTTTTTATGCTTAGACTATTAGCAAGTGGCCAAACACGGCAAAGAAGAGAAGTCGGTTTCCAATACAGAAAAAAAAGTCGTAAACATGCAACTGCATACCGTATAATAGAAGAAAAATATCTGAGGCTGAGAAAGAAGGATCGGAGCGGTTTATAAAATGTTCTATGAGCGTACCATCACATGCATAACTAAAAAAGAAAGCTAAAACGGAAAGTCTGTCTAACAGAATAAAGGATAGAGTTACAGCTGAAAGTAGAAGAAGAAGTTCTCGAAATAAAATTTTGAAAGCTATTTCAAAGAAACAACTTCAGTAAGCAGCGTTGAAAACCATAACAGGAATATATTGATCTAGAAGATGCGTAATGCATCTAATAAATTACTGAAAATATTTCCAAGAGGTTTTGCTGTAAATGTGCTCAAAACTCATAAAAATTTCAGAATGAAGAAAATAAACTACATGAACATAAAAGAGAATGCTATAACAGTCAGAGTACATTACTTCTCAAATAAATTTCGTACAAACTTTATGCATGTAAGATTAAACAGAGAGTCGGCACTAGGTGACCTGGACACTTCTAAAATTAATCCTGGCTCTGGACATGATCAAAGATAAAAAGAAAAAAAATTTAGTTACTGTACTCATGATGGTGCTATGGGGTAGAAAACCGCTAGAAGTAATTCAAAGAATAGTCCAAATAAAAAAAAGAACAAGTCTTAAATTGATTAGATTTGAATTGATTTTAAGTGTAGCATTCCTTGAGCGCCAAACTTAAAACGTAAACCTATAGAAGCGTGAACTACTTATTAACATGGGTTCTGCACCACATGAGCTCCAGCTGAGAATCAAACGTGGATCTTCAACGGTGCGCACGCTAACCGCTTATCCACAACCAAACTCAACCCTTAAAATATAAGTAATAGACAGAAGACTTCTCGATAACACTAAATTATACCTAGAAAGTTGGAAAGCAGCGAGAAAAGTATCCACGATTATAAGAAAGGAAAAGCAGGAAAAGATCTAGAATACAAATAGGAAAGAACAATGGAAGAAACCTTCAAAGAAATGGTAAAGAAAGCAGATTGGGATAAAACGGAGAAGACGGAGAGACAAGTATCAAGAAAGGAACAACATGCATTCTAAGCGAAAAAAGAATAGGGGTCATAAAATTCTATCAATAGATCAAAGACACAATATGACAAACAGATGGAAGAAAGTAAGAAAATAAAATTAAAAGTTACGAAATTTAAAAACGGAAACATAGAAAAGCATGAAAAGTATAGCAAGGAATGGGATGTGGAACTCAAACAACGAAGGTTAGAAAAACATATAAAAACTTAAACTGATACATATTTTTGTCTATCCCCTGTATAACTAATGAAAAATGTTAATGGATGACTAATGTATTGTCTTTACTCTTTTATAAGGTTTTCTTCTTTAGTAGGAAACTTAATAAGTAAATAAACAAACCGTAAAAAGTATATAAAAGTACTCAACAGGACTGTAGTCGAGGTTACACAGCGGTACACATGTACCCCCTGCTTAAGCCATTAGAGTGTATCTTCTGCTTCAAACCATATCGTACTTTCTTGTTTCGTTTAAATTTATTTATTTACTTATTTAATCAGGCCAAGAACTTCTTTGATAAAGTGGTTGCATCACCTTTTTTCTCTTATATTCTTAGCAGGTGTTCAAATATGTGTCATGAGAAAAAATCCGTTTTTTCTAACTAACCTGCGATCACACACACACACACACACACACACACACACACACATACATATATATATATATATATATATATATATATATATATATATATATATATATATATATATATATATATATATATATATATATAAAAGGAAAAACTCAGAGAGAGGATGAAAGTCAAAGAAAGAATGGAAAGATTACGTCAGCTCTCTCCAAGTACGTGTGGCTTTGAAATTTGATCGGTACAAAAGATTTTTTTAACTGTGATATTCATACTTCCATCCTATTCCTCAACGCCGTTGCTTCTTTTGTTAAGTAATAATAAAATTCAATGAACCAACAGTGTTTCATAAAATGCAATGACTTGACACCATGAGTAAGCTTCACTATGCAATAAAAGTAGTAGGTGGAAAAGTATAAAAACTTGCTGGTTGTACCCCAATGGTATATTATATTATTTCTCCTTTCTGTAACAATCGGCGAAGGACTACCGGTATAATACTTTTTCTTGAATGCGAGAATTATATTCTTTTGAATTTTAAGCAGAAGGGGAGGGGGAAAATGAATATTGTTGCCCTTTTGTCCAATACAATTCGCCTATTTTATTTATTTATTTTTTTTTAAGAAAAAAATAATTGGGAAAACATATTGTGCAAGAGACTGTTGACCGGAAGGGACATCCTAAGAGTAGTTTATGGAAAGTTGGAGTGCTTCAGAGAATAAGCATAACACATTATTGTTGTAATTTCTTTGTGATTGTGAACTGTATATCAATGGTGAACTGTATAGAGCTTTTTTTATACATGTTTAGCACTGACAAGATATGGATCGTTGGATGCAAATAGGTAGTTTGAGTTGTAAGGGAAATTGGGAAAATCAAGATAATGGTGAAATGTGTTTGGCTTAGTGTTGGTGAAAATAGTAAACTTAGAAGTATATTTGTTGATCTGTTAGGAAATCAGGTATGTGCAAAGAAGAAAGAATTAGTATTTCAGGAGGGTTTAGCCAATACAAAATTGAGGCCTCTAGTAACAATCAAGCATCTCAGCTATCTAGCCTTCGACATAAAATAAGCATAATGAATGAGAAGGCCACAAAATTGCTTCCAAAATACAGCAAGAATCACAGGCAAAGAACATTAAAGAAGGCATTATGAAACTTATTTCAACTGCTGAAAATACCACCATCAAAATATTTAAACAGCTTACTACCTTCCAAAGGAAAACGACCTTTTCTGGATCACGAGGACTTATTCGTTTACAAGAAACAAATGGAAAAAGTATGGATTCCATTTGGAAATCCAATCGGTTATAGCAATGATCACTACAGGATCAAAATTTAGTGTTCTTATTGACGAATCAACTAGCTTGGAAAATAAAAGTGCACTTTGGTATAGAGGGTGTTTCAAAACAACACCGACAACGTTTGGAAGGTGATTCCTAACACCAAGATAACACAAAAGGTATAGACCAACCTGGGTGCACAAATGCTTCCTTTCGGAGTTATAGGCTGCCGAAAACATAAAAAAAAATAACTTTAAAGGTCCGTAGCTGTAATACTATGAGACCTACCGTAGTCGGCTCAAGACTTCTCTTAGAAACTAGTGTGTACCCTATCCAAATATCCATCTTTCAGAATCCTCCGGTACTTCCGCAACAATTTGTACAGAGGTATTGTTGAGTACTTAAAATTATATGCCCGTAGCCAAACTCCCTCTATAAAAAATGTTTCGTGAGTACCACAGGATTCTGAAACATATATTTTTGGGTAGTACACAAACTAGTTCCTAAGTGAAGTCTTGACCCGACTACTATACATCCTATAGTTTTGGAGCTATGGACCTTCAAAATTCATTTTTTTTATGTTTCCGGCAGCCTATAACTCCGAAAGGAAACATTTGTGCACCAAGGTTGGTCTATACTTTTTGTCTTATCTTGGTGTCAGGAATCACCTCCCAAACGTTCTCGGTGATATTTTGAAACACCCTGTATAAAATAGTGTGTTTAGGAGGTAAAGCTCCTAATTGTTTATTCTTCGAGTTAATCGAGTTCGAGCCCCACGATCCCGAACATATTTAGTGCAAGTTGTTGAAAAATACATGGCCGTCATCAGTAGCGTAGCCAGGATTTTTGTTTGGGAGCGGGATTAATGTTGTGATACACACACACACACATACATACATACATACATACATACATATATATATATATATATATATATATATATATATATATATATATATATATATATATATATATATATCAGGGTGTCCTTAAAGTGCAATGCCACCCCCTGTATCACCGAAACGACTACGAATATAACAAAATGCAAAATATGTCCATCATTATTGTGAGGAGCTTGAATTTTGAACTATAAAAAGTCCATCCTAAACACCCCCTTATTGGGGTACGTGGGGTCAACTTGAACATTTCAAATGGCAAAGGGAGTGGAGTAATATATCGTTGGAAATGTCTCAACAAGAGAAATATTTTGCCGAAAGTTTCAAGTCGCTATGTTGTACCCATCCAAAATTGAGGGAGTTGGCATTTTGTGTCGTAAGTCCGTTGCACTGCGTGTATCTCCAAAACGACAAAACGCAAAAACACCTGTCATTATTTTAATTAGTTGCATTTGTGTGCAATAAAAGTTCCACCCTAGACCCCTCCGTCAGAGGACGGGTGTAAACTTCTCTACACTCCGGTAGTATTGATTCCTTTTCTGATTTCGGTATTTTCGCAACTCTTTATTCCCACTTTTCACATAACCATTTCGTAAAATCTCATGGGAATACAGTATAAAAGCAAAATGGGCCTCCGTTTCCCAAACTAGGAGCAACACTCACAGAAACAAAGTCTCCAACCAATAATTCATCATTTTCTCGTTTTAGAAACGTATTTACGATACTTACACACTCTCTACAAATCACAAAAGCGTAGAAAGACCACATTCACAAGCCATAGATATCTAAAAGTCATTAAAGGTCTTCACTCCGAAATTGGATTTCACCTCAAATTTAGATGTCGGCAACCTAGCAAATTTAGAACTTAGAACAAATGGTCTTTTGTCCAGCCCTTTCAAATTACTCGACTCCTTTGCCATTTGAAATGTTCAAGTTTACCCTTGTAACACTATTTTGGAGAGAGGTCTGGGGTGGAAGTTTTACAACCCACAATTGCAACCCCTTAAAATGATGGTGGGCGTATTGTGTTTTCTCATATTCGGAGTCGTTTAGCAGATACGCGGGGTGCCAATGGATTTCATGCACATGAAATGTGGCTCCCTGCAATTTTGAATGGGCTCAATATAGCGACTTGAAACATCCGGAAAAATATTTCTCTTGCTGAGATATTTCCAACGGTATATTATTCGACCTCCTTGCATTTGAAATTTCTAAGTTGACCCCACGTACCCCTATATGAGGGTGTCTGGAAAGGACCTTTTATAGCTCAAAATTCAAGCCCGTCACAATAATGACGAACATTTTTTGTTTCTTTTTTTGCTTTTTGTCATATTCGTAGTCCTTTCGGAGATACACGGGGCGGCAATGGACTTTATGGACACCCTGTGCATATATTATACAAGGTGCGGCACGTAAAACCGGCCCTTCGCAATATTCTGGTATATTGTGTTTTTGGCAAAACTTAAATAATCTACCTTCCTACCAAGAGATGGCGTGTCGAGGTCGGGTCGACTTACGTGACCTGCAGCAGTCACGTGCAGCCGCAGCCAGTGAAACTTGTCGAAACCAGCTGAGAAAAAGGCCTCGTTGTGTTAAGCCGGGTGAATGTCAGTGTGTGATAATGCCGTATTCGATACCCGAGCGTGTTGCCATTGTTGAAGGGTTCATTCTCACTGGATCTTTTGTGAAAAGAAAGAATTTGTTTCGGGAGAAATTTCCCGGACGTTCTGTGCCAGCAAAAAGCACCATTCAGGAATTGATTGAAAAATGGCGGCGTACAGGATCGATTCAAAATGCTCCCAGGAACAGACGACCATCTGTCTACACACCTGAATTAAAGATGCAGGTGGAGGAGATAATGACAAGAAGTCCTCGAAAGTCAACCAGGAGATTGAGTCAACAGGTTTATGCGAGTGAGAGGTGTTTTAAGGGGACTGAAGTTAAAACCATACCGGATAAGTGTTGTGCAAGAACTGAAGGAGCCTGACCTGCAGAAGAGGGTGCATTTCTGTTCATGGCTGTTGAGCAATGTTGCCAGTGGTTTCTTGGATCCACTAATGCTCATCATGAGTGACGAGGCGTGGTTCCACCTGTCTGGGTACGTAACTTCCCAAAACAACCGGTATTGGTCGACAAAAATCCACACACAATCTACCAGGTACCCTTGCATGATGAGAAGATTGGTGTTTGGTGTGCCATTTCCGCCACACGCGTTATTGGGCCCATATTCTTTGAGACGACAGTGAACAGTGACGTGTATATGGGAATCCTGGAGGAGTTTTATACACACTTGACCGAAGAGGAGCGTCAGTTATGTTACTTTCAGCAGGACGGTGCAACATGCCACACATCAGCTGCATCATTGTCCCTTGTGCATGAGATATTTACACCAGAGAGGACAATCAGCAAAGGCTTGTGCCCTCCTCGGTCACCAGACTTGTCCACGTGTGACTTTTACTTATGGGGACTGTTAAAGGGAAGAGTATACGAAAGAAATCCACACACAATCGAAGAACTCAAGACCAGGATCCAGGATGTCACCAATAGCATTACAACACAAGAACTGACAAGGGTATATATGAATCCCCTCAATCGTGCTCACATGTGTGTTGAAGTGGGCGGAGGACACTTTCAGCACCTGCTGTGAAGGTGAGTAGTCATATTCAATACATTACATTTCATTTATGTGTTGTAGTTAATCATATTCAATACATTACATTTCATTTTATGTGTTCACTTTACGGGCCGGTTTTACGTGCCGCACCCTGTATATATATATATATATATATATATATATATATATATATATATATATATATATATATATATATATATATATATATATATATGGTATAGTATATCTGTTTGTTGCTCCAGGAAGTTTAGTTTTAATAATAATAATTATTATAATACTTAAATCTTTCTCTGAAGTACTGGCTTTTGTAGATGTTCCCTCGTTGTTTCTCGATTGCTATTTTTGCATATTTTCTTCGTCAAAAATTAACGCCATTACTGTTTCTTTTTTCGTTTTAGCAACTTTTCTCAAACGTTTCTCGAGTCTTTCTTTGAATTAATATCTTGTTTAGATTTCCCCGTTCTTTTCCGGTTTCTTTGTTTACACATTTTCCTCACCGAAATTAACACGTTTGTCTCTTTCTGGGCTTTAACCGTTTTGTAAAATGTTTTGCAACATTTTGCAATTGCAAAGTAAGTTCTTATTTCGAAACCCTGAACAGGTATAACCCAAACAACTCTTCTGAACTACTCTACTTGATCAAACGTCAAAGATTATTGTGAGATAGTCACACGCTACAAGTCTTTAGTATTCTTTTCCACCCCGTCCTGTTAACAATTTTTCCTCAAATATTTTCATCTGGATGAAAATCAAGCAACAAAGGGAAATCTTTGTTTTTGCCTGTACTTTCGTTCTTTCTGTTTTCCCTTAAATGTTAAGGAAACTATGTGCTGAGCATTTATCAAAATCCATTGATCACCGCTTTCTTTGATGCCAATTGCGGCTAGAAGTAGTGGTATTAAACAGAGGTTTCCTGTTATAGTAATCCTATTGGAAACGGCGGTGAATGATTCAAAAGGCGATGACTTGTCACGTGTTTTGTTATGTCGAGGTCAATGACTTTTTGGGCTCAAATAGTCCATTTCCTCTTTACCCTTCAACTAAGGTAAAGTAATTTTTTTAGAACCTCCTTTTATGATTAGAAAGAAACCGATTTTTTTCAGTATTGTCTGGCTCAGTCCAAAGACTTCGGGTCAAAGAAGACACGTACAAACTGTGGACATTACTATTTCAAACAGTAGAACAGTAAATTCAAGGTTACCATATACATATCGATCCTCCCTACTCTCTTTCCTTTCTTCCCTTTGAACAGCAGGAATTCTTTGAAAACTCGACTTCCGTACCCCCAAAATGCAAACAGTTCTAAAGAATAAAGAAGACGTTGCCTAACGCAGCTTGTCTAGGAACTGTTTAGTAACATATCTTGTTCTGAAATATAGTACATGGAAGGCAATTGCTGTTTCTCCCGAGATAAAATTACAAACTTCAAAGTACTAAATTAAATTGTCAGAACCCTTTCGGGAGTGCCCAGCCCCCCTGGGCCCTCATTCCCTACGCCACTGGTCTTCACGAAGAGTATCTGAGGGACAATTGAATTGCGATTGTTACTGATTGTGCCAGTGTAATAACTGGAAAACGTTCTGGAGTTTTTACAAGAGTGAAACAGAAATACTCTTAAATGTTTTCGTGGCACTGTTTAAAATAGAGACTTGAACTATCAGTGTCTAATGCTCTCAACGATGTCCGAGATAGTGATTTCATAAAAGCTTTTATGGGCAAATTGTATAGTTTATACTGTCAGTCCTAAGTACTGTCGCGCAATGGAAGAAGCGTTCCACTAATTCGGTGTGCAATTTCTAACAGTAAGACGAATTCTTAGGATGCGGTAGGCTGCAAGTACATTCAGGACTGTAATGGTTGTGTGGACATCATTCGGGGGACTCCATCTTGAGTTCACTAACTCATTGCAGGATAGCAAAATAGATCCAAACATGAAAGCTAGATTTCGAGGTCTCAGAAAGACTTGGGAGTCCATAATTTCTTCTGGATTTAGGACTAATGTATGAGGTCTTGCAGAAGTTAGCTATGCCGTCCAAAGACTTACGATCACAAGAAATAACGCTCCCAAGAGCTGATTATCTAGTGAAATAAACCATATGAGTGATCGAAAATTTCAAAGATGAGCCAGGTGAATGAAAATATGCAATTAACCTTGAGGGCTCTAAAGGATGATGTTTTTCAAAATGTAATTCTGTAACACAATAAGAAGATAGTTGCAATAAACCTAGTCATTTCATTCATAGTGTGGCAGACAGTATGAAATCCAGACTTTGTTCCGACGCCGACTCAGAAAGTAACCAATTGTCACGGGACATTTCAGCACTCGATTCTGCTAACATAATTAAGGAAAACATACGTCATGGAGAACATGAATTAAAAAGAATCTGCAGGCGTTTCCTCCTTGAAGAAATTGTCGCAGTTCAAGGGTTAAGGGAGTTGGCAGACAACTCTACAGTCGAAAATATTACACGAAATAAATTATTATTGAGGAGAAGAATTCCCATATTGCCATGTTCCACAGCGGAGTGTGAGCGAGGATTTAGCTTGATGAATAACATTATCGCTGAATAGAGATCATCATTACTGATTATCCATGTCTCCAGTCTTATGTTTATCAAATCAAGTGGACCACTACTTGATCAGTTCAGGCTACAAAAATATGTGAAAACGTGGCTTGAAAATCACCGTGCTGTAAATGATAGTAAATCCTTAAAGCAACGTTACTCTGTTCAAGGTTGTACAAACCTTTTTCCAGTGTTATTTAATTATTAAGAGTTTTCATGTTATACGCGTGGAGTAAGTTCGAGTTAAGAGATGTGAATAGGTCCAGAGGAACAATTTATTATTCTAGAAGAAGTTAATGGTGGTGTTCAAACTACTTTGTTAAAGCTTTCTATATTTCTTGTTGTTATTGGTAATATTTAAGGTATTTAAAACAAGTATTTTAGTGAAATCAAATAAAAGTTGCACTTTCGAGTTTAATTGAGCAAACGGACGACGGAGAAGACTTTATCAAGATTAATGTCAAGTTATATTTTTTTTAAAGGTTCTCATTGTTACTGTTCTTACTAAGTTACTATTATTTGGATGTTACTACACAGGAAGGGACCAAAACACAAAATTGTTAGTTTTAGGATGAGAGGTATAGATCAATGCAAAATGGCGCATTTTTGTTCTGGGAGGATATCCAAGTCTTTTGAAGGTCGATGGTTGTGATATTTCAATTGCTTAAATCCGTGTTCTCTGCTCAAGAGGACCAAACTTATTTGGTATTTTTAAACTAAAGTATGAATGTTTTCGATGTCACGCCAATGTTAATACATAACTTCGAGCAATACACAGCCTACTAATTAAAAAATCATTTCATGTCTTACTGATTTTTAGAGTTAAACTGCACAATTTTCTTACTTCTGGCACATCGCGCGATTTATTCTGCTCCTTTTCGGAGTGAATTGCTTTCTTTTCCGTACCTACATCATTTGTATTATTAATTGTGTGATTTAAATAAGGAGTGCCATCAGGAGAATAGCATGAAATGCTTCTAGATTATAAAACAGTAATGCATCATTTATATTTGTATTGAATTTATTAATACATGCGCTTTATATTGTTCATTGAAAAGTTCATTAAAAGTGCCTTCTACGTCTTTTATGATAATCATAAATGATCACAAAACAGCTTATACCCACTGAAAATTTTACGACTACAACACTGAACGCACTGTAACCTGATGGTTCAGATTCCTGACGTCCCCATAATGTCTTGGACGTCGGCTTTGAATGTAATTTTCATTTTGTTTCTACAAAACATTTTTTGGAGTAACTTAGAAATTATTATCAAATGCATTTTCATTTTGAGGACATACGATTTCCTTTCTAAACTAATATTAGTGTTCCGAAACAACTATTTTCTTTCTTTTAGAATATGTATTAGTAGAGGGACAATTTGTTCTGGCGTTTTCTCCTCTACTGCCAGCTTCAGTTGTTACTGTGAGCGTCTTTGTCAATTTAAAATTTATTAGTACATAAATTATAACGGCTTTGTTTCTTACTCCGAAAGATATTCAAGGTTTCTTGTTTTTGCTTTTCGATAATCACAAATCTTGAAAGTAAGAATGTTATTGTGATAATATGTTGGTGCTTCAATTTTCTGTAAGAGGATTATGTATGATTATAAATTTTAATGGAATGTTTCATTTTTACTCATTTAAAAGTGATTAGTGTTAACTGCGTAAATTTCAAAATTGGGTCATTTGTAGTGTGGACGAAAAGATGCTGAGTTAGTTTATATCACTATTGAAACCGCTAAGCTGTCAGTTGATTAATGTTAAACGTGCAGGAACGAAGAATGTGAATGTATAAGAAGCTGCGTGAACGAGTGAAATATGTTAAGGATTGAAGGAATAATCAGGGCATTATTGTGTCCAGAAGAGGATGACTGATTCTAAGATGTGCTTAAGATGTCAGATATCCAAATCCGCCGCTGATTAAGATCAATTACTTTCTAATCAACCGCTCTGTCAAGTAATAATTTCAACATTTGCATGAACTGAGCTTCCTAGCGTTGACCAGTGTTATTTAGAATGCATGACATCATATTAGTAACTAACAGGAGAACTAGGATGAGTTAGAAATAGGATGATCTTGACAAGTGAATAATCGCTCAATCGCTATGAAAGTAATCGTGTAAATTGCTCGAGCAATTCGCTCGAAGTTCCTGCTCATGCGCTGATAAAGCAGTCAACTCGAGCTGAGAGATTCTGAACCTTTTGAAGACTAATAGTGAACTCAAACTGTGTTATACGCATGCGCTTTACTAAAACTTTTTGGCGAATTGTCTTTGTTTTGAAGTGGCCTCGTTATCATTTGGTAGGGCGATACATAGCCAGTAGATACTGAACGAAAAGCAGAAACTCAGCATTGAGATGAGTCTGATATTGTGAAGGAACTCCGAAGAAATCACTAGAGTGACTTTACGCCAATAAGAAGCTAAGAAGGCATAACGTGATACTACGAGCGAATCACACCGAGTGATGAGAGCTGAGAGCTCCTGTAAGTTAACATGAGTGTTGTGTGTTTTTCATTTCTTCTTTTCTTTAATAAAAATAGTAGGTTCATCTTCCCCAAATCAAATTGACTTTCATTATTGTGAAAACATATCTGAAAGCCTCGTCAATTTGCTTACACATCTATTTCAAATACGTCTTCTACTGGTGAGGAATTAGTCGAATAGTTGGAATGGAACCACTCAAACATTTTGAGCAATAAAAGTAATCAAGCAATTTGAGAAGTTTCGCTCGACTATACCTATCTCTTGCATCAGTAATTCATTGTACTTAATTCTAATTAGAGGTAATCTTAACAGACTTCAATAACGTATTTACTTGGATAAAGAAACCATCTCTCACTTCAACTCAAACATTTATTTACTTTTCTTTACTACAAGAGTCCCTATTCTTCAGATTTTCGTATAGAACCCGAATCTTCTAAATGAACAAAAATAAGCAGATAACTCTACTAGTTAAAACAAATTATTCGCGCAATCACAAAAAAGATACTTTGGCAGACCAGTTCATTCCCTCTGTCTCTTCGGTCTATGACAAAATAAAGAAAATAATTTTCTCTTCTTCTTCTAAATCAACTTCATCAATAATTTATAATGCCCCGTTAGTATAGTAATTAACTGTATTTTCTGTGGTCCATTGGTTCATCCCTTTATTGTTTCTGTTCGTTTCTACCTTGTTCCACATTTCTTCGTTCATTTCTATTCCGTTCCCTTAATTCACTGCTTTAGACTCCTTCTTCCTTCTTCCCCTATCTTCTTATCTCCTTATACTTCAATGTTTTTTGTCTTCTACTTTCAGTTCACTTTTACTTCTCCCTCTGCTACATTCTATTTTTTACTGCTATTAAAAACCATCGACAACTTGTAGCTGGACCTCGACTTTGAATATCTCTTCTCCTTTTTCTTCCTTTCAGCTGTACCAGTGTGTAGTGCCTATAATTTTCCGATATCCAATCCGTAACTCTTCCTAACGTGCATTTTTTCCTTAATTAACGACCTGTTAAGTCTTTAAACCTTCCGAAAGATCCAAATGCGATACTTCCTTAGTGTAAGATATTACATAATCCTTCTCTGATACGAATATGCTTATCCTGAATTTCTTGGATTCCATGGCGTTCTTTGCATCTTCCATACCAGATTGAACTCCGTCCCTTCAAATTGTTTGATGTATTATAATATTGTTTCACGTTACATGCTTAATCAAATAATTTTCTACTAAACAGCTGAAACATCGCTAGCACTAGTCACACTTTGGGGCGGCACACCTACTCTTCGGTATGAACTTTCTTTATATCTTTCATGCCCAAGTGGGCAGAGCTAAGTTTACAACTACTATAAGTAAACTGAGGAAGCTGGGAAAATTGAGCTTGCTGTTCTATGTGATTATGACATTACCTTTTTACTTTCCCAGCTCTATTTGGTAGAGGTCTTGAGAAGCATAACTTGTTTTAAAGATCCCCAACTGAACTTTTCTCCGCTCTAACGCACTGGCAAGGTTCACTGCCTGCTGGAATGTTAACTTCTCAGTACTTAGCATGTCTTCGAGCCGCTTTGTTACGAGCCTCAAATGCAAATTGGTTCCGCAAGACATGTTCCAAGTAAGCTCTCCGATTACAAGATGAAGCTTGTTTGCTTAGAGTTAACACTAAATATATCTTTATTAGCTTTCTTATGAATACAAAAGGGTATTTAAAGGGTTTAAATGAATTAAATTCTGTCACGTTATGATCTTAAGTTATGCTGTAAAATCTAGAATGAAACTACCAAAACACTCAAAAAGAGCACATCAGATTGCGCTTAAATAGGCTAAAACTTAATTACTAATTTTGTAAATTAATTATTACTTACTAATTACTTAATTACTTTCATTTTTCAATTTTATTATAAAACAAAAACTGAGTAATTATGGGTAATGGAGTAATAATCAGGAAGACTGAGTTTAGAAAGTAAAGGAGAAATAGCTTAGTTATCTGCACATTGACTACAAGTGTCAGGCAAGATTCTCGAGAAGCTAATGAATGATTTTACTCACCTATTAATAAAAATATTAACATACGAACGCACGGCTAATGCGTTTGGCTAGAGAATCCGAATTTCCTTTGTCCTCAATTAACATTTCGAAATGAACATCAATGACGATTGCTTACTTATAGGCCTATTAACATAGATGCGCTGACCACAGACTGGAAGGCTTGCAGTCACATACTCATATCTGATGCGCACTATGAATTCTTGGCGGCTTCATTCGGACTGCTAGGATCCTTGATTTCGTCCTTCGAAGTATCATCTCTCTTGTCAACAATAGAGACGTCTTCATCGAAAGACAAACGAGATACAGAGCTACTTGGGCTTCAAGTGTCCTCAGTTCGATCTTAATCGTCCCTCTGATGTCTGCCCTCGGACTTCGAACTCTGTTCCTCTAGAATAATGTACGGACATCCATTGAGCCTCTTAGGAATACCCCTCTCAACCTTGGTAGATCGTCGTGTAGAGCAACGGCTTACGAGCGTGAATCTTCAGCGTTGAAGGCTCGAGAGCTTCTTAGTCCATATACACACTCCAAGTGACGTATCTTGTTTTTCAAAAGTGGCCTTTGGTAGAATAGTCAAGTACACTGAATATTCTTAGCGTGTTTTAGTTTTACTATTTAATGAAATGTTCTTAATAAAATTAAACATTTCTTTTAAGCTATCATTTTATCCATTTGGGCCCACTGTATGTTATAACTGTGCCACAGTTTAATTTTCTCTCCTTTAATATTGCGAGACGGAACCTTTCCGCTATCTCATTTGTAATCACACCAAAATGTGCAACCATCAACTCCTTTATCTGTTCGAATTTCTTATATATATATATATATATATATTAGGGCGGGGCGAACTTCAAGAAATGTAAACAGAATCTTTTGTCTCTAGTTCTAAAAGTTGATACAGGTAAAGATAATTTCGTATGTAAAATTTCAGATTTTTATCTTTTGATTTAAGGGTCCGAACTTTGAGTTAACGATGAAGCTATTATTGGCATATGATAAAAAGTAGTTTTCTTTTCTGTTCAGTATGTTTATTGTTCTAAAACGCACTAATTTTTTTAAAGAAGTATTACTTAGTTATCTGCTTTCAGAAACGCATGCTTAGTATCCAAATTTCCTTCTTGATTCCTCGGATGAAGCAATCATTCCATGTCTGGCTTTATGACCAAAAACTTTTGTGGAAACCCTGGAAACTTCTTTTACGGCTCGTTCAACTACTTGTGAGTGACATTGAATTCCTGTAAATTCCAGTGATCCTATTTCAATCTTTGCCAACAATTCTTCATCTGACATTGAGTTTACAAGTGGAGGTGGCGTTGTGACGGAAGCATCCCAATCAATCATCTTGTAGTAGTTTTCTGCTTCGAGATGAATCATAATATTTGATTTACAAAATTTTCTCACTCCAGCTTGATTGGTCGTTCTTGCAACAACAATCTTGTTTACTGCATCTTTTCTTACTTCAATGTCTGGATCTGTAAGAGCTGCAAGAAGAATATTTTCACTGTGGGCAAAATAACAATTTAACTTTAGAGATCTTATTGCAACTTCCTTCATCCCACTATCGGGTAAATTTCTAACTTTCTCCAAAATAAAATAGAAGTTATGCGATCCATCAGTGCAGTTGGAATGGGTTCTTATCTCGAACCAACTTGGAGCATACACTCTAACGATGTAGGTTACAAGCTGCAATAGGTTTTTGGATGGATTTCTTGTGCTCATGAACAAACGAAGGGTTCGATTGGCGAGCATCAACCACCTGGCATGATTAAGGGCACCTGGAGAAGCAGCTTGTAAAACTTTTATAACAGCAGCATCAGCGCTGTCCTTTCCCTTTTGTACTGCGATGCTAGCCTTCAGCAAATACTTTTGATCATCGCTGAAATCTTTTGTGATATTCACACAAAATTCCTTGACATTTCCAGTGACGGGCTGGAAATCAACTATTGGAACATCCCGTGGATCAAAACTTAGCATCTTTCCGATATGCTCCGAAAATCCCTTTGGACCAGTTGTTTTGCCATCAATATTTAAAAAAAAAATTCTCTTAGTGGAAGCTCATTCATATGCAATATACAAATGAGCCACTGTAAAGGTCGATTTAAAGCTGTTTCCAGTCGACGTATGATTCCAAAATGTTCGCCGGTGTTTGTACTTGTTCCATCACATACCACAGCATGCAAAGTAGCTGTCGAATCCGTGTCACGTATAACAGAGAGTATTTCATTTGAAATACCTTCTGCTTTGCCACTTTGTGGAGCAAAATGATCCACGTATTGCTCACTAGGATATGCAATAACATCGTAGTGATCCTCCTTCTTTGTTAGTTGTCCTCCATCTGGTCCAAATAGTCTGGTTTCATCTATGCGCCCATCAAAACCAACACAAATTAGCCTGCGCAAGTTAAACGAACGAAATTCTGCTCCCTTGTCTCTCCAATAAATTCGCTGTTTCCGCAACTTTGTTGGTTCTAGTATATTCTCCGGTATATCCAGTTTCAGGTTTTTCAGGCATGCATTAATTAAGTATCTCGGTTACTAACGTCAGTTCTTTCCATCATTTGGCTTAAGTTTGGGTACTGATGCCTATTTTGTGCTGGCCGTTTTTCGGAATCTGTGTCTTCAGAGTCGGATGTGTTTGCTTAATAAGGTGATTCATCTTCCAAGGCCACACTACTTGCTTCATTTTCTTCCATAAAGTTCAACTGAGAGGCAGTAATTTTAGTCGTAGTTAGGCTTTGCAAATGTTTTTTTCCTAAACCGCTCTTCCTGGTCATTCCTCTCTGCTTTTTTCTGAAGTGAACTCGAAACAATCTTGTCAATCGAACCGATTACCATTTTCCGACCCGAAGTCTGATCTACCCAGAAATTCCACTCAATTTGTGGTACTTTTATGGCGCATTTACACAACTGTCTGTTCATTATTTTGTTTCTAACACACATGCAAGTACAGATATCAAATACTTGTTTGAAATTACTGAAGTCCGCTTTGAATGTAAGTGATGTGCGCTGGTGGATATTTTTGGAGCTGTCGGGCAAGTCGTATGAGCTTTGAAAGTTTCCTCAAAACGCTGGAATATCCAATGACTGAAACGCTAGCTTTGTTCCACATATTGACAAGATCATTCGCCACATATTTTAAAATATTTCTCGTAGAAGGTGTTTCATTCCCCTCTTCAGGTAGCATTTTTCTGTAGAACAGGTAGCATTTAACTACTTCTTCCTTCGTCGGGAGTTTTCTTCCAGAAAATACTTCAGGCTGACCAAATAAAGAATGGTAAGAGCTATTAAATCTACTATATTCGCACCAGGAATTAATTTATTATAAATATTAACACTACTGTTATCATCCCATTGAATGTTGGAATTTTTTAAATTTACGTAATAACTTGCTTTACGCAATTTTCGGGGAGGGTAGATAGTATTTCATTCTCGTCCTCCTCTATTTATTTTATTTTATTTTAGTTCAAGCACAACACAACAGGCTCTAGGCCCAATTATTGTGTTGTCTTTGACAACGAAATACATAATAATACAAAACAGTAAGATATACAAATAATTAAAAGAAATACACATTACAAAATAGACAATTTAAAAATACACATTTATATTGTCTTTAGCACATGTGCTCTTTATACGCCGTTTCCAAAACATGCCTGTTCAATTGTTCTTTTGTACACACTTTCCGACATGCTAAATATATCAATATGGAAGTCTTTTTCAACCTCAATGTGGAAAGTGCTTATCCTCCATATAGGAGATTTCCGAAGGATATTTGTTCTTGCCTTTCTTTGATAAAACGTAGATGTGTTTCCTATCCTCGTTCTGGTTGATAGGACTTGGAAACAAAGCAACGAACGCAGCTCAATAGAGTCAATCTTATCATGTATTAATTTATATAAAAATATTAGATCATTATATCTTCTTCTTTCGTATAAAGTGGGTAGTTGATAATTTTCCAGTAACTCTCTGTAAGATTCATATTTCGGGTAAAGCCCAGTTTTCCTGTACGTTAGAAGTCTTAGGAAAAAATTTCTGTATTCCCTCAATCATATCACAGTATTTTTGCATATTTAGTGTCCACACAACAGTAGCATATTCTAATTTTGACCGAACGTAAGTGAAGTACAATTTCATTAAAGTTAAATCATTACGAAACTCTTCCTCCTCTAACCCCTTAGTATCAACACTAGTTGATGTTGTTGCGCTAGGCTTTTGCACAATGCGTAAATATTTTTGTAACACCTCCTTATATCGTACCCATTTTTCTTCAACACTCATACTTTTATTATTTAAAATATTTTTGATTTGATCATCTAAATTAGATATAGTTTGATATTGATGCAATTTTTCAGGCGAAATTAAAAGACGTTTTTGTGCATGCTGCATAATTATCATTATTTAATTAAACTAGATACTATACCTCCTATAATAGGTGCTAGCAATGCAGTGAGAAAACCACATTTTTGTACAATTTTTCGTTTTTCTTTTGTTTTAATGACGAACCATTTTTAACCAAATACATAAGTTCCTTTTTATATCTTTTAAATCTATTTTTCTCTTTTTTATTTAATGCAACATTTCCCTGCAATACGTTATATGAACAGTCGCAGATCGATCGAATTAAATCGGGATCTGCATTATGTAATATAGCCTTATGTACTTTAGGTTTTGCCTTTGCTAAAAGCTTTAGTAAATGGGCACTTTCTTTTGTAATAGTTTTTTTTACAGCTATTATCCTAAAATTGGTTATTAACATATACAAGTTATTGAGAATATTTTTTACTGGTACATAAACATAATTTAAAAATCTGAGGGGAAAATATTTGTTCGAACACGATGTTCATCAGGGGTGTCCTGTTTTAAATCAAAAACCAAATAACTATGAGCAGTACGAGTTGCGTCTTGATAAGATTGTTGAACAAATTTTGTGTTACCTGGATATAATTGACGTGCTAGATAATTAATTTGAGCCTGGTCCCTAGGATTTCTAAAACGTACTATATAATGAGAATTTAATGATGTCTCGCATACCTCTAGCCTGATGGAAAATATTTTGCGTTATAAAAATAACACTTCAATTCCGGTGGTGGTTACCTATAGTTAAAAAAAAGTCAACATTAAATTGTCAATAATTACCAGGTTTGGACCATCTTGGGCCGAAAAGTCATCTGTTTTTGGGAGCCTTTCTTTAAATGGACAACTTGAGGAGAGAGATTCATACAGAGGTTACCACTCGCCATAACACCATACTATATTTTTCCATTTTTCAGTATAGTATTTTAAAAATTCTTTCACAAAATATGGTTTGTCGCACCCAGTAGGCCCTGCTATAATGCATGTGAAGGGATGGCGGAACTCCATTTTTCTCTTTGCTCTCTTTCTCAATTTATACGTCTTCAAAAATAAAATATTTATCAATCATCCAATAACAGAAACTAATTCTAGTTGAATGCGATTTGCCGTTGCAGTATCTTCAACAAAAGTAACTTTAGAAAATTTACCCTTCAAAACACATTCATATAGATATTTACTTAATAGAGGAGCAAGTGTAGAACACGTAGAAATTTTCTCATCAATGCATGGGAAATAGTAACATATTTTTTTCCATGTAGAAAAATCTAATTCAACTCTACTATTATGTGATTTGAACAAATGTACATTAAATTACCATCACCATTATTAGCGTCAAGTATTACTTTCGTATCTCACTTAGTGCGTATTCAGTTGCATTCTCACCTTCTCTAAAATAATAATTTATATAGATAGAATATGATAAAAACCGGGACCACTCATTAATTGATAACACAATACATTCATTAGTAATGCGTAATTTTACAAATACATAAAACTTATAATTACCACCATATTTCAAATATACACAAAGATATGTGGAATTATCGATGAAGTAGAAGGAACTTAAAAGTTGTTTTTTATTCATAATGTATATTTATCTATTTACACAACTAATTCTTTTTTACAATAGTCTATTTCTCTTAAAACAAGACACTGTATCACAACTTTCATCATCTCTTTTACGTTTTGTATGTACCAATTGGTACGTTTTCGTTTCCTCCTTACTAATAATTCTGCTGTCTTTTGTACGAGCAGTTTTACATGAGTTTGTTACAGTTACCGGAGGGGCATCGTTAAGAATCATATTTTTAATTTGGTCAAAATTAACAATTTTTCTTGTTTCGCTGTTGAGAGTAATCCCACGTACCTTACAACATGTCTTTTTAGTACCTCTACTCATAAACATAATATTTTGTCCCGCCACTACAAAATTCTCTAATATATGCATCGGGACCTTCATTATGTAATTTGTCTTTTAAGTCACCAAAATAACCGCCAAGAGTTACTTTTACTCATCCAGGTCTGACTACATAAATAAAATTATCGGTATCCATGTATATGGCATTTTTATCTACCTGTTCTATATAGTTGTATAACTCTAATCGTGCATGCGTGGTTGTATATGCTGCAATGATTAGATTTGTATTTTTCAGAGGAACATTTGCGTCATCCAATATCTGATAAAATAATAATAACGCATCCTCATCAATTGGAATTACCTGTGTTACCTCTACATTACGGTCAGTTAATCTGTCAGAATTTTGCAGGTTCCCGAATAATTCCGGTGTGACTCATGTTTTCATTTTGGGCAAACTTTTCCCATAAACAATTTAATGCAAGTTTACATATGCATTTCCGTGCTTTGTTTTTTTTTTTTTACCCATTTTTGTACTGTCTAGCTGTACTCCCTCTCTCTCATATTACTCCTTAATATATTTATTTTTCTGCTCTTCACTTTTGCACCATTTTGGCCAACCATGAGCCTCTGTTTTTAATTTCATAACCATATTTACATATTCTGTGAAAATATCCCCTTCTTTTTTAACAGGATCATACTCCACTACTTTATACTCCCATACCTCATGCGTTTCTAATATTTTGTAACCTTTCTCTTGAGCTTTACGTACTTCGTCAACCACCCACGTCCCACGGATTGCCCTCTCCTCTTCACTATGTTCTAATTCTTCTGTATTTAAAGTTTCAGCATACCTGCGGCACAGACATTCAGCACCGACATAAATTTTTGGGTGTCCTACAGGGTATTTTTTTACCTTGCAACAGTAAGGGTATAACGAGATGACGTCTACATAGTGCACCTCCTCACCGGGGGCAATTTTATAATAATATTTCACAGCTGAACAGCGTTCCCGTATAGAGCATCTCTCGATTCAGTAGGATCTTTTCTACATAGGGGGTGATGTGCCACAAGTTCTGCGATTTGAGGATTTTTACGTAGTTCGGTTTTCCATTCACACCCCCAAATCTCGTGTACTACAAATCCCAATTTTTTTAAATGATCAATTTTTCTAATGGAGTTTTCATAACGCACTTTGGGTGGCATGTGGATCATTGTATATAGGATTATTACGTCCTGCTTTATAGCATTTAACACAACCATGGTAAAAACGCTCTTCATATTCCCATACATGTATCTGGTCATTTATACGGGCGTAACTATCTACTTTAAAAACACCCATCAGAACCAATTCTTTACCATTTGCCGCATGCTTGATTGTAATACCGAGTCTCTCTTGTTCGTGAATCAGCCATTGTATTGCTTCGACAGACTGTTGATCTGCCCACCGATATCCATTATGAGGAATAATTCCTATAGTTTCCTCTTTTAAAAAAATATCGAAATACCAGATTACATGCTTAGGCTATACTAATTGTCTCGACCAGTGGATTGACATTGGATGTTTGTTGACATTCTATCAAGAATTTAATGCATGCCTTACGTAGAAGTTCAACGTCCATCCTACAGTAACGAATCAACTCTTCTTTAAAATTTAATGTCTGTTTTGAGGAATTTTCATACCAGCTCATAAACTGTTTTTGTTCTTTTTTCATGTATTGATAACCATAAAATTTAGGGTCGGACATAGGCCCTTCATAGATCTGATTGTCGTTGGTGTTAAAATAATGGGTAAAGTAACCTTTTACCTCCTCTATACCAAATGCGTCAGATAGTTTTGCCAGCGCCATAGGCAAGAAATTCAGACTATCAATAAACTTCAAATATTTGCAATCAATAGATAGTATTTTACACTCCTTCATAAGGACACTTGGAATCCATCCTTTTGCTGTTATCATTTCACACAGAATAAAATGTTCATCATAATCTTTCGCATTATATGCAATGCACACTACTCTATTGATATTGGCAGGTTTACTACATAAATATTCGAGAAAGGCAGTAACACAATCTTCCCCATAAAAATATTTTCATGTCTGTTGCAAATGCTACACATAATATCCTCACTATTCTTGGAACATTCGTAACATACTTGATGCGTAATAAGTAAGTTAGGCACATATTCAGGTAATATTTCGTCCTGCCTACGTTCTATGCCATAGAAGATCAACATCCATTTTTCTGTACCTGAATATTTTCGAGGACAGACGACATAATATTTTTACAGTTTGTGCAATACGTTTCCCCGCACTTGTGAGGATTTCTATCCTTCTTAATAGCGTATCCTTTAAGGCATACTGTACACTTTCAATTGTGAACATAAACCCGTTTTTACATTCGTTGCGTAAAAGCACCTGTTGCACTTATCACAATTGAGAACTTCCTTTGTTTTTCTACACGGAGAATTTTTCCGACATTTAGCGCATAATGCCCTACAGTGACCTATATGCCTTTCCTTATGATCATATTTTATGACACCTGTAGCAAAGTAGGAACAACTAAATGCGACACATAAATTAGAAATAACATTAAAGTGATTATTTATCAATAGTAGAGTAATTTTCTTTTCACCACCCACGCCCTCGAGAAATGTTTTCTCCCCCATCAAATCATCGTACACTGTGATTGTTTAATCAGATAAATATTTTTGGATTAGTTTCAGCTCAGGTATACCACCACCATTCATCAGATTAACACCAGAACTCTTAAATAATAATTTTGCTTCTAAAAACATAAAGTTCTTTGTTTGATTATAATATGGTTGAGACGCATTTTTATCACCTTTATTATCAATCAGGCTTTTAGCAACTACCAGGGCATGGGCAAGGCAACTGCTATGTTTATTCTTAATAATGACTATACCTTTGCACTTTTTTTAATATGCTCTTCATCAGTGGTAAAAATTTGACTTTTTCTCCCGTTCCCAACAGGTAAGGCCACATGTTGGAAATCAATAACAAAACGATATTGTTCCATAAATTTTGCAATAGATTGTATGACTCGATTCAAAGCCTCCCAGACGAAGTCATCACCGACATTCGCTGCTTCTCGAAACGAAAACCAAAAAGATCTATGTGGATTATGCTGATTCCATAATGTCAACCCTACCTGATGGTGAGAATCTACATTTGCCATTAACATATTTAATAGCTGAGCAATTTCACTTCGCAACCATGTAATAGGGTTTCCCCTTCAGGCGTTCTCACAAGTTGTGCAGTTATAATTGTACCGTTCATTCGGAATTTTCTTGTACTTTCTAGTTATGTTAATAATTGTAATTTTACTAGAACTCTCCATTTTTTCTAATTAAACACTACTATTACCTATAGTACTACACAATATAAATACCTATTTTCTAGTATGAACTAACTATATTATCTTAATAACTAGCAAATATCATTATTATTAATGAAATATCAAAAACTGTATCCCACGGATTTTTGTTGTTTGCTGTTATTTAGTATAATTGGGTCTGTTCCTGCTATAGAGCACCATAAAGTGTTTTTTCTAATAACGTATTCTTCCTAACGTTTTTAGTGATATTTTCTGCGGATATTTTCCAAACCTGTAAATAGAAAAAAGCTAATTATTGCACTTCATACATAAATATATTTATAAACTATAAATAGAAATCATTTTCGTAATGAGCAGAGTCAAAAACAATGTATACCATGTTTCATGCAAGATCATCCAAAAACGACATAGAAGGCGTATCCCCCATTAACTATAAAATCTAGGTCAAAATAGAAACAATATTCGTAATCAGCATGCATGAAAACCCCTCTATACCAAGTTTCACGCAAAACGTCCAAAATTGACATAAAAGGGCGTATCCCACATAAAATATAAGATCTACATCAAAATAGATATCATATTCGTAATCAGCATGGTCGAAAACCCTGGAGCGTCACCTCAATACATCTCACCGTTTACAATTAATCTGGGTACTTGACCTTTCACCTCGATGGTCAGTACCTTTGCGTCATGTAGTACTTGATGACCTTTTACTAAATGTGGAAACATGCCCTCAATACGTCTCACCGTTTACAAATTATTAGGGTTTAAATATTTGACCAACGATTATTTCTTTACCACAGCAAGCTCTGGTATTTAACACATCGTATATTTCAAAAAATAATCAAGCATAGGTGAGGTTACATGGAACACTTAAAAACCACCATCTCAAATTTTGACCAAGTTCTAAAATACTTAGATTTTTAATATCAATACCACGATTGTTTTTACTGCAGCGAGCTGTGGTTTTCATGGACGTATTTAACACATCGTATATTTAAAAAAAATAATCAAGCATAGGTGAGGTTATAAAGAACACTTAAAAACCATCATCAAAAATTTTCAGTTCGAAAACAGTAATTTTTTAAAAATCAATATCACGATTAGTTTTTACCACAGCGAGCTCTGGTTTTCATGAACGTATTGAACACATCGTATATTTCAAAAAATAAGCATAGGTGAGGTTATAAGGAACACTTAAAAGCCACCATCACAATTTTGACGGTTCGAAAATAGTTATTTTTTTTTAAAAAAAATCAATACCACGATTATTTTTTACGCAACGAGCTCTGGTTTTCATGAACGTATTTAACACGTCGTATATTTCAAAAAATAATCAAACATAGGCGTGGTTATGAGGAACACTTAAAATCCACCATTAGAAAGTTTGACAAAATTCGAAGATGCTTACCCTTAATTCACACTTGATGGCAACAGCGTCTGTAACACGATGTTCACTTTTCACAAACCAACGAATAACTGTTCGAAAATAACATCGAGCATCAAGTCTTATATAGATTTTCGGCTTTCCTCTCATTGGATAAAACTCATTTTCATTGGACAAAAATCAGAAAATAAAATATCTCATTGGCTAAAATAAAACTATTTACTATTGGCTAATAAAATATTAATCCAAAATAAATGATTGGCTAAAATAAAAATCAGTTTCATTGGACAAAAATCTCAAAATTAAGTGTATCATTGGCTAAAATAAAACTATTTACTATTGGCTCATAAAATAAAAAAAAATGTTCAATATTAATCCAAACAAAAACGACTAAGATATGATGACTTCATTACTCGAGAAATTGCTAAATATTTTTCTAAGTTCATTTTAAATGTCCAAAATACTTGAAACGGTCCATATCTCGAAAACGGTCAAAATAATAATAATAATAATAATAATAATAATAATAATAATAATAATAATAAAATTTTCCCGTACCTCAACCCTTGTCGTTTTTACACATGAAGAACATATGGAGCCATGTTTCAGCCGTTTACGACAGCAGTGGGCCACATTGTCTAAAATAAGTTACTAGATGTAGTATATTTTTGAGCAACTAGATTTAGTAACTTTTTACGGACAATATTTTCGATTACTCCAGAACGAATTAACATATTGAGATGGGGTTTGCATTTTTGGCAATGAGATAACCAATAGATTTTGGCCAAACATCGTCAAAAGGTCAAATATTTAAACCCAAACAACTCGTAAATGAAGTAAGATATTAGCAATAGACCATCAACAACTGCATGTCCCAAAAGTACTGACAATCGAGGTCAAAGGTCAAATACTTAAACCCTAATAACTCGTCAACGAAGCAACATATTGAGGGACTGTTTCCACATTTAGCAATAGGACATCTAGTACTACATGACGCAAAAGTACTGATCGTCGAGCTCAAAGATCAAATATTTCAATCTGAATAACTCGTAAACGAAGCAATATATTGAGATAGGGTTTGCATCTTTGGCAAGTTCGTAGACTTATGTAATTTCTGCTATGTTACAATGGGGTTGGAGAATGTACTCATAGTCTTTTATGAGCTCTGCTATGTTACATAGACTTATGTAATTTCTGCTGTTAAATTAGAAGTTGAAAAGAGAACGACTACACCCCCAATTATGTTAGTAGTTTTTGATAGAATACAAAGGAGTGCTGCTAGAATATGTGCTCATAGTTTTAAGTAATCTTTTGCTATGTTAAAGTGGGGGATGGGAACATAAGCCAAGCTCTGCTACGTGTTCGTAGTCTGCTATTTAACTTAAGGGTTGGAAAATGTGATCTTAATCTTTTATTAGCTCTGCTATGTTACATACTTGTGTTCGTAGTCTCTATATAATTTCTACTATGTTAAAATAGGGGTTGAAAAAAGTGCTCATAAAAGGGAACGAATACACCCCCATTATTCCTTGCTTTAGTTCATAATTTTTGCTATGTTAAATTAGAGGTAGAAAATGTTGTAGAAAGAACAAATACACCCTCACAAAAGAGAACGAGTTTTTTGGAGTGTTCGATTTTCCATGGTTGGACAGTACGAGGGTCATGTCGTATCGAGCGCCACTAAAAAAATGAGTGCTTGCTATCAGGAGACCCTGGAAATAAAGGCGATTTTTAGGGTACCGAGTGTCAGGTGCCGCCATTCTACTTACATGTTTGGTCCATCTGTGAAGTACTTACTTTTTTATACATGAAACCATACTTCCATATAAGATTTTAGGATAAAATAAATTAAGATCTTGTATTCATCTGTTGGGTTTACGATTGTTAAATACAATCGGAGAACTCTGTTCGCTGTTGTTAAGGTGGATCACCACCCGGAAGTCAGTATAAGCATTAGTTCATTACCTTAAACAACGTGTAAAGAAATGGCACATATTATAAGTACTGCACTATATAATAGAGTTATGCGTCAGCTACAACATAAGATACTATTTCCTTTGATTATGTATTCTGTTATGTAAAAGAGTAAAACTTGATGAGTTTTAAGATGAGTACGCAAGATGGCGCTTGCTGTTAGATTTTGCTACTTCTGTGCGCATTTTCGCCGATCCCAAGAGGTTCAACCGAAACGTGGCTGAAGTAGCATTCTTATTGGCCACGTACCGTTTTACTTTTGCTTTGGATCTGTATAGTACAATTGCAAACTTATTTTAATGAAAGAAGTTGAATGGAAATTTTTAAAAAATCGTTAAATCACTTTGAATCTGTATAGTACAAGGGCAAACTTATTTTAATGAAAGAAGTTTAATGAAAATTTCATGTGGCAACATCGCATGCGTTGCAATGTGCTCTGCCATCAAGTGAGAAAGTGTTAACCTAAAGGTGACTAGCGATTCAGCTTAACCATCTTGAATGATAAAGTGGGCCAGGTTCACGAACAGCTAAATCTTAAGGACAGGTTCCTGATTTTATAGCGAGGTTTATGTCCAGCAGGTACTGTTGATCTTTGCTTAAAATTTTTCGGTCAATTTCTGGAATCTCACACTCAACACAGTCAAAATTTATCACTGGTAGTTTCTCACATTTACTGTGTGCCAATAGGAACAGTAAATGATTCCTGCCCAATTGTTTCACCATCTATATGTAAAAACAAATGCCGCAATAGCAATTCATTAAAGTGTAGGAGGCACAGATCCCACTGTATGTCCTTTTAATTTTTTTTTTTCAATTTGGCAAATAACAGCAGTTTTCACCCTGTATTGACAACTATTCCATCACATCCAATTACGTCGAGTTCATGAAATGAAAATACAGCTTCAGTCAAATAAGAAAGAATGCTATTGGCAATGTTTTGAGTAGCAACAGAAGAGGGTGAAACATGACCAACGAACACAGAATGAGGTTCTTGTAAAATTGAGTAATGTTCTTCTTTTATAGTTCTTCGAAACTGCTTTGAGTTTACTTTCTCAATCACGAGAGTGTCATCCTTCCTTCCATCAAAGTATAGACCTTGAAGTGGGTTTGCTAGTCCTTATTCTGTATTTGGAGTTCTGAGCAGTTAACATTTTTTTCTCCTCTAAGTTTATTTTTGTTAATAAGATGGATGTGGTCATCATCAGCTACGAAACTAAAATTTGGCAACACACTTGAAGCCATAGCTGCCGTTGCTCTATCTGATACTCCAAAACGATCACTAGTCAGAGCAGTATTTTTTAATTTAATGCACATCTGCCGTGGTGACACTCTCAGGGTTAAATTATTCGAAATCTCCATCGTTCCTATCTTCTATCTCTTTTGAAACCTTCAACTCTCTTTTTGAACTTTTCCTTTTCCTAATCCCACTTGAAGGACTTTACGATAACTGACATGGTATGCATTTATTAAGTGAACAATTCTGTAAGGCGTTACTGTTAGTATCGAAGCTTTATCAAGCACAGATTTAACTTGTCGTGCCACAATATTCGAAACTTGAGAAAAACTAATTGACCTGTTGTTTGTTTTCACTGCTAAGTTGCAATGGTCATAAAAAAATACTTAAGAACATCTTCATAAGTTAGAAGCTTATTCAATGATAACGCTTTTGGGTTGCCAAATAACGGGCAGTTAAACTGGCTGCGAGTAATTTTCTTGTAAACAGCCATGACACAGTGGTTAATATAATCAAACCACTAAACAGTTTGTAGGTTTCAATCAGTCATATATTTCAATATGTTTTTTTTTAAACCGTGTTTTATAAGTGTAATACGCTACTAATAAATTGTAAAATATATTCCTTTTCAATTTTTAAATCTTTTCTACAATTATCTCTATTGAAATGTGCCTACACCTACTTGTTATAGAAGTTATTTGAATTTTCTCCATGTATTGGAAAAGTTATGAAAATCATATATTTTCTCAAAATTTAGGGTCGTTGCGCTACCGCCAGACCTAAACAGAAAAAATATATTTCTTTTGCATTTCATTCATCTACCACAGAGGCAAGTTTTCCGCAGTATAGCGTTTCAAACAAAGAAAAAATATTTTTTCGGGCCACCCTAATATATATATATATATATATATATATATATATATATATATATATAGATATATATATATATATATATATATATATATATATATATATATATATATATATATATATATATATATAGGGTCTACTACATACACATGTAATCCACGCAAGTTGTTTAAATGTTCCTAAGCTTTTGGTAATATCATCACTAAAGACGTGCCCCATTTTTACGTTATGGCAAGAGTCTTAATACGCATATTTGTTGGAAATATTGTAAGTACAACAGTACTTTTCTAACTTGAGCGTCAAAAGGAGCTGGTGAAGAAAATTAAGCCACCTTACTTCTTCACTTCTTCTATGTAGAAGCGTGAATTCACTTTTGAATTGCACCAAGTGTTGTTTCACGGGGCGCTATCAACTAAAACGCATGTTAGTTACGAATTAAGCAAATGGTTGAAGTACTAGCCACAGCTTTATCTTCAGTAATTAATTTACTCAACTCTAGTCAGAGATAATCTTATTAGAATTCAACATAGTGTTAATTTATATAACAAAATAATCACTATCTATCACTTCAAATAACACATTTAGTTGTTATGAGGATCGAGGTGCCTTAATTTTAGAATGCTCGCTTTTCGATCACGAGGTACTTGGTTCGACTTCCGTGAAGTGTTGATTTGAGGTGGACAAACATCACGTGGCTTGCTTCTTTCGAGGTTCTCCCATGTCCTTCCACATTCGTTACTTCATCATTCTCATCTATCTCATCATGATTTCCACTAGGCTCGATGCGTAATCTGCGACGCTAAACTAAAAAATCTAGTTACGTTTTCTCAAATACAGTTTAATTATTTTCGTTCATATTTCATAAATAAAAAATAACAACCCAACAATCTAGCATAAACAAATTACATGAAAAAATAAATAAAATGTAGGTTGCTCATGGTTGTAAGTTTTCTTCAGAACAAGTTTTCCGCAAATGGTTACTATTTGTTGCCATTTCCTAAATAAATGTTTCCTTAATTACTACTCTCTGACATGATACAATTTCAGAAATAAGAGCGATAAATTTTAGTGGTGTGGCCCATATCTATTATTTGACTTGTTATGACTATGAAGCGTGTATACTGCTTGAAATCTAGAATTCATTTATTTATTATTACTGTTGTTTCTGTTTTCCTATTGATGACAAAGTAGAAATACATGTCTACGGTAATAAAAATATCAAATAAAAACCAGGAAAAATATTAGAAAGCTGTTACTTTTTCACAATTCAAAAGACAATGAATATCTTAAATTGACTGGCTACGTTAATTGTTCCATGGATCAGGAGACCCACATTCGACTATATAGATTTTTTGCAGTGGCGGATCCAGAAGGGGCGCGGGCACCCCTGAAGAGTAGAATAGTCGCGTAGTCCCTAACGAGCCTCTTGTTCAAATGCTGTGAAAAAATGTTTAAAGACTTCCGCTAAAAAGAAGATTCTGAGTGCACCCTTCCCACTCAATCGAGATTGCGCATTCATTGCCAGTTCACAGTAATCCTGGATTCTCTCCTGTAGAACAACTTAGCTTTGACGAGTGCCGTATCCATAAGGAGGCTGTCGACCAGGCCTAGAATGTTTAAGGATATCATCGCAGTATTCGAGTGGTAGGACTTTATTAAAAAAAACATGGAAAAACCTCAGTATGGACTATCGAATTTGAACCCAGAATCTCCCGAATGCGAAGCAAGACACTACCCACTATAGCTTACGCTGTTTTGAAAAATTTCATAATGCTTGTTTGTGATTATTCCGTTAAGTCTAGGTTGTGATGGAGAAGTGAATGAATAACTTTTCATTTTTATGAAAAGAAGCGATAGACGAAATAAATTTTGACTAATTGCATTCAATAGGTTCATGAACACCGCATGTACCTTGTTAGCGAAATATTGTGAAAGAAAGAAATAGTGCAAGAAAAGAGATTATTTTCAGAAAGTTTCAAGCTGCCGACAACAATATAGTAGCGATTAGCGAGTAAACATTTTATTACTCTCCGCTCCGAGTCACCACAAAATCCAGTTTTCTTATCAATTGTTAAGGAGGTAAAAATGTATTAGGGGTAACTTCAGTAAAATTATATTTCCCTCTCTCTCCTCCTTTCTTCTCTCCATAACTAAAATTAGCTAACAACATGAACGCAATTCCAATTTCAAACTACACATGTATTAGTATCGATAAAATGAAATAACAAAACCGAGACGAAACAAGATTCATAAGTTAATTTAGGGAGAAACTAAAACACACACAATGAAAAATTGAAACAAATGGATGTATATTACACAGAGGTTCAGAAATGAGCCTGAGAGAGAGAGATAAGGCGAGAGAAGAAGAAGAAAAAGAAAACGGAGAACAAATAAAAATGTGGAATTTTAAACGTAGTAAGAAAACAACCTAAGATTATAAAGTTCCGTTATCAAAAATCCAACAGTAATATAAAAATAACGTTTTTTTAGTTTTTTTCAGGACTATTCGAATATATACAGGTTGCTTGAAACATTCATTAAGTCACTTTCAAAAAGGATAGCATACTCAATTTCCAGTAGAACTGTAGAACTCACAGACACATCTAAGATAATGTCAACAGTTTAACACACATGCTTTGTTTCCACGTGGTTCAGTTATAAATTCGGTAGTGTTCATTAGAGGTACTGATGCAAACCACATTCTGATAAACCCAGTAGGTAGCATAGGTCATATCTTCCATTCCAGACTACTAATGCAAAGTGAACAAAAAAAAAAAGAAAAGAAAAAAACGAAAAGAAACAGAAAGAAAGAAAGAAAAATAAAATTGAATGAGTGCTATTGTGCTGATAAATTTTTATCAGAAATATCCTATATTAAAAGTCCAAGCCGTATCATTACGAAAAGTCACAAATGTTCAAATGGAAAATTGGATGTTCCTTATAGAAGTAGCAAACCTTGTATGTTTCAAATTTCAACGTAAATAAATCACATTGAATTATAGAATGGAAACAAATTTGTATCGAACTAGTATAAATAAAATTTTGTTTTCAAATAAACTAAAAGGTTGCCATTTTTTAGTCTTTTCCGAAGATTTATCTGTTCCGAACATCCAGCATCACTTTCATCTCTTGCGAATATAACGTTGTAATTTGCACAGATAGAATAAACACCCTAAAGCTGAAATGGATCATAGTGTCAGTCGGATGATGTTGGTTAGCTTATGGACCAAGAATTGGTCAAGGATTCAAAGCTGTAGTGACCCGGTAATTCGACTGAGACTCGGTAACCCAGATGATAAAAAAGGTATTTTACTTATTCCCTTGCGTTTAAACAGAATTTCTTTCAGAGATGACCAGGACTGGAGATGTTTACCCCAGAGCACTCGATGACGCTGAAGTTGGCAGTTAATTACATTTTCCAGACCAGATCTATCAGTCTCTTGCTCCGTTTTAACTTTGGAATATGCCCACGCACATGAAGTGCGTGTGTATGTGTGAGAGAGGGAAGAGAAGTGAAAGATGCAAAGACAGGATAGGGAAACGCAAAGAAAGAGAGAGACGAATATAAATATGAAATATACTTATTATTACAGTGTATGACGAAGAACACATACACTGTTTATTCGAATTCTCGCCAGTGATGCTTTGTAAGTTCTCTAACAGAAGATAATCTCTGTTTGCAGCCATTATTTTACGCAAAAAAGTTATACTACCTCACGTGGAATCGAACCTAGATTTTACGCTTGGAAGTCTGGTAGTTTACCACTACACCACCGATTACTTTACCAAGACTTTATCCAAAAATGCTGTAATATTTCTTTCCGAGAACGATAACACGAAAAGTGTTTACTGCAGATCAATGAAGTGTTTCGAATATCCTGATAAATCCCTTGCCCTTTGCCAGCCAACATTCGCAAATCGTCTCTATCATGATAAAGGTCAAAGGTGTTTGCTTCCACATTCTTAAGAATTGCACGTCTAATATGAGAAATTTATTCTTCACCATCACTTTGTAAAAAATGCAAGTGTGGGGTGAACAGGATTCGAACCTATGCTGGACAGCTGTACTAATCGTAAGTCCATTACGTTACCGCTACACTACAAGTTTTATTATTTCCGTACAGAAATTACAAGCTGAGAACGCAACCACAGTATCCAAACATGATTAAGTACAAAAGGAGGCTGTAGCCTGTTTACTATATTACATCATAACACATATACTATACATCACAAAAGAAAATTAAAATAATAATAATAATAATAATAATAATAATAATAATAATAATAATAATAATAATAATAATAATAATAATAATAATAAAAAGGGGGAAAAACTGTACTAAAGGAGGCGGAAGCCTGTTTACTGTATTACATAATAATACTTATACTAAACATTACAATAGAATATTCTATGATATTAAAAAAAAACTATTCCGAAAGATAGGGATGTGCGTTATTGCAAAACCACTTCCAAAAACCGGCTAAAAAGTTGCCGGTCCCTGTCTGGGGTGTACAACTTTCGACGTGTACGTTTCAAAAATTCAAAATACGTGCGTGCATCTAACAAGGTTTTGAAGCGCTGAAAATATACGAGAGTGCTAGCAACAAGAAACAGCACCGCTCGATGTTTAGTGGGGGGATAAAAATTAAAATCTGGGAATAACATAAATTGCGCCGTGAAGTATGAAGGCGGACGACGGGTAATGCGGCCCAACACCTCCTGCATGGTGTGCCAAATCAATGGCGAGCCGACACATTGTGTATATCGATGGGCTAATGTGTCCTCTTGCTGGCAGTGCCCACACAAAGCATCTGGGGCTCGTTGAATCTCATAAAGACGCGCCCGTGTCGGGAAAAGTTGATGTACTACCTGAAACCACAAAACCTGCATGTACTCAGGTATGACAGGGTTTGAGATATTAGACCACACCTGCGGCCAATCTACGTGTGGATACTTTTGAGGTACGCGTAAAGTAGTGTGAGAGAAAGAGTGGGCATTGAGTGTCCTATATAACGAGCGCGCATTGTGTTGTTGAGGGTGGAGAACCATCCCGGAATAATTCCAATATCGGATAAACGTTTTGATATATGCCGGGCACTGATCAACGAATTGAATATAAGGAGGGTTTTGCGGTTGACTATAATCCTTCCAGAAACAACTTACCCAATGGTTAGTGATAGAACTGAGTGATGAGAGCGCTGCATAAGTGTCAGCCATAAACAACGTTTGACATTTGATACGAAAATTGACTAAGCCCAGCCCACCAGCGGAACGAGGCAAATAAAGGGCTTGACGGGAAATGCGAAAATAAAAACCTCGCCAAATATGCCATAGGAATAAGGATTTAAATCGTTTGGCATAAATTTCTGGGAACGGAAACACACGCGCTCTGTACCACAGTTTAGACACAACAAAAATATTGATAAAATGAATACGGTGAAATAAATTAAGCCTACGGAATCGCTGTGAATAGAACAACTGACGAATTTGCGTTAAAAGGGGAGCCCATACTTCATCATAGTTGGGAGTTGGGTTAGACGTGAAGGGGATGCCTAAAATAGTGAGTGAGGTGACATGCGGTAAGGCAGGAGAAACTGAAGGGTCCTCTGGGAGCTGAAAACCGTTAAAGGACAACATCTGTGTTTTGTTGTCGTTATACTGCAAACCCGAGCATCGGGAAAAACGGGTCAGGACAGGAAACACGCCCTGTAGTGAGACAGGATCTACTCCTGTTATGGTCAAATCGTCAGCATACCCAAAAATGTTTTGACTGCGGAACAGGGAGGGTCCATTCGAAGACAACATGGCCAAACGATGGAGAAGTGGGTCTAAAACCAGAGCAAAAAGAACGGTGCTAAGACAGCACCCTTGGCGTAGTCCGCGTCGTAAAGGGATGGTTGGGGATAGATGTCCATTTATTTGTAAGCGGAACTGAGCGTTAGCATATAGATTATGAATCACCCGGCGAAAAACAGTGGGAAAACCCCAAGATTCAAGCGTCTGATGGAGAAACTTATGGTCTACTGAATCATAAGCTTTGGCTAAATCCACTGCGAGTGCGCCAGCAGGAACATGGCGAAGGTGATAATACGCAAATAGGTCCCGCAGGGAGCGAAGCGTGTATTGGATGTTATGCGAGTCATGTAGCGCAGCTTGATACGGGCTAATGTATTTCCGAATAATGGGACGAAGTCTGGCAGCGAGAACTTTTGTAAATAATTTAAGATCCACTGGTAATAAGGACAGCGGCCTATAATCGGTCACGACGCGCGCGTTGGAAGACTTTGGTAGGAGAACCACAATAGCTACGTTGTGAAAAAAGGGCTCACCAGATAACCATGCGTTAAACAGGGAAACCAGTGTACGGCTAAGAAAGGACCAGTAACGCTTATAAAAAGCAAAGCTCAGACCGTCAATCCCAGGGGAGCTACGGCCTTTGGTTCCCCGTAGAACAGAAAAAATTTCATCCGCAGTGATAGGACGTGTTAAGGCATGAGAATCAGTCTCTGTGAACTTGTGAGGCAGAGCAGACAAGAATTCTGGGGCGGTAGAGAGGTCCGGAGTCTGCACACTTGTAAAAGCTGTATAATGCCTTGTGAATTCTTGGAGTATTTGTAGCGAGTCAGAAACTACTATTCCACCTGCCGTTGTGAGGGAGTCAATGTACGTAGCTTTCCGCTTCCGAAACAGAAGATCAATTTGGTAGATGGAAGCAGTTTCTTCTTGGAAGTAATGATAAAAATCCTCGGAGAAATAGGCTTGTATTGATGCATGTGAATCTAGTTGACGCAACCTACTCTTAAGTTCCTGAATTTGGATTCTGTTGGCCAAGGTTGGGGGGGATGTCCACAACTCGCTGAGAGCACGATGGAAAAATTCTGAAAGCGTACGGTCCTGTTGTTGTGCCAATTTACCGCGCCATTGGAAAAAACTGCGAATTTTTAGGTTTACCGTATACTTGCCACCATGTATCAACATTGGGGAAATGTCGTTGCATCTTACACCAATGCTCAAAGCGCGTCGTAAATTCATCTATCACGTCCTCACGAGACAAAAGGGTATTGTTAATCTTCCAATACGATGGACCGCGTCCAGCGGGAAGAGAAAAAGGAAGCTTAAAAGCTACTTCAACCGCAGCGTGATTTGACAAAGGGGGCAAGAGGGTTAAAATATGAAGCACTGCCTTGCATAAAGGATCTGTGACATAAACCCGATCGAGGCGACTTTGAGTTGACAAATAGCGAAATGTCATCACATGCGGTGAGTTAGAAACAAAAAGAGCATCATGTAGCTTCATGACACACACAAGCTCAACAAGTGCTGGGCAGGGAGGTGAGGGGGTGAGGTAGTCCCTGGGATCTATCACCGCATTAAAGTCGCCCAACGTTACACATTGATCGACACCAGGAGGAACCATAGATGGTATAGTCGTTGCAAAAAACTCATCCCTCTCTTTAATTTTAAGAAATCCAGAATAAGCGTACAATAGGATAATTCATATCCCTGAGATATAACATCTAATTGCTCTACCATCAGGTGATAGCATGACACGATTATAAACCAAACCTTTTCTTACAAGTATCGCGACTCCTGTGGTGTTATGACAGTTAATTATAGCGTTATAATCGGGGAGAAAGTTGAAACAATGAAAAGTCAATTCAGTGAGACAACATACATCAGGACGGCGACGCTCGATAAACTGCTTTAACGACGTTAGATTTGGTGCAGAGCTAACCCTATTTATATTAAGAGTTAGAAGAGTGAAAGCATTTAACATGGGCATGCTCTGAGGCACTATGATAAAACACACATTACAGTACTTACTTGAAAAATCCGTAGAAATATTGGTAGATAAGACCACAGCAAAACTATTATTCTGGCACACTTGATAAGAACAAACGAGGAAAAATTGAGAAAACAAAAAAACACGCATAACATGCGAATATGTATCGACACAAAAACACAACTGTTGTCGTATCGTGACAAGAAGGCAAACAAACAACACTCACTATAACTCAGAATCAGACGTGGAACGAAATTGTTGGGGAGGTTCTCGGGAACTTAGCTGTTTGGCTCGTGGTGGAACACACTGGGAAACAGGTTGTTCATTCTTTTTATTTGCTGACCTTGAAACTCGGCGGCGTTTTTGTTGAGAGAGAGAATCAGACTCCTCGGAATTAGCACTCTGGGAAAAAGTAGGAAGAATAAAAGCTTCATTACCACTTGTCATGGACTCTGCTGAAATTGTTGTAATATTCTGATTTGTAAATTGCACTGACATCTTCGAAACTTCCAGTGGCGGGTCGGTAGGTTGCTGCGGGGGCGCAGGGAATGTGGGCTCCTCCATCTCGGGCTGCAATGATTTGTATGACGTAGAATCATCTGATCGGCGAGGTATCTCAGGGAAGTCATCAACATCAAGGATAGGTTTATCCTGCGCGGGGCCGGACGGGAGGTCTGAGGAGGCCCCCGACAAGCGGTCCACAAAATCTGAGGAAGGAGCAGGACGCAGCACTTTCCCTATTTCCGACATCTGAACTGATACAGCGTTAGGTTTCACACCCTGTGCAACTGGTTTTTTCTTGACTGGGCAGCAGGATACGGTGTGGGAAAAACTCTGGCAAAAAAAAACAGGTAATGGGTTGTCCCTCATACGAGACACTCACTTTGTAGGCCTGTACGATGACACGGGAAGGGATGTGTTTCGTCAGTTCCATGTGTATGATTCTAACACCACTGTCGATTCCAGTGGGAAATGGGGCAGTCCAATATTGCGTTTCCACTCAACGCACGGTACCATAGGCCCGAAAATGGTCCTCTAACACTGTGAGGGGCACTTCTAGTGGAAAATCATAAACACGAACTATTTTCACTAGGTCTTCCGCTGGGACGATGCGCACTAGGCTTGTGTTGCCATCAGCATGCTTAAATGACACTGTGTCCGGTACTGTCAATGAAAACTGATCATAAGCCGCAATAGATTTAAATTTGATATAAATACTATAAGACTCTTCGTGGAGCTGTAATGCACAAATTTTCTCAAAAATACCTGGAAAATTATCAGTCAACCATTGGTAGACAAGGCTCGAATGGGGTCAAGAACTCCGGTATCGCTTGTCAAAAATAAGCTTGTATTGCAATTCCTTCTTATAAGGCATCGCACTAGAATATGAACACAACTTAAACGAACTTCACTGTAGGAAAATAACACCAATCAGCCGAAATAGGCCTCAACTATCGTCGATGAACAGCTCACAACAGGTGTGGATAAAGCAAATAGTCACTTCCGGTTCTGCTGCGATCTGCACTGCTCGAAGGCTCGAGCGAAACTGACTACCATGCCACCTGAAAGTAGAAGGCAAATATATGACTACCAGTTTTATTATTTCCTTACATAAATTACAAACTGGAAACACGACCACGTCAGCCAAACATAATTAAGTACAAAAGGAGGCTGAAACCTGCTTACTATATTACATAACAACCCATATACTATATATCACATAAGAATATTATATGGCATTAAAAAATTGCCATTTGGTAGTCTTAGATACAGGAATGTGCGTTATTGGAAAACCACTTCTAAAAACCGGCTAGAAAGTGCCGGTCCCTGTCGGGGTATTTTACTTTCGACCTGTGCGTTTCAAAACATTAAAATGCGTGCGTGCATCTAACAAAGTTGTGAAGCGCCTAAAATAGACGAGAGTGCTGGCAACAAGAAACAGCACCGCTCGATGTTTAGTCGGGGGATAAAAATGAAAATAAGGGAATAACATAAATTGCACCGTGAAGTGTGAAGGCGGGCGACGGGTGATGCGTCCCAACACCTCCTGTATGGTGTGCCAAATTGATTACGAGCCGACACAGTCTGTATATCGATGAGCAAATGTGTCCTTTGGCTGGCAGTGCTCGCACAAGGCATCTGGTGCTCGTTGAATCTCATAGAGACGCGCCCGTGTCGGGAGAAGTTGATGTACTACCTGAAACCACAAAACCTGCTTGTACTCAGGTATGACAGGGTTCGAGATATTAGACCACACCTGCGGCCAATTTACGTGTAGATACAGCTGGGGTACACGTAAAATAGTGGTAGAGAAAGAGTGCGCGGTGAGTGTCCTATATAACGAGCGCGCATTGTGTTGTTGAGGGTGGAGGAACATCCCGCAATAATTCCAATATCGGATAAACGTCTTCATATATATGCCGGACACTGATCAACGAATTGAATATAAGGAGAGTTTTGCGTTTGACCATAATCCTTCCAAAAACAATTTATCCAATGATTGGTGATAGAGCTGGGAGATGAGAGCGCCGCATAAATGTCAGCCATAAACAACGTTTGGCATTTGATACGAATATTGGCTAAGCCCAACTCGCCATCGAAACGAGGCAAATAAAGGGCTTTACGGGAAATGGGAAAATAAAAACCTCGCCAAATATGCGCTGCACCACCGGCTTCCCCCACTGCTTGGACTGTTGTTTCATTTCTGGCGTGTAGTGTTGAACCCATGTCTCATCCATAGTCACTAATCGCCGCACAAAATCGGTCGGATCCCTTTTGAATCAGTCCAAAGATTGCTGCGAAAATTGTTTTCGCATTTGCTTTCGGTCGGCAGTCAGCAAATGCGGCACCCATCTTACGAAGAGCTTTCGCATCTCTAGTTCTTTGTGCAAGATGTTTCGCACCCGTTCCTCCGATATCCCCACACTCTCACCTTCACTCGCCTGTCGTCCAACAAGATATCATGCACTTCTTCGATTATTTCCGGTGTGGTTGCGGTTTTCGGCCTTCCTTCACGTAGGTCATCTTCGAGGGATGTGCGACCACGTTTAAATTCAGTTGCCCACTATCTAACGGTTGACATGGAAGGAGCAGAGTCCCCGTAAACTTTTGTCAACTTCGGATGAATTTCCGTAGGGGCTAAGAAATCCAAAACGAAAAATTTGATTACCGCACGACATGGTAGTTTATCCATTTTCACAACTAACACGCAAGACTCTAACTGCAACTATGCCTACACAAAAACTACTTGAGAGAACAAGTTGACACTTATTATAGGAACAACTGAAAAGCGCCCTCAGGCAAGAACAATAAAATTATGCTGATTGGAGTGCCATCTCTCGGTCAGGCCGAAAAGTTTTCACCCCGCCCTCGTAATTCGTTGTTGCGGGAAGAGGTTTAGAAGTGATTAAACAAAGAATTGTTGCAGCAAAGTACTACAGTATTATATTTGACGAAACAATGGACGCCTCATACATTTCGCAACTGAGTCTGTCATTACGCTATATTCATGATAATTGTATAAGAGAGGATTTTCTTGGTTTCATTTATATTCACAAAGCCAATTACTCGAAGTGTGGACTGAAAAATGAATATTATAACGGGTAGAAGTTTGGGACACACTGTTTTAAAACTCATGAAAAATCTGGGACTTAACATAAACAATTGTTTAGGAATTGGATGTGACGGTTTTAGTGTAAACATAGCAGGCATGCGAGGTGCAGTTTCAGATTTAAAATAGGAAGCAGTAAATTGCCGCCTTTGTGTATGTAAAAATCATGCACTGGATGTCTCTGCCTTAAAACGCACCGAAGTTCAGAGTGCAAGTAACACTGTTGGTTGTGTTGAATAAGTTGTAGCCTTCTTCTACATGTCTTCAAAACGCATGGCCTTCAAAATGTATCAAGACACTCACTACGAAGTTATTGTGAAACTCCCTGGATCGCGAGACACGATTCCATTTTGGAATTCCAGGAAGATCTGCCGAAGATAGACAAATATCTTCAATGTGTGTCCTGTTGGCAAGACAATGCTTCTGCAGCTAAGGCAAAATGTTTATTACATTTCTTTCTTACCTGTGAATTTATAATTACAATTGTCACTTTAAGTGATATCCTGAACACTACTGAACTCAAATATGGCTTAAGTGTTTGTCAGTTACTATTTTTTTCTAACAACATGCCATTATAAAGTTTTAAAAATACAAATTTGTACTCAGTAAATACTTACAGGAAGAGACCATAGATGTTTGCTGCGACACAGGAGAAAATAACACGTGCAATTGAAGTACTGAAGGAGATGAGAGAAAACTGTAAACAGTTTTTCCTATTATCTTTGAACGTACAAGAAAACTCATGGAGACCCTGGCATCTCTTCGCATTCCATCATTGACTGATAAGCAATTAATCGGCCAAACTATCCCCATGTTTGTGATAATGAAAAAGATGATATTACGTCTTATTGGGAAAAATCTGCATGCATTCCACTACTAGAGTTTGTTAATGCTGATCTTCAGAACCGTTTTTGTAAAAAGTCAATCAATTGCTACGCTTCAAACACTTTAGTGCCAGTAAAACTGGAAGAAATCTCATATGTGAGTGAATTGAAAACAAAAATTGAGCCTGTTTGTGACAAATACTTTCCTCTCCTTTTTCGCAATAGGACACGATGGAAATGGAACTTTTAAATGAGATATGTTCTTTGAGGAAAAGATGCAACTTCGAAATTATCTAAAAGTTCTACACGGCACTAGTAGCATATTCGAAAATTGACGGAAATGTCTATCCGTTTTGAAGTCTTTGCAACAAATATTGCTTATTTTGCCAATATCCACAGGAATAGCAAAAATAAGTTTTTCCACTCTAAGATGAGTGGACTTGCATTGTTGTACTTACACCCCGATCTTAACGTGGATATTGAGAATGTTATTGATAAGTTCGTTAATTTGAAAAACAGGAGACTTCAGTTCGTACTTTAAGCAGCATTAGGGAAGATAGATAGCATTAAAATCATAAAACAAATAGCAAGAAAATATTGTTTTAGGGCTTACGTGTCATTTCGAAATGATATAAATTTTCATTTATTGGTACAAAGTGACATTATAAATTTATTTTTTAGAATCCATTGTTTTCCCGTATGCTTTGATCTACACAGCGTGTAAATAGGCGAAAGAAGGATTTCAGCTATTTAAGCTGTGTTTACATTCCTAACAAATTTGTATTTTTAAAACTTTACAATGGGTATTTGTTAGAAAAATTAGTAATTGACAAACACTGAAGCCATATTTCAGTTGATTCGGTCTTTATTTTCGTCTTAAACTTGGGATACAAAGTTACTTTTAAAAACGTGTGCTACCGTTGTTGCAGTAAGTTACATCAGTGCGTACAGTGAAATTTATCTTACAAGAGTGAATTCGAAAGTGGAGTGAAGTTTGAATTAAGGAACAATTGAAAGCCATGAAAACGTTGAAGTTTATTCTGGAAATTCTGGAAACTTTTTGTTGGCGGAACGAGGTATATTAACGTGGTTCAGAGCTAAGTTAAGAAATATTTTCTTCTCTGGCATGAAAGTCATTTCTGACCAAGTGTGTGCAGCAGAAATCATAAATCTCAACGATTTAATGTTTCAAATAAAGATAATTTAGTGATTATTTTTAATGTGATTCTAAACATTGTCATTATCTAAATTTTGCCACATATTTATTTAGCGAACCAAATATAAAAAATGTCTTAAGTTTATTTTTCAGACTCCGAAAATTCCTGGATCCGACGCTGATTTTTGACTTTTATTTTATTTTTTAGAAAAGTAAATGCAGTAGAATTTTACAAAAATAAAAATTGTTCTAGATTTTTGTATTGATATAATTTGGAGTAGGTTTATATTATCATTATCATAGTTGTTCTGTCATTATTGGCAGATTACTTGGCACAAATTGACCATTTTCATGCACTACGGTGTTCAGCTAACCTCTTCATCATCATGTAAGACACTTCTCATTTAATACCGGCCATCAGCTATAGACTTGTTCTGCCTTCTCCCTTTTTCCTTGCCTTTCCTTCTACCACGCCGTTCTTGACACAGTTCCTCTTCCCAAACATATTTTCTTCCTTTTTCAAATTTAAGAGCTTTCTTTTCCAACCTATTGTTTCTGATACTTTCTCATTCGTTTTGGTGGACAACAGTTGAGGTGATGCTGAGTTTAATGTTCCGTTCAGCTGCGAGGCTACATGAGACGTGGAGCTACTGATTAACGTGAAATCCGAACCACCGAGAATCGAACCCGGGTCTCTCACGCCAAAGGCGCGTACGCTAACCGCTTAGCCACGAAGAAGCTATACTGAGAGGGTCATTAAGGTGTCAATGGATTCAGTAGGACCTAAGGAGTGTTTCAAAGTTGGTATCGTCACTTGCTGATAAGTAGTTGCCGACATATATAAGATTAAAGTGTAAGGGCGGGTTTTGTTGAAAATTGTCTGAGAGGGACAATTAAGGTGTCAATGGATTGAGTACTGCCCAAGGAGTGTTTCACAGTTGGTCTCATTACATGCTGATGTGCAGTTGCCCAGATATGCAATATCAAAGTATAAGAGAAGGTAGCAACAGTTTGAGAAAATCGGTTCTAAGGCGTGCCGCATACAGCAGAAGCAAGCGCAAATTTGTAGAATAGTGAGAAAGGGTCAGAGTTCAGCACTAGACTTTGTCAAGAGATTCATCGTTTGCACTTTCGGATATACATACGCAGCGATTGTTGACCTCGACACATTACGACAATGCAAACACGTAAAGACATAGGCACACATACAGTCTGTAAATAGACACTTATTAACATATATATATATATATATATATATATATATATATATATATATATATATATATATATATATATATATATATATATATATAAGCATTCCTTACCTACCAATGAGCACGCTTAGCCGGTTTCTAACCGTTTTCGTTCCTAACCGCGTGGAGGTGGTACTCATTTAGGAACATCACATACTCGTCCATACACTCTCTCACACGCACTCTTTTTCTGTTTGGTTTCTGTTTCCATTGTTTTCCGTGTGTGATTTTTTGTTTCTGTACATGCATTTACGTTTCCGTTTCTAACCTCGAAGAGGTGGTGCTCGTTTAGGATATTACATACTGGTTCAGACACTCTCTCACAGTCATTTTCTTTTGTTTTTCTATTTTCCGTTTTTTATTATATTTTTGTGATTTTTTCGTTTGTCTACATACATTGACGTAAAGTATTACTCTAATCAACTGTTTTTCCATGAAAGAGAGGTCAATGTTCGGTCTGTTAATAATTTGAAGTCTGGTTGTTCTTTTAACGGAACCAGTGGAATAATGTGAAAATTATCTTTATTTATAATATAGAGTGGACGTCGTTTGTTACGTAGTTCTGGATGATATGGTACACTCATGTCCAAAATGATTGTCGCATATCTGTCTTCTTGTAAAAATATAATTTGATAATGATTTTGTACGGTACTTTTAATACTGATACTAAATGTATAATCGGGAAATGTATATTTGTGCTAAATTTCATATTAAAACAATTATAAATACGAAAATTTGAATGAGTAAAACAAAATGTAGCTAAATGGATAAAAAAAGAAGCTTATTTTCGTATTATTGTTCTTATTTATTGCTCTTTTAACACTATATTTGCCACATACATGTATTTGCCGATTATACACATACTAACATTATATGAAATATCAGGTGTAACAGACTGTTTATTCTGTTCCAGTTTTATTTTGTCTAAATAGTTATATTCAATCTGTTCGTTTTATTTTTGTGTAAATAGTTGTATTCAACGTTTAATTATTGGCATATTTATTTGTTTAAATTTGATTACTGAATGTTATTTTAATGTATTAAATTTTGTTAGAATTTTGCATTCATGTTTATAAGCTTTATGTACTAGAGACCTTGTCATCTCTTTAAATACTGAGTAGGTGTAATTTTTTTTTCTTCTAATGGATTGTGAGAAGAAGATGTAACAAAGTTCTTTTCTTAGAAGAGAGATTGAAATTATTATTGCTTGCAAAATAATAAGTGTTATTTTCATTATTATAAATTTTTAGATAGTTTGGTTTGATTTTTCTTAAAACAAAGGAAATTCAACTGTTCGATTAACTCACTACTCGTGCCGAACTTGCACTTAAAAATCGAAGTCTGATAAATTAATCCTAATTACAAGCTTCCCATGACTGAAACAGGATCCATCCTGTTATGAGAGGTTTAATAATAACATAGAGAAGTGAGAGGCTTATTACACAGGCGAATTCGTTATCAAATTATATTCCTACAACAACATATTTATAGACATGCGACAATAATTTTGGACATCAGTGTACATATCCATCACCACTATTAAGGATTTCAATGGTTTCTTCGCGGCTTTGTGAGGCTTCCAATCTATATCTTCTGCTATTTTCTCTCGGGCTCTCATAATTAAATATATAAATGGTGCAGTTCAATGCGCGGGCGAGAGCGACTACGTGGACGTTTCTAGCTCAGGCGTCTCCACTGAGAACTTTATTAGTGAGTACATGAGTAGGCATAATCAGAGGTGACCACTTTGACCTAACCTCACTCAACCTCACGCTCACAAACTCATTTCGACCTCACCGGTCTCACCTCACGCTCACACAACCTCACGCTCACATCACCAGTCTGACCTCACGCTCACTCGGCCTCACGCTCACAAACTCATTTCGACCTCACGCCCACTCGACCTCACGCTCAGTTCACCGGTCTAAACTCACGCTCACGCAACCTCACGCTCACATCACCAGTTTGACCTCACGCTCACATAACCAGCCTGACCTCACGCTCACTCCGTGAGGTTGAGGTCGAGTGAGTGTGAGTTCCGAAGTCGTGAGTATTCGGCACAGTTCTTCACGCTAGCCTGTTGGCTAGCACGCGCACCTTTGGTGCACAGGGTCGTGGGTAGAACTTGCGATATTTCGATGTATCGATCGATAGTTTGAAATGTCGGGATTTTTCGATGTCGATTTTTCGATAGTTTTCAGTATTTGGATAGTTTTTGATGTTTTCTTATTTTCAATATCAAGGTATACCGATACTACTTTCTTAAGATAACGAAAACTATTCATATAACACGACCTAGACTTTCAATACTTCAACGTTCTCTGTTCCACAGGATTACTAATACAACCAAATATGAAAAATGGTAATAGACATTAAGAAAGGGGTTTCATGCAATCAATTAGGCATCTCAAGTATATAAGATAAATTTCCACTCTTATATATCTACTAAAACGGGAAGTGATAGTAACTTACACCCTCGTTTGGTCTAGTAGGTAGCACACTGTCCTTTAGTGCGTCTGGTGTTGGGTGCGATTCCTAGTGGAGATACGCTTGAACGAAGAAAGTGGTTCATATTCCACTACAATCAATAGGTCCAGCTCTCTATTAGCCGCTTTGGCATAACCAAGAAACATTAAACTGAAAAAAAGAAAAAAGAGAGAGATATCCCCTTGTAGTTTCAGTTTAAATATTAACTGTGAAATCTATCAAGCGATGAATACCATACTTCTCCACATGGTGTACACGTGACACTGATAGATTTACTCCTATACAATTGGTCAGTTTGAAGTCCAAGTACTGAGGATTGTTGGAAATACTCCACGTGCATACAGTATGTACCATATTATATGAATTGTATTAATTTGTACGAGCTATCTTGGAATGTTTTTCTAAACTCAAAGTTTAAAGTTGAAGCTGCAGTCATTCTCTCATTCTTTGGTGGTTTTAAACCTAGGAGTGGAAATAACTGGCAAAAATATAAAATAAAATAAAATAAAATAAAATAAAATAAAATAAACAAATAAATTTTTAAAATAGATGAAAATCAAATACACTTTTACATTGAAGTACGAGTATTGCCTTACATTTCCCAAGTCGTAGGGGTAGGTTTAATGGAATTTCATTCTTAAATGATTTAAACCACGTGAGGTAAGGATTATGTGAAAGTCGCAATAACCATATGCATCATAGGTCTTAGCTTTTATGTAACATATTTTTAGTTGGTTGGATAAGAGTTTAACGTCTAGTTAAGCATCAAGGCTATATAAGACATGAACCTACATCTCAACATAGTATCAGAACCAGGCAGCTTCACCTTTGACGTAAGGAAGTTTACTTGTGAGCATTGGTCGGTGTTAAAATTTCAATCTTTACACCGAAACGTCCTCTCTTTCTAACGAAAGTAACTCATTAGGTACAAGTAAACTCATAAGAGAGATAGAGAGAGAGAGAGACAGAGACCAATAAATAAAATTTAAATTAAGCTGCCATACATATTCTACGTCAACCAATACTCTTTCTGATCATTTCATGAACAGTAATGTTCTTTTAATGTTGCTACCAATAGATATTTTTAAAGAAACTTGAAACACGAAGCAACTCAAGCCATAATTCGAACATGCACAAGTTGCATTAGTGAATTTTCAAGTGGAAAGTTCTAAGTGATTCCAGAGAGAGGTAGTGCTGTTCAATTGGAACTGATCACTCTCAGCCTCAGGTTATAACCACTGGGCGGGGTTCTTAGAGGTTAATTTTCCTTATTAAACCATGCAGACCGACAGGGTTTTGCACTATCGTGATTGGCAGTCGCATATGTCTCGAGTGAGAACATATGTTCTGGTGATAAACACCTATTTGCGGCAGATTAAGAAAGAAGTGTTTCGCTAGCTTCTATTCCGATTTTCCAGACAAGATAGGCTTCAATGAATTTGAGAACCATGGATTTATACAGAGCAATAGAATAGAAAAACAAAACGTACATCACCCCTTTACCTTCCTATAGAGGTTTATTAAAGGAATTCACAAGAAATGGATTATCCTTTTGATCAAAGTGTACGAAAAAGACAAAGAAGTGTCTGCCTTTTCACTTACTTTTTTTTTTCTTCAAATCTTTAAGACAAAGGAGTCTTGTGCATACACCTGGTTTACTTTAGTTTGCTCCCGTCTAAAATTAATTCTGAGTTTCCTCGTGGCTATCTGATTAATGTAAGGCGTATTAAAGCGGAAGACTCGGTTTCGATTTCTAGCAAGCCAGTAGCGTAACTAGAGGTGGCTGGCCTGGCTCAAGGGCATCCTTTAATACAATAATATCAAATATGATTTTGATTATTTTCAGTATTTTATATAAATAGACAGATATAGAGATATAATATGTATCACCAACAAAAAGTTGTTTGGTTTGGTGTAATTTGGCCATTGCACGAATATGGCATGGCTGCTAAAGAAAAATTGGACTTACAAATTATAGTGGAATCCGAACCAGTTATTTCTTTTAATTGTACCACAACCGAGAATCGAAGCTGGGACAAAGCGCACTAAAGACAAATATAATACCCACTAGACCAAGCATGTTCCAACAATGCTCAAAAACCAAAACCCTACATGCGAACCAACCAGAGCGGTCATTAAACATGACGCTAGCTTGGACCAGTAGCGGCGCTAGGCTCTTAATGGCAGGGGGGCAAGAGGGGAGGCAAGAAAAATTTTGGGGTGGCGAGGTCATAGATTTCAGTGGCAAATTCTACAGCAGCAGTGTTTTTGATCATGAGTTCACCAGTTATACGTACAAAAATGGGGGGCGAGAAAAAATATTGGGGTGACGAGCACCCCTCCTCTCCCTCCTGTAGTGCCGCTTCTGGCTTGGACTAGGAATGTGGTCCGCCATCCCCTTACAGGGCTAGCGCCTACACGAGCTAACTCTCAATTAAAGATGAACAAAAAGCTTTCTTTCTGGGACTGTGTTATATCAAGGCATATGGGAGTGTGCCAGCCAAGCTCTCGGTTCCTCAGAGCCGAGGAACGTCATCCCTTTAACGTGAAGTGCTTAAGACCGTAGATGCCGAAATGCAATAAATTTCATTGAAGCAAATTCAGCAAGAATCACCAAGGTGTACAAATGATGTAAAGAACATCGAGGGACTCTATTAGCTAAATTTCATTGAAGCAAATTCAGCAAGAATCACCAAGGTGTACAAATGATGTAAAGAAAATCGAGGGACTCTATTAGCTAAATCGAAACCCACCATAAAGCGTGTAAACGCTCGATACTTAACGTAATTCGTATTTAAACACTTATTGCAAGTTTTTTTTTTTTTTTTTTTTGGTTCTGAAAAAAGAACTACTTCTCAAAAACCGCATGTGAACACTTCCTGACATAATATAATCACAAAGAAAACACCATACGACAGCAAAATATATTGTTTATAGATATCAACATCTCACCAAACATGAAATAAATATTACACCAAAACTAAGAGAAGCTGATAAGCCAAACTGATGTTCCACACAAACTTCCACCGATATCAATATAACGGGACTTTAGTTATTATAGCAAAGAAATATTTACATTGTTTAGTTGTTTAGAAAAGGAAATGTTTGAATTAAAGAAAATCAAGAGAGGGGAAATACGTAGCCTGGGAAATTAGGTACGTCAAGAAGAAGCTTCCTTTTTCTTCTTTGAATAGACTAAAAGGTTTGACTGTTAAATGTTTGTGTATATAATATCACATAAGATTCACCAGTCTAAAATTCTTGCCATTAAAACTGCAATCAGTATATTTTAGCTTCAAATTGTCTCAACATTTTCTTCCAGATAAAAACTTACACAGATAAAACTGAACATTTCCATTTTTTCTGAATTGAAATCAGTTAAGTTGAAATGAGATTACAAATCTTCAACGTGTGTTTGTAGGAGTGTCATTTCGGATTTGCATGGGAGGTAAGATCCTCCACCGACATACGAGCTTCACGTTTTTTCCTAGTACAAAATCATTAGACAATTGATTAAAATGTGGGGCGCGGTGGCTCAGTGGTAGAGCGTTCACCTCTGGTGCTTGGGGTCCCGGGTTCGATCCCAGCCCCCGCCAAGTGAACTTTGTGGTGGACAAACACCGTGCTCGTGGGTTTTCTCGGGGTTCTCCCGTTTCCTCCCACTTTCTTCATTCCACCATTTCACTCATCTCTCATAATCACCGTCTCCTTTAGCCTAACCGGCATAACCGTGGGACGTAAAACTCAAAGATTTCATTTTTTCATTTCAATTGTTTAAAATATTAATTCTCAAACTCAGGTGGACAATTGCCCCCTTCTTCTCCGTATTGTGCATAGCCCTCCCCGAAAGAAAATCCTAAATACGCCGCTGGTACAGTGAGTTATCCGAAACGCTGAAAAGTAATATCTCCTGAATAGTGAACGGATTGAGGTGTGTTTCAGTCTCTCAGGTTTAGTTCTATGTTTCGTTGGAAGCTATTTTACTGTGAACAATGGATATAAGTCAATTTTTAACTAATATCTGTTCTGCCTTTTCTGTATAATACACCTCTTTTAAACTAGAAGGTTAACTACTTCGAATGAATATTCACAATAATTGCGGTTATGCATATTTGTAACTTAAATCTAACGTGGTGTTCTAGTGATTACACAAATTACAATTATGAGCACACTTTATGGAGACACTCTCACAGAAGATACCCAAGATCCTTTATGCACATTGTACATTAGAAAAACTGATTTTTCACGTCTTTTGTGAGAAAAACAGTGTGAACTAAGAAATTATAACCTATTCCATATTGTACAGAGTTATCTTCCTGCGAGTACAAGTTTCTTGAGAAATTAATACAGTCTGCAAAACAGTGTCGTATTTTGTGGACTACCAGGCCTACCGGCAGCAGCCCTAGAATATTACAAAATAAATTTATATGAACTAAATTATATTAATAATTTTATTCTTTAATATCTTGTTTCAATGATAAAAGTTTCTGAGAATTGTATGTATTAAGAAACATACACTGAATTCTTTGCACGCAGCCTGTCTCGCGAACTTAAGAGTCTTCAATATGACAACGCAGCAGAAATCACTCTCTAGCTACTACAGTAAGAATCTTATCAAAGCATTCCCCTTCGCTCCACCTACGCCCATAGCGTACGAACGGACCGCCAGGTAAAAGCACTTGCCTCTAGAGAAATCGGTTTCTTGGGCGTGAGTGGAGTACAAAGAAATTAGACGAGTAATGACAATGGATTTTGGGGGTCTCTGTGAATTGTTTTTGCATCAAGAGCCTCGTTGCGTAGCGATTTGCGTTAACGCAACGAAAATTTTGTGTTTTACAGTAGTTGCGTAGCTCTGTCAGATTGAGGCTCCCTCTTTCCTAATCGCCTATTTCGGCGTTCACTATTACTTGGACAGCTTCCATTTGCTCTGGTGAGTAGGGTCACCATCTATCCAATGCGAAATGTAGTGACACTTAATGCAACAAATAAAGGTACAAATGTACGATCGCTTTTCCGTAATACTAATAAGATAATATAAGTCTTCATAGTGAAGAGAAAATGATATTTATCTACTTGATAAAAGGATGGTGTAAAGTTCTTTTTCTTATTTTGAAGATTGTATAATAAAGAACACCACGTCCAATAATAATAATAATAATAATAATAATAATAATAATAATAATAATAATAATAATAATAATAATAATAATAATAATAATAATAATAATAATAATAATAATGATAATAATAATGAAAATAATAATAAAGTACAGATATTATAAAGATTGTAAAGATCAATTTCCACACTGTTAAGAACAAAGTTAGTAATATATAATACTAGCAGCGTTCACCCCGCTTCGCTGCGGTCACCCCGGAACGCAATAAACTTTGTTACTTAGATAATTTTTACTTTTTCGCTTTCAAGTGATTTATAGCGCCTGTTAGTTATGTTAACCCGCCGAGTCACAGGGTCATGCGGGTTGCATATAAATACGTTTATTTTTATACCTATGATGAACTAATAACAAAGGATTTCTACGTATGGACACCTGAATGGTCAATTATCTCAAGACACTGGTAATTGAAAATTAAAGTGATATGATAAAAACCATCTAGGGTCCACATCCTAACAACCCCCCAAAAATGAAAGAAATCGGTTCAGCCGTATTAGCGTGATGAGCGGACAAAGGATTTTTTGTACGTATTGACACCTGATTGGTCAATTATCTCAAGACACTGGTAATTGAAAATTAAAGTGATATGATAAAAACCATCTAGGGTCCAAATCCTAACAACCCCCCAAAAATGAAAGAAATCGGTTCAGCCGTATTAGCGTGATGAGCGGACAAAGGATTTTGTGCGTTCTCTTTTATATATATAGATTGCATTGCACTACAACGGTATAGAGAAGCATTCTTGGGAATAAATATAAAGTATGAGAATATGAATATTATTGTTATTATTATTATCTGAAAGCCCATTTTCCACACGGAAAGACTACAGTCCATGGGACAAGGCGGTGATAACTCCCCGCTAAGGAACTTTTGCCACTATATTAGAAATGTTACTTAGGGTCAACACCACAAAATAGTTGTTGGTCAACATATAAGAGCAACACCTGGGTCCTGGGGCCCTTAACCCTTTAGCACCCGTGTATATTTACAGACATCGATGGGATCTCTTTAAATGACCGTAGATCAGACCGTTAGTGCAACACTAGAACATGTTATATCTCGATCGATTTACAAAACTGTTCGCTTTCAGTTTACGTTATGAACGGGACATTTCTGTGTACAATAGTAGCACAATCGCCCTAAAATCCAAGTGTTCTCAGTTACTCTGGAAAAGAATGACAAACAAAAAGAAGCCAGTCAGACAGACAATTGGAACAAGAAAAAGTATTACTGTTGTGAAAAATCGAAAATTCTGTGAAATACACTACGCATAAAACGAAACTAAAACGACGACAAATTTCATTAAAAAAAAAAAAAACTTCCATAAGAACTTTCAGATCAAAGTACTGCGGCAAGAGACTGACACTGCAAAATTGCACCGCTTAATATCAAATAGCATCCAAATTACTACAGAATACGACGCAAACAAACACGGTCTATCCCTGGGACTACCAAAGTTTCATAAAATTATCACGATTGCTAAGTCAGCCTGCTGAATCATATGTTGCGGAAAATTGTACACTCTTAGTGATTAATTCACCATATTTGGAACGTCCTGCTATATGGCAGTATGTAGCAGACATCCTGTTTAACGAGGAGCAGTGCGTATTTGGCCAGAAATATAGCTAAAATTGGGATCACGAAAAAAGGGAAAGGGTGTTTCATGGGAAACTAGTGACATATGTCACTATAACAGCCGAACGTGTCATTAAAGGAACACCTATTCGATAGGAAGACGAATCACTACTGTTACACACAAGAAGTGGACTTCATAGCAGCCGAAATGAAATATCAGATCGTCGAGCTGAAATTGTTCATGGAAGAAACATACCTAAAGATAAATTAATTGAAGGCATAGTCTGTGCAGGTATGTCAGTAAGTGTTTTAGTTATTGAAGCAGTTGTATTGTTACTACGAGCTTTTATTATTCACCATGGACAAGTGTCACATCTTTCGTGGCTTACCGTGGTAAAATTGCTATATGCCATGAGCGTAGACTTACATCATTTTCATTTTTAGTTTATATCTATCCGTTTAGCTGCAAGTAATACAGGCCTAATTCTTCGGAAAACCCGTGAAAACCAAATTTTTAACGCAAGATGTTTGTTCAGTTGTTTCAGGTGTACCATGGTTGATGTTAAAGAAGGTGCTCCCAGATATAATCGTCAGATATCTCACAAGCAGAACAGAATTAATAACTGTACTCAACCATACGTGCCACTCATCTTCATATTCACAAATATTTAGATTATAAACAACAATGTATAATTGTGTCGCCGAAAGCGGTGATGACCTCCAGCCATCAGTCATAAAAGATTCATCTGTGTTCTTCCCCTTTTGATGTGATAATTTCCGAGGATTTGCATATCACTTCCACTTGAAAGGGTAAATATAAACTGCATGAGACATTAGGTAAATCTGAGCTCTTGGAACGTAGCACTCCCGCTGTGGGCGGCTACGGAGGAACTCACACCTGTTGGTGGTGATTAAGAATAGCTCGCAGTAACAGTAAATCTGTTTCAATAACAAAAGACTTGGTCATACCTGCACAGACTGTGTCTTCAATGATTTTATCTTTAGGTATGTTTCTTCCATGAACAATTTCAGTTCGACTATCTACTACAAGTTGTGGTACCTCATTTCGTCTGCTATGAAATCCACTTCTTGTGTGTAACAGTAGTGATTCGTCTTCCTATCGAATAGGTGTTCCTTTAATGACATGTTCAGTTGTTATAGTGACATATGTCACTAGACTTTCCCATGTAACACCCTTTCCCTTTTTTCGTGATCCCAATTTTAGCTATATTTCCGGCCAAATACGAACTGCTCCTCGTTAAACAGGATGTCTGCTACATACTGCCATATAGCAGGACGTTCCAAATATGGTGAATTAATCACTAAGAGTGTACAATTTTCCGCAACATATGATTCAGCAGGCTGACTTAGCAGTCGTGATAATTTTATGAAACTTTGGTAGTCCCAGGGATAGACCGTGTTTGTTTGCGTCGTATTCTGTAGTAATTTGGATGCTATTTGATATTAAGCGGTGCAATTTTGCAGTGTTAGTCTCTTGCCGCAGTACTTTGATCTGAAAGTTCTTATGGAAGTTTTTTTTTTTAATGAAATTTGTCGTCGTTTCAGTTTCGTTTTATGCGTAGTGTATTTCACAGAATTTTCGATTTTTCACAACAGTAATACTTTTTCTTGTTCCAATTATTGTCTGTCTGACTGGCTACTTTTTGTTTGTCATTCTTTTCCAGAGTAACTGAGAACACTTGGATTTTAGGGCGATTGTACTACTATTATCAACTTACAGACAGTCAAGAACACAAAGAATATAACAAATTATTTAATATTACGGCAATAAAAAAACTACATATTACATACTATATTAAGTATGATTATCTGTGTGCACATGTAATAGGAATACATGCCCTACGCAATAACTTCGAGAGTTGTTTGATAACTTCCCATATCAGCAGACATGTTTGGAAGTGTATTCATTGTAGAATAGCAGAACAACAAGTATTTTCGAAGAAACATAATGTAACCGCACAACAGTAAAATTATTGCTTTGAAATTATTTCTATTATACCATGACGAACAAATCATAAAACCCTCCCTGGGGGATTTCTCGGTATTGGGAATCTGTCGTTATATAACGAATGAGAAAATCAATTAAAATAATTTGTATAACTTGTTTTCTATACAAAAATAAAACGGAACATTCACACAAAGTGATACTCATACTTTCATAAGAAACAATTATTAGGAAAATTATGAAGACTATGAGATACATATTTCCTCTGCTGCTATTTGATGGATCAAGACGAAAGCTTCAGTTTAAGTTGAACATAAAACAGAACATCTAAATACATTTTATTATTCACCTAGTTAGCAGTGTTGCCACGTAATAACTAAAAGAATCGAGAGAAGGGACGTTTTAGGGGAAATTTTCTTAAATGTCCCTCAATTAGTTTTCCTTTGTACACAGAAATGTCCCGTTCATAACGTAAACTGAAAGCGAACAGTCTTACAAATCGATCGAGGTATAACATGTTCTAGTGTTGCACTAACGGTCTGATCTACGGTCATTTAAAGAGATCCCATCGATGTCTGTAAATACACACGGGTGCTAAAGGGTTAAGGGCCCCAGGACCCAGGTGTTGCACTTATATGTTGACAAACAACTATTTTTTCATTCTAAGGACCCTAAGGAACATTTCTAATATAGTGGCAAAAATTCCCTAGGGGGAGGAGCTATCACCCCCTTGGCCGATTGTCTACTAGGTTTGTAAGAAATGTTTAAAATATATTTGATACCCCTTTCGATAAAAGTGTAAAAGAAAAACCTCAGTCCGACTCCGACGCATGTTGAAAAAGGCGTTTCCTACAAAGAAATCTTCATTCCTTTTAAGAAAAATAGTCTTTGTTTCCGCGCCTAGGATCCATCAAAGTGAGTTGATAACAAAAAGTCGACCCAAGTGCTAATCATGTTCAAAAATTCATTTCAAATGGTTCAAATCTTTCCTAACTCTGGTCTGAATATAAAATGGGAACTTAAAATATTTTAGAAATATACCCTCTGACACCTTTATAATATGTACTCCTAGTTTCAGGCGCGAACTCAGAAATTAGTGTTGGGAGAGGTCCAAGTTTTGGTGTGGGTCTAATACTACAAGACACTGCGTCTATGTAGTATTAAACTGATGTTATTCTACACCTCCTCCCCCCAAAGAAAAGTAATATTTAGGTGCAGACCTGTATTCTGAGGAAAACTGATAGAACTGGAGTGTTCTTATAAGAAGAGGAAATGTACGACTAAATTTTTAGGTTATATCAACCTTTTCTTCTAAGCAACCATAGTTTAACTATGACACTGTGTACATGTATGTTGAGTTACAATTTTTTGGGGTGTGTCCGAACCCGGTAGACCACCTCCGTGTGTGCGCCCCTGCCTAGTTTAATCTTCCTGACTTTGATTAATTTTATCATATTTTAAGTCCCACTACCTTAGGATACAAACTTTAAAGAAACTCGTATGATAAAACCCTGGGTTGAGTCCAAAGCTAACCATATTCGAGAGGTCATTTGTCATATTCGAGAGGACCACCATATTCGAGAGGACCAAAATCTGTCGGCGGGTATATCTTAATATGAAAATATAATTGTAATGAAAATGTTCAGACAAATAAATCGAACTTCCTTCCCCCCACCATTTTCGCACCCTGGGTTGAAATGAACTATTTTATGGTTTCATCAGTAATGGTCATAGCACTAAAACGGTAGTACCAGGAGGTCATTTCAAACAATTCAATCGTTTTTGATAATAATCAGACGGACGATATCGATTTCCATTTTTTTTCGGTTTCCGTTGGATTCCGGGGACGACAAACAATTTCCAGGAATTTCCAGCGACAAAAAGTTTTCGGAAATCGAGTCAAGGTCTCAAAGAAATACACCATTTCTACCTATCTCTTTATTGAAATTGGAAATGGTGTAAATTCCTACTACTTCTGCTTTCAATATTGATTTCCATAGATCGTAAACGGTAAGAGATGTCTAAACGCAGTGTTCAAAAATCGCTTCAAGAATACTTTTTTTGTCTGACCTTATCCCTCTTTTGCAACAGAAGGTTGTATATCTAGTTTTAGATTGAATTTGTAATGTTCGGAAGTCTACTTTAGTTTCACACTGTGAAACGATATACATTTATTATCGTCGTCTCAGCAAAGTCAACTTGTAGCCCTCCCAGCTGGTCTAGTGGCTAGCACGGTGCCTTTGGTGCACGGTATCCTATGTTCTATTCCTGCTGCGAGAGCATTGAATGATGGTGGTTCGGATTCCACCTTACACTGTAGGTCCATGTCTCATATAGCCTCGCTGCCGAAGAACGATGCCAAACGAAAATCTAATCAAAGCCAACTTGTAGTACACACTAAATATAACCACACTAGAGGTGGTAGCTTTATCCCCTTACCGAGACCAAAGGGATTAAATAGATCTGAACTTTGTTTTTAGATCAAATGTTTTCGGACCAGGGCTTAATAAACATTCTAATCCTATTGGTCACTGACTGGTGGCTTCGCCACCCATATTCAGTCATGGTTTTCCCCTGGTCCATTCGACACTTTCCCGGATTCTCCCTTCTTTAAGCCTTCACAAACAACTTTATGTCCGTGAGATTTCCTCTTCTTCCATTATCATTCCACCAAATTACCAATGTTTATCTAAAGGGCGCAATCGTAGATTGTTTTACTAAAATATTCATTAATAACATGTAAACAAAGGGACGGAATCAAAAATAGCCATGAACAGAATCCCATACCAGAATCCCATACCTGACTATTCTAATTGAATTAGAGATGCAAGGGCTCGAAAAAAAAACGGCTTTTTTGAAAAAAAACTCGTTTTTTTCTGCTTCGCTTTTTTGCTTGGGAAATTTTGGGCTTTTTTGAAAATTTTGCTTTAAACTGATAAAGCAGACTCTGTTTCGCTTCTCTACAACAAAAAAACTCATTTAAATAGTGGCTGATGCAGATAATAATACGAAACCTCGAAAATAAACCATGAATTTCAAAAAGATTCTTTTAAAATTCTTAACATATTTACATTATGAATTCCAAGGGATTATCCAATATATATAAAATATTGTAACCTCTTATATACAATAAGTACTTTAAAAAATGATACACAAATAACTAGCAAAATTGTATGTAGTATTTTTACTTCAAAATATCACACACCCTCTGAATATCAAAATATCACAATAAAGCAAAATAAAGAAAAATATAAGAGAAATCTGCACATCAAGAGTTTCGTTTCGGGTGGTTCTGTACATTCTTGAAAATTTTCAGTTAACTTTTAACTTTCATATACATTGTAAGAATATTTCGAACAAATTTTTCACTGATTGATCACATACGTAATAATCTGTTGCCATCTATCAGGTGCTTCGGATCTACAAAATCGGTAAAGCTCCAAATTCTGTAATGCACTGACTGCTCCTTAAGCTTGTTCAGAATCAGGAAAGTATCGAATTTTCTGTTCATGGATCGTATACGTAATAGACGGTTCATCTGAGTGTATGGTTTTCTAGGCTGTAGAATATATAACAACCATCACGGTTTACCCAATGCTGAAGGTTTCTAAATTTTTAACAAGAAAATTTAACATGTAGTTACGAAACTTTTTTTTTTCTAAAAGGAAAAACTATGGATTACATTTAAAAAGAGTGGAAGAACCAATCACTGTTCCAATTCACAAGAAAGACGACAAAATTGATTGTAATAATTATCGAGGCATTTCTCTTAACATTCTATTAATAAGATTGACCTCATACGCAGATGAAATTATTGGAGATTATCAGTGTGAATTTAGTCAAAATCGACCAAATATTTACCATTCGACAAATACTCGAAAAGAAATGGGCATATATTACCCAGTACATCAACTGTTTATTGATATTAGAAAGGCTTTCAACTCGGTAAGGAGGGAAACATTGTACAACATTCTTACAGAGTTTGGAATACCGAAAGAGCTAGAATTATTAAGTGTTTAAATGAATTCCAGAGTAAATTCCGAGCAGAAAAATACGAGCTAACACGTCGAGATTGGCCTGAAACAAGGATATGCGTTATCGCCGTTATTATTCAGCTTTGTTCCGGAGTACGCTATAAGAAAAATCAAAGATAGGAACCAGGGCCTAGAGTTGAATGGTATTCACCAGGTTATGGTGTACGGATGTTGTAATTCTGATAGGAGAACAATCGAAAGAAATGCAGAGGCCTTATTAAACGCTTGCAGGGACATGAGACAGAAATGCAGAGAAATCTAAATACAAGGAAGTTCACAAGGATCGTAATACGGCAAATTATGAATGCGTCAAAATGTCAATTAATACTTTCGACACAGTGGATACTTTCAAATATCTTGGATCAGTATTACCAGACCAAAATCATACCCACAAAGAAATTAAATATCGACTAAAATCAGGAAATTCTTGTTATTATTCAGTTCAAAATATTTTGTCGTTGCGAATTCTGTCAAGGAATTTAAAGCTTAAAATATATAAAATGATAATCATGCCTGTTATGCTTTATGGTTGTGAAACATGGTCGCTTACGCTGAGGGAAGAACGCAGACTGAAATTATTTGAGAATAAAATTCTGAGACGAACATTTGGACCCAAGAGGAACGGGAATGGGGAATGGCGGAAACTTCATAAGGAGGAACTACATAATTTATACGGTTTACCAAACATCGTTAGAGTCATCAAGTCTAGGAGGCTCAGGTGAGCATGTCATGTAGCCAGAATGGAAGAAAGTAGGAACGCTTTCAAAGTTTTAACTGGAAACCCAATCGGGAAACATCCATTAGGAAAATCTAGGAGAACAATATTAAGATGGATCTAGCAGAAATAGGAATACAGAGTAGAAACTGGATTGAATTGGATAAGGACAGAAGTCAATGGAGAGCTTTTGTGGCCATAGAGAAAGAGAGAGAGAGAGAGAGAGAGAGAGAATACATTTAAGTTAAGCACAACTACACAACAAACGTGAGTGAGTCCGGGATTCAACCCCGCATTCGACCATTTGGACAAAAGCTTTTCTTAATTCCATCTGTGAATGTAGATATAGTGCGTGTACTGTGAGCCCTGGCCGACTTACTTTCTAATCGTTTTTAAATCTTTGTTATTATTAATTACCAGCAGTGATGGATTTGCGAAGAGGGTTAGGGTGGGGATGTCTTTCGGATTGAAGCCTCTACCCCGAAATTACGGAATTTTTAAAACAAACTAAATATTTGTTTTCCCTTTACTCATAAACTTCAAGCTATCCTCAAGTAAAAAATTAGGAATTTTTAGAAAAGCTAAGCATTAATAAGAAAACGTCGCCGGCAATTCAAAACCTGCTATGTGCATTTTTATAAATTTTTCAGGAGAAACGAAAAACAGTATCCTGGTTAGATTTTTCGCTTTATAAAAGTGATGTTATAAGTAATATTTGATGCTGCAAGTAACTAGATACCTTCTCAAATAATAATAAATTAGAGAGTCTAAAAGGGTCTAAAAGCTGCACCAGATAATACTATTATCTCGAAACTGCCGAAAATGTCACATAGCAGGTTTTGAATTGCCGACGACGAAAAGCCCCTCCCAAAATACTTTTCTAAATCCGCCACTGATTATCAGTATAAAATGGTCTTCAAGGTTGTATCTGGAAGATTATAGCTGAATATACAAACGAAACGAAATATTTGTTATGCCTGTACTAATAACCTTAAGCTCCTCTTAAATAAAAGTTAGAAATTTTTAGAAAAAACAAACATTATTCAGAAAAAAAAACACTCTCCCAAATATTTTTCTAAATCAGATACTGATTATTTCTATTAAACGGTATTCAAGATTGTGTCCGGAAGATTGTTGTTAAATCATTGCACAGCTACAGTATAACGGAAATGTGGAAGTACGCTCTGACAGATATATTGAAAAACGTACGCTCTGATGGATATATTGAAAAACATAAGTTTAATTATGTGCTACAAGCTAGAGTACTAAACTCTAAAAAGTGAAACACGGACGACTAAAAAGAAATGATCTAGAGAAGAAAAAAATGTCGATAATTCAGAAGTTAAAATCAAGTTAAATAGCTTCTAAAATTGCCCTCAAATACTACGTACTTTGCTTACTTTAATTCATAAACCATGTGCTCCATCCATCATGATGGTGAATTCCAGAGCCAAATATGGCATTCAGGTCATGGAATCTTATTTAACTTTAGAGTATACTATAAGAAAGCTATTTAAACAGAAAAACCATGAAATTGAAAAAAAGCCAAAATTTCCAAAATTCTCGGTTTTTTTCCCCAAAAAAGCCGAGTTTTTATGTGCAAAAAACCATCGATTCAAAAAAGCCGGCTTTTTTGCATCTCTAAATTGAATTATCCTGTTCTCTTAAAAATATTTAAAATATATGTTATGTACTTTTGGTGCACTTGGAAATTATTTATTATTAGTAGTAAAAATGACATGGCTACGTAGGAAATATTCATCTTGTCACTTCTCCCTTTTTGGAGATCAATATTCTCCCTGGGCAGCATGGCGGCACCGCTCACATATTCACTAGTTCTATTGCTGAAGGATACAGTGTTCGATTGTGTATTTAAACATGTTACACTGAGAAAAAATGTAGGTGGCGTACTTAAAAATAGTGTTGTAAAAAAACGGTTTTTTTCTGTGAAGTTTTTTTTCAATAAAAAACATCGTTCTTTTTCATGTTTTTTTTCAAATGTCTGTTTTTTTTCTGGCAACTATTATTTATTGATTTACGTTGCAGATTATTGAAGTAATCAACAGAACTTGAGTCGAGGCCCTCGTAACTTACAAATCTTTTGTTTCTTTGTACCTATATACTAGCAAAATTGTGTGATTACTCCTTTCGGCCCCAGGCCATTTTTGGCGTTTTCCTACATTTCCCGTTAGTGACTTATTGCTCAAAAACCATTCATTCGATTGGTATTGTTAAGGCCTTGTTTTTTTAGAAAATGGATGTGACTATTTCTTGGTGTAAGTTGGATTGCAGTGTTGCCAATGGGTGGGAAATTATTGAGGGAAATGTAGGGGTGAAAATTTACAAAAAAATCCCTAACCGAATTTCAATTTTTTTTTTTTGTATCTAGTACCACTCCTGCTATATGGGTTCAAATCACCTAAAAGAATCTTTGGTGTGTTGACAAGGTACAGTGAAATCCTGAAGTTGCTTGCTTCCATCCAAAGAGGGAAAGAAAAAATTCTGTCATACACATGAAATTTTGACACTTTTTACGCCTCACAAGCAAAAATCAAATATGCCGGGGCTACAGCTTCTCTAATTGTCCTATTGAATCTTTTTATGGTGCGTTCTGTAGAGCAAAGAGGAAGCTTTCAGGTAGTGGTACGTTTGTTTCAATGTAGCCAATAAGAGGGTAATAATAGAGGGGCAAAGGGAATTTTTCCGAATTTTTTACGTAAAAGCGGGAATTAATTGTTTTGGCTGCCATCAGACAGACGAAAACTATCTGAAAATAAACCTTAGTACTCCAAGAATATATCCTGGAAGTATCATGGCGATATATAACAAAGTAAGCAAGAAATTAAAAAAAAAAACTCATTCTACCTCAGAAATTCATCATTTTCTTACCATTTACAGAACATGGTTTATTATAAACCTCAACTGTACTTTCCCTAATTATTCTAGTGAAACTTTTTATGGTACGCTGTGTAGGCTAAGGATGAGGCTGTTAGACATTGTTACATTTGTTCGAATGTAGCCAACAAGAAGGAAATAATAGAAATTAAAAGGGAATTTTTTCCGGAATTTGCTCCTAAAATCTGGAATTAAAATTTTCTGTAGCTGGCAGCACTACTATCACACACACACAAACTATTTTAAAATAAGTTTTGGTATCCCTCTAATATATCCTACAAGTATTGTGACGATATCTAATAAAGTAAGCATGTCAATAAAAGATATATCATTCTACCTTTTAAAAAATCACTGTTATCTTCCCAATTAGAGAACAAGGTCTACTGTAAACCTCAACTGTACTTCCCCTAATTATCCTATTGAAACTTTCTATAGTGCGTTGTCTAGAGCAAAGACGAGACGTCCAGATACTGGTACGTTTGATCCCATATAGCCCACAAGAGGGAAATAATAGAGACAAAACAGATATTTTTTCCAAAATTTCCCCCTAAAATCTGGAATTAAAATTTTCTGTAGCTGGTAACACTGCTACCAGACAAACGTAAACTATCTTAAATTAAACATTGGTACACCACTAATATATCCTACAAGTATTATGACGATATTTAAGGAACAAAACTTCTAATTACCAAAAATATATTACGGTAAACAGAAAAGTAGGCAAAAACTAGAAAATCAAGGGTTAGAACCTAAATACGAATTTTTCGTGCGTTCCCTAATTACCCCATTGTAACGATCTGTACTTGTGTTGGTTGCGTAAGGACAAATGTTCGATTGGCGTAAGTTGACTTGCACTCGGACGTATAGGTACGGATTTATAAACAAAAATTTCTAATTTTTTGCCCAAATTTTAGGAAAATTTAATTTCCCTAATTAGCATCACTGCGCGCAGGCCCGTCTAATTGATGTCAACAGTTAGGTATCCATCCGAGGTATCTACCTAGCCAGTCTTAAGGAGGTCTTTCTACTACGAAGGAAGCTACAAGGAAAAAAAAAGTAAAGGAAATACGAAATCAGAAAATTCTCGAATTTTTGACTGGGGTGAAATTTGAGAAGGAAATTCGACACCAGAAGAAAAAAATTAATATGATAAATTATAGTTTAACCATATTTTGCAAGAATAATATCCCGATATCTTAATTAGTGTCCACACAGGAGTGGATTAAACAAATGACACACCCATGTGTGCCACTTTGGCCACCTGGGCCACCGAGTATACATTTGATTACATTTTTTGACTACTAATTCGTGTTTTTGTTGTAGTTATAGTCTCGACTAATAATAATATCGTTGTTGTAAACAATAACTTTATAAGGAAAATTTTCTCTCCTTTTTACATCTTAGTTCCTACACTGTTGGTGAGAAATGAAGGGTGTTTCAAAATGAATTTTGGGGTTTTAAGTCTTCGTAGTACTTATTACATTTTACGTACAATTATAAGCAATGCATCAAGTAAAAGGGCACCTCAAACAGTCTTTGCTACAATTGTTCAATGTGAGATTCATTCGTCACACGGCACACATCTAGTCGATAGGAGAGAAAGGCCCATAAACTTTCCGCCATATGGCACAAAATACATTCAATTTAGGGGAGTCTCGTTTCAAGTGTACCATCTCCTGAGGATTTGCTGACGGCCAGATACAAACATTATCAGTGTGCACATTAGCTATTAGGTGAAATGTCGATTTATCACTAAGACGACACGATCCAGAAAATCTTCATTGTTATGCAGCAATATTTCACTTGCGAAATTGGCACCTAAACCGTAGTCTGTAGGCTTTAGACCTGTAGCAATTGCAAACGATAAGGACGTAGTTGCAAGCGTCTCCTTAATATTCTTCACACAGACCGTTGCACTGTACAGATTCAGTCTTTATTAAAGCACAAAAAAACTTTCTGCTCTCTAGTCTCCATCTTTGCTACTTGCTCTTTCTAACGGCAGACAGAAGAAACAATGCATGTACATGCATGAGTACAAAACTGTTTGAGTTGCTCTTTCATTTGATATAATATTTATAATTGTAAGTTAATTGTAATAGATACTACAAAGTTTCAAAACCCTAATATTAGATTTGAAACACCCTGCATTACTTCAAATTATGTCATCCTATATTCATTTCTTGTATATACATATCATCAGGGCTGGCCCTAGGCAATTTGTCGCCCCGTGCAATGGCATAATTTGCCGCCTCCCCCTTTCTCAAGAAAGAACAAATCTTAAAAGTCATGATTTTAAGTATGGTACTCCAGTATGAACAACAAAGGTGAGGGTAAGTGCAGTTGCACTCAGAAAGGCTTAAATACTTACTCTAAAAATGCAATCCCGTTGTGTCTGCTTTTTTTTTAATATTAATCTATTATGTTAGTGAAAGATAAAGCAAACACACCTGCAGAAGAAAGATGGTAATCCTTTTTATAGAATTCACTATCGAGCTTCAATCTCAATGTATCAGTTTGCAATTCCAGCGCAACTAGCTCTTTTATCTTTATTTCTTGATTTCTCTTTTATATCATTTTCTAAAGAACTTGTTTCTATCTTCAATGATAAGGAACTTGTTTCTGACAAAAACAAGACTAGTTGTCATATCAAAACTGTGATAACTTACTAAATGGAACAGATATTCACTACTATTCGAGAATTGAATTCTTGCATTTGGCAACAATCAAGCAATTTGTGCTCAGATTTAATCGACCATTTGCTTTAGAATTGTCCATGTGGCCTTAAACTAATGCAACCTAAACATAATTTATGAATGTAGTATTCAAATAGAAGATCAGCTTAGTAAATGTAACTACCATCATCATGAAGTCTGTTTCCAACAAGAAATATTTAATTTAAATAATATACTTATGACAGATTTTGCTGGACCATACAAACTTGCCGCTCCACGCAAATGCACGTGTTGCATATATGGTAGAGCCGGCTCTGCATATCATATATATCTTGTCGACAAATTATTTATATATGACATTTAGAAAAATACTATTAGGCAAATTAGTATTAGTTTTTATCTTTAGACAAGTTATTTGAATTTTATACTGTTCGCAGGGGTGCCCACAAGGGGGGACTATGACGCAAACTGCGTCATTGAAATATTTGGGAGGGGCTAAATCTATATAAATACAGTATGTTTGAGGGGGTGTAAAAATTAATCGAAAAGATTTTTTCATGGAAGAACACCTACGGATAGACAATTCAGGGGGGGTGCGTCATGGACCTGAGGGGGGGTGGGCACCACTGCTATTCGTGACATTATTTTCGTACTTATTAAAGGCCTGCTTTCACGAAAAAACAAAATTTCATTTCTACTTTTATTTCTTAGTTGAAGTTGATGAAAACTGCTGAAACCTGAATTGTTAATAGGTATGGTATTCATGTAAATTGTAAAATATTTGTAGCGTATCAGTATCTAGCATTTAACTTATGTTGCATTTTACGGTGATTATACCTACATACAAATATTTAATACTTAAATAGACGTAAGATGCATTACAAATGACTATTTGAAAAAAAACGAAATTTAGAAAAAAAACGAGAGGCAATGTTTTTTTCTAAAAAAAACGTACATTTCTGAAAAAATACGAAAGGTTTTTTTCTATTTACAACACTACTTAAAAAGATAGGTTACCTGCGTAATTCCTGTAGTTTCTGGACTTAACATACAGCAGACTTATAATTAAAAACGCATGTTTTATAATACTTTCTGTATAATTGTTCCACCTATACGTACTTTCTATATGAAACAATGTAGGCGGTCAGGAACTCACATACAAATGGACGTATATAACATATAGCTGACGAAGGTAACATAAGTATATGCATGTTAAATACGGAAAACTGTTAGATGTCAGACATCCTGCAACGGCATGTAACATCTAAGGGCAGTGCCTATGTAGCATACGAATAACGCATGCTCCGTACTGATTTCTATAGTAAGCAAGGGGATACCGTATATTTTTACAATATACCGCTGTCCGGAGAACGGATTTTTCTCTGTGTATGCTGTGTTGCAGCAGTAATAAGAAAAGAAATCTACCTATAAAGTATATCATAAGTAGAGGCCGGAACTTTGGCAAAACGCTTTACTTTTGAAGATGCCTGTATCGGTGTTTTTTAAAGGAAAAATTCATTTTGTGTTCTTGTGAGCCTGTAGTGAAGTCTTTTTATTTTCCTCTTTTGCCTTTTAATAGGTTCAACAACTTTTGGATGTGTAAACGTCTTTTTTTTTTTTTTTTTTTTGGTGCCTTTTTTGCAATTTTAGACACAAAAATTTCAAATTATAAATGCTCATTCTCGATTAGAGTGTAATTCTTTTTTCTATTAAAACGTCTGCGTAGCGTGATATCATGTTCAACAATAACATTGACTTCAGGTTCAGGTTGATTTAAAAACGCTAACTTAGACGAAAGTCGGCGAACTTTGGGATTGTAACAATTAATGCGAACAAAGGCGGTAGCGTGCTATCAGAAATAATGTCTGCGATTGCAATAAAGAGCGGCGATTTACTTTAAGTTGTTTGCGGTATCATTGTTTCCCCAGTCGGTCAAAAGAAACTGGAGCTTCTGTAAAAAAAAAATTAAGGTCAATCAACGAAGCATTCGAAGCAATATTCTTTATTCCAGATTCGAACACACAAAAGGCCGCATCATGCCAAAATTTAGCACACCGTTGAGCAGTAAGTTACAAGGATACGTCTGTGAATTTGGCGCAGATACGTTTACTACAGATGGCGCAGTTTTGTTGTGGAAAGTATGTGGCAAAGCAATTAATCACAAGAAATTCTTCGTATCAGCATCTGAATACTGCTAAACATAAAGATGTTGCTTTGAAAATGACGGAACAGAAGAAATTATCCTTGATTTCAACAGCTGTTTGTTCATCCAATAGACAATCACAATTTTCTTTTGACCTATGCAAGGCTTTCATGGCAGCGGGAATACCTTTCTGGAAGCTGAAAAACAAGACACTAAAGAATTTCCTGGAAAAATACACGAAGGAAGTTGCCACTGAAGTAGGCTTAAAAATAGTACCAAATTAAAACAAAAAGGACTGAATTCATTATTTTATACCAGTGCAATACTTGGCTCTATAAGACAAAACTGAAAGAGGTAAAATTGTAGAACACTCCCTGTCCCTCTTCCAAGAGTCAAATTGAGAAAGTGCTCTTTTTAAAAATTACTTTTTAAAGCATCCAAATAGCAGAATCCCGAACAACCGTGGAAGTAGATGAAACTTTTCTCACACGTAGGAAGTTTGACAGAGGCTGCAAATTAAAAGGGAAAACAATTATCTTCGGTATATATTGTAAGGAAACCAAACGCGCCTCTAGTTCAAAGTGATCAATAAACAAAAACCATCATGATTAATAAATATATATAACGAGGAACAAATCAACCATCTCGGAGTTCGTGTGTAAACAGTACGTTATAATAAAATATTAAAATATAAATTATTGCACCTTATTCTCGCTTATTTCACGACCAGAGGAGGATAATAAACTGTAAGAAGAATATAACGCTGGTAAACTGACATTTGTAGAAAATGTAAAACTCATCCAGTGTCTAGAACCTTCCCTGAAAAACATCACAAGAAAGATATATTGAAAAAGTCTTACTGACACTTTTGCAAATGTGACAAATATTTGTTAAATGGTACTGAATTGGGTAGAATTGCACCAACTTTTACACAAAAGAGGCTGAAAATGCCAGGGTGGTACCAACGGGCCGATGAATGACAAAAGGGCTCGATTTGGTACAATTGTACCAAGTGTGGCAACCCTGACCGTCAGAATCTACTCTAAAGAAAAAATATTTAAATGCTTGCTATGAACAGACTCTGGAAAAGATTCGTGACGAAGTTTGTGGGAAAAAGATTTAGATTTCGATGACAGATGCTACAGGAAGATACCTAACCAACGTCATCATTGGACCCATAGAAACATCCTCATCCTTGTCATTTCTTCTGACTGTAGAAGAGCTCGAAAAGGCCAATGGCTCATCAATAGCTCAGTTATTCACAAATTCGCTTGTTCTGCTTCTGATCTGGCCAGAAGAAACACAACACAACACAATGATGTCCTCCTTTCCATTACAGATGCTGCTCCGTACATGACGAAAGCTGCGCGGGCATTGAAAGTGCTGTTCTCCAACATGATTCATATCACATGTTTAGTTCATGGCATACATAGAATCGCTGAAGAGATAAGAATGTTACACCCGAAAGTAGACAAGCTAATTTCAAACACCAAAAAAATATTTCTGAAATCTCCATCCCGATGTCGGATTTTTAAGGAAGTAGCGCCCGAGTTTCCTCTTCCTCCACAGCCGATTATCACGAGGTGGGAGACCTGGATTTCAGTTGCAGTGTACTATGCAAACAATCTGGAAATGATCCGTGCTGTGAGGGAACAATTATCAGAAGAGGAAACTGCTTCAATTTCCGAGGTGAAAAAACTTTTCTGCTGTTCAGAACTCAGCAGTGATCTTGCATTCATCTCAGTGCATTATAGTAAGTTGCCAGAGACTATTACGAAACTAGAGAAAAGAGATGAAACCCTTCCAACATCCTTACAGATCTTTCAGGAAACAGTTGACCAGCTAGAAAAAGTGCTGGGGGGAAAGGGACTGGCTGTTTATGAAGAATGCAAACGTCTGGTGGTGGCTAATGAGGACTCAAAAAATGTTGAAAATTCGTAATGTTCTTAACGATGAAAAGTGATCTTGAAATGAGTCCATCTACAATAACTTCATTTATGTACGCCCCAGTTACTTCAGTTGAATTTGGAAGATCATTTTCTATTGTAAAAACCGTTCTTTCTGACAGGCGATTAAGTACGACTGTTGACAACTTGTGCAACCAGCATACATTGTAAGTAACATTTTGTACACATATTCATATAACAAGAAAATACCATGTAATGTTTGAGTATTAGAAAGTAACAACTTTTGTCTTTGCTTTTTAGTGCCTTTTTGTCAAATTTTAAATGCCATTCGCCTGCCTACTTTACACAAAATAAATGCCTAAACAAGAAAAATATCATGTAATGTTTGAGTATTATAAAAAGTAACAACTTTTGTTTTTGCCTTTTACTGCCATTTGTCAAATTTTAAATGTCATTTTGCCTGCCTATTTTGCACAAAATAAATTCAGGTTAGGCTAAAATAGACGATGATGATGAAGGAATGAATGAAATGGTGGAATTAATAAAGTGGGATGAAACGGGAGAACAACAAGAAAACCCACGCACCCGGTGTATGTCCACCACAAAGTTCACTTGGCGGGGGCTCGATTCGAACCCGGGTCCCTACGCACCAGAGGTGAACGCTCTACCACTGAGCTATGCTCTACCACTGTATTCTCTGATGTATTTGTGAAAGTGCCTCAATGCACTTATTGTTAAACGTAGTGAGTATGTCTAAGCCAGCAGAAGGTTGATTTCGAGGGCTCAGTTGTGCTTTAGACGTAGACGCTTTAGGAGACTTTGGCTTTGGTTGGCATTGAAGTCTCAGCATCAGCTTCTGATTCTGAACTTTCTGATTCTTCGTCTTCATCGTCTTTTGGAATTTCAATTTATTCAATATCCCAATCTTTGAAGAGCATATCAGGATTTCGTTCGCGTTTATTGGATTTGCGAACAACGCCTGGATAAAGCGCTTTGGTATCTTCCATGATGCGCATGAACATTGCCGGTAGATCAGGACGCCCTCTTCGTGGATCTTCTATAGTCTTCATGTTACGAAATATTGAACGAAAATACGTGAACTGATCTACATAGGAAGGTGCAAATTCAGTATGATTGCCTTTAGCATCGACATACTCTCGAATTGATTTTAGAGCAGGGCGCAGCTGTTTCCAAAGGTTTTGAATGTGATTTGTTGTGACCTCAATGTGTTCAGATATTCCAAGTGATGGATTAATTTTTGATATGTGACGAACGAATTGTCCCCTAGTATGATTGATACCGTAGTGTCTCACACAACACTTCTTTTCTATATTATTATAACCTCTCCAGCCATCATGCATAATAATGGATCCTTCTACGACGTATGTGCGTATGAAGTTTTCTATTATAGCGGCAGATTGAAGTCGAGTAATTTGCAAAAAGCATCTACCACTGTCTCTTTCGATGACTCCAAGAGCCCAACAATGTTGACTTTTTAGGATGCGGCCTTTGTGGTCTTTTCATGTATAGAGATGCACCTGATCGATTTCGAAGATGCCCCTTAGTTTTTCGAATCCATTGACATGTAGGACATAATTACAGATTTCTTGCAGAGAAGCTGACTATTCTGTATAAGTTGATTCATGGATTTCTAGTTCATCGCATACTTTTGAGCGTTCATAATGCCCCTGCATCTATAAAAAGATAAGTTGCATTAGTTTCTGAAAACTTAAATGGGATTTCTTGAAAAAGCTTGCTTCTAAAGACGAGAATGTTGTATGACATGATGTGTCGCAGTAACGTCCTTTGGTTTTCTTGCGAAGATAGCATTTGCTTTGCCAATATATTTCACTCTTTTGCACCTAAACCCCAACTAGTGCTCTGAACGGGTCAGGTCGGGTCGAGTTGGATTGAAGACCGACCCGACCCGACCCGACTGACCCGAACCGTCTTCCGACCTGATTGACCTGACCCGACAACAAGACCCGAGTAGCCTGACCGACAACCCGACCCGAGTTGACCCGATCCGAGTCGGGTCGGGTCAAACCGATCCGTTTGAGAGCACTATGGTCACGACCCTGGGTGAACGCCAAAATGCACTCCCATTAGGAATCAAACCCGGACCACGTGTACCGAAGTCTTACACGTTAACCACTAGCTAGATCAAGTGGGGGATTTGTTTATGCATCTTAATGAATATTTGACACTTTTGAGGTTTGGTTATTTCTTTTTATAACTGATACCAATGTCCGAAGTGGGAGAAATTAATTATTTCTTGCTTTAGTTCTATGTGACGAAATTTTTCTTCAAGGTCAGTGTACATTAATAAACCAAAAAACCAGTTTTTTTTTTGTTTATTAGTTTCCTCTATGTATTTATGTTAGATATGGACTGTTTCGTATTGAGTTATTATGCAACAAGGTTATGATGGAAGGGAATCCTAACCGCTTCTCGGCTTACGTCCAAGAGAAATTGTCTATTTCGACACGAAACTGGAACTAATTGGTGACAAATGAGATTGCCGACTCACTCACGGACTCCTGATAAAAATATGTTGTACTGATCTTTACATAGGCCTAGTTGTTAATATAATTGTCAAGAGTCATTTCAGAATTACGAAAAGATAAGGAGTTACACAAGTAAAAACATTTTACAGAATTACATATAAATCGGGAAACTCCCGCCTTAGCCATTGGGAAAAATCCTGTTATTAGTTTAAATGTATTTGTATGTAAAATTTTAAGGTCAACGTATCATATTAAATTGCAAATTTGTTATGTAGATAACATTCAACAAAATTAAAACAAAGTCGAATCCAAGCTGATGTTGGAAGCTACGTAGGCAGTTGACACATTTTGCCAATTTCTATCAATATATTTAAGCAGCCTTGGCTTCTTTATGAAACAACAGGCATTCAGGCAAGTAGAAATATACAATTTGGTTTCGTTTCGTATGTTTAGGCTTAACATCCCCATGACATACCAAGGTTATCACGGAGAAGACTTTCGCTTAAAGAAACACCTCGAATCGCTACTTGGTTTACACTTGAAAGATGGGTTGTGGTTCGACCGAGAATTGAACACGGGACCCCTTGATTAAAAGGTGAAAAGTAGATAAACCTAATGGAGATGGTGCAGACGTCACCGTGGAGACGTGACGAGACCATATGTGGAGACGTCACCGTAAAGTTCACACGATTTAAAGCATTTTTCGTTCTTTTTTTTTGGCCTAAACCAGTTGGTTTTTTGAAAAAAAAAAAACAGCTGGTTTAAAACAGCCAACCCTGCAGTTGTAAATTAGGAATTGATGATAGCAACATATCTATAAAAATATTACGAAATCTACAGGAAGACAAGGAATAATTTAACAGTTTCAGAATATACACGGTGGTTGTAAAGTCAATACCTATTTTTAATCTAGATTATCCCAGAAACTAGCATCAGCTTTAGCTGGCGTGTAATACTGTTAACATTTTAGAAGTTGTGGAAAATGCGGGTGTATACGTTGAAATGTAACTTAATAACCAAATGGTACACTAATAACGTATTCGATGAAAATAAAACTGTGATAGGTTGTTTACTTTTAGAAATATTCAATGTTACAAATAAGAACTGGCTCTAAACCCACGCTGTATTCAGGGAGTAGTAATGCAGAAAACACAAACTATTCGCGAACTTCAACATGGATGAGATACTTTCCAGCATGCATTGAATAACACGTCTTTCCAAATTACTTCCAAAGCAAAGCCCACACGAAGTTGTTCTATCAGAATTCATAAATATCAAATTCTGCGGAGAAATGTAGGCACTATAACGTCAGCAACCTATATTAATACACTATAAAGCAACCTATATTAATACACTAGTTTAGCATTGTTCACAAATTGAAAATATTATGTATAACTCAATAAGCAGGTACTTGTACATGGAAATTAGGATGAAATGAAACATTTAGTTTAACGCCCCACGATTATGCATCGAGCTTAAGTGAGACGCTGATGATGAGTAATCAATGAAATAGTGGAATGAAGTAAGTGGGAGGAAACGAGACAGTCCCCAGAAAACACACGCACACTGTTTGTCTACCACAAAGCCCGCTTGGCGCGAGCTGATATCGAACCAAGGACCCCATGCAGCAGAGATGAACTACGTACTTTCCAAACGTTTCAACTAGGTCTAAACGTACTCGCTTCGCTGTCAGACCAACAATTAAGCCCCTTTCACGCTAATATACGGAATTTTCAAAAACTCTCGGACACGTGTCTACTAATTTTTACCAGCTCCATTCTCCCTCCATCGCCGTCAGTGCCCTTCTTCCCTTCTAGGACATATATTTAAAAAAATAAAGCTTAATTACGTATCTAATTATTTTAAATTAGAAGTCCAAATACCAAATTCCATGTTTCTAACCTTTAAACCAAAACCTTTTATTTTTCCTTTGGCACTCTTTTCTTCAAATTTTTACTAAAATATTAAAAAATCAGTGAAACACGTACAAATTATTTTGAATGAAGAGCCTAAATACAAAGCATCAAGTTTGTAACCGTAAGCTTAAGTGATTCGGAGATGTGGCCATGTTATTAAAATGCTTTTCACCCCTTTCCGTGTATCCGCCCTTTTTCTTCCATTCTAAGTTGTCAAAATAATAATAATAATAATAATAATAATAATAATAATAATAATAATAATAATAATAATAATAATAATAATAATAATAATAATAATAATTAAAAACTGAAATACATGTCTAATTATGTTAAATGATGAGTCCAAACTCCATGTTCCTAACCTTTCAATGTTCCGGGATATCGATATTTGATATAATAATTGCAAACCAATCCCCTGTTTTTCATTTTTCCCTCATCTTCCCATTTTTACTAAAATATCAAAAACCCTTAAAAACGTATCAAATTATTTTAAATGAAAAGTTCAAATAAAACTTCAAGCACCTAAGCCTACGAGATTCAGAAATATGGCCACCTTATTAAAGTACTTCCCACCCCTTATTCCCCCTTTCCCGTAGAATTACCAAAAAATCTTCCTTAGTGATACCATACGTCACAAATCCTATGTGCTGTCCAAATTTCAAGTTTCTAAGTTAATCAGCTTGGCTTGTGCGAGGATCAGTCAGTCGTCGCTCAGACCTTTAAATATTAGGTGCTGGTTTACTTTTGGAACACCACATTTTGGAAGATATACAAGTAAAATTCAAAACTATGCATGAAAAGACACATTTATGAAAAATAAATCTCTGCAGGCGATAGAATTAAATTCAAAGTAATATACATGTATTTTAGGTTTATAAGTGAAGCGTTACAAGTGTAAAATAATTACAAATGCTTTACGACGGATAAAACACGTAAGTGCATATGAAAGACCACTGTATAAGATACTATTTTCCACCGGCGCCGTATTTCTACACAGTTACAAAAGTTGTATTTTATATTTACAAGTCAAGCACTACTAGTATGACTTTTGGTTGTTTTTTATTCTTGGCACTGTAGTTCTTCTCGAACTTCTTTTAAACCTCTATTTAAATTTCTTGAAATCTTATCTCTTCCATTTTATATATATATCTATATTTATCTATCTATCTATCTATCTATCTATCTATCTATCTATCTATCTATCTATCTATCTATCTATCTATGTATGTATCTATCTATCTATCTATCTATCTATCTATATATATATATATATATATATATATATATATATATATATATATTTGTAAGAAAAAATATATAGATAAATACAAGCAATTTCCGGTTGAACTCAGATATTCATATGCGTAATACGAGACAAGCGTCGGATCTTCATGTAGTCTTCAAGTGCATAAGGATAGTACATTTCCTATGGCAGTGATTATTTATAACAAGCTTCCTTCCAGTTTAAAAAACAAAACATCCGGTTTCAATAAAGCAATCAAGTACTACCTATTCGAGCACTGCTTCTATCCTGTAGGAGAATATCTCGCAAATCCATAATCAGTTATATTGTCTGTAGTAAATGTCTGTAAATGTCTGTAGTAAATAATGTTTAAAGTATATATATATATATATATATATATATATATATATATATATATATATATATATATATATATATATATATATATATATATATATATGCATATATATAATGTAAGGTTTTATTAACAGTTATATTGTTTTATATCGTTGTATGTAAATTAGAATAATGAAAAATTGTACCTATTTTACTTAAATTGACGCTATTTTATTATTGCATGTAGATTTAAATGTATAAATATGTACACATTGAATGTTCTTGTGACGTGTCCAACTCATATATTCACGTTGTGAACAATTTGTATGAAAACGGCTAAAAATAAATACAATACAATCAGGGTTTGAAAAAACCCGGGCTTTTTTGAAAAAGCCCAACCCACCTGGGCCCATGTGGGGTTTTTCGGGTTTAATTGTTTTTCTTCGGGTGTAAATGAGTTTTTTAAAAATATTTTAATGCCTTTGGGGTAAAAGTGTTAAAATTTGATATATATTTCAAGATTATGATCGTCGCAACTTGCAACAATTTTCTATTCACTGCTGTTTTGAAAAATGACTGTCATTTTGAAATTTTACGTTGGATCGCCACCAATATATATATATAGTTAATGTAGAGAGTCTTGTGCTTCTACTCTGAAAATTTCAACTTGAAAAAGAGAAAATTGCGGCGTGGATACCCGCTATTTTGTAATTTTAGGCTAGTATGTAGCCAAAATCTGTACAGGAGATTTAGTGTCTCGTACTTGTACCCTGAAAATTTAAACTTAAAAGACGGAAAGTGGTACCCTGTTGTACGTGTGGTACAGGCAGACGAACGAACAAATGTAGAACGAATCAGCCCAATACCCTCAGTGACATTCGCCAAATATGAACACCAAATATATTAATTCAAAACAAAAAAAAAATTAGAACAACTCAATCTATAACTCATGTTTTATAAAATAAATTTTTCAAAATGTCAAATAAAATTGAATATTTTCTAGGGTAAAATATATGGTTTTATTGTTGAAGTTCACTTCCGAAACTTTGTGCGTTCAATTACGGGAATTTCCCGAGCACTTGTTGCAAGACCGTTCTCCCAGAAAATTGATTTAAAACTATTAACATATATGCAGGGTGTTTCAAAGCAATACCGACAACTTTTGGGAGGTGATACCTGACACCAAGATAAGACAGAAAGTATAGATCAACCTAGGTGAACAAATGCTTCCTTTCGGAGTTATAAGCTGCCGAAAACATGAAAAAGAGGAAGTTGGTGAGACTACGGTAGGTCCCATAGTTTTGGCGCTATAGACCTTTAAAGTTCATATTTTCAGCAGCCTATAGGTCCGAAAGGAAGCATTTGTGCACCCACCTGCGGTGCTTGGGGTCCCTGGTTTGATTCCAACTCGGCCGTGTCGACTTTTTGGTGAATAAACATCGTGCTCGTGGGTTTCCTCGGCGTTCTTCCGTTTCGCCCCACTTTGTTCATTCCACCATTTCATTCATTTCTCATAATCACCGTCTCCTTTAGCCTAAGAGGCATAACCGTGGGACGTAAAACTGAAAGATTTCATTTCATTTTTTAAAAATAGTTTTATTGTTGAAGTATTCAGTTCCGATGCTTTGTGCGTTTAATTGCGGGAATTTCCCGAGCACTTCTTTCACGACGAAGGTTTATTATTATTTTCCGAAAATGCAAGCTTTCTTTACTGTACATCGAAACTTCCACTAGTACTACTATCTATACTACTATCCACAGGAAACAGTATAAATACGCAAATCGTACAAGAATTGTAATTTTTCGACAATTCATTCTGACGATCCCCTTGAATTTTATCTACGACAAGTGGAAAATTTATACGTCGCCTGGCGAAAATCGTTAAATAGACAACAAGAAGGAAAGTAGCGAAAGAATTATATTTCACTAAGTATTTCGAACAGTATAAAAATACAGTAGAGCGTCGATTATGCGAACGTCGGTCAACCGAACGACCGCTTAACCGAACTGTGTACTCGCTCGCACCTTTTACTCTCCCACCCTACCGTTCATCATCCCCCACACTCCCAAACCAAGTTTCCCACAGTAGTCGCCGCACTGAGCCACCGCTGGCGGAACATTGCTTCTAATGGGGACTTCATAAGGCGCTGCTGACTGCCCAAGCCGCCAGTCGCTGTGTTTCAACAATCAGCACATTTCTGTCGGTTTGGCACTGGCTGTAGAAGTAGCGGCAGTATCAAAGCTGTTCACAGCAACAGCTGCGCCAGCTTAGAGTTGAGGCGTGTCGCTTCTGTGTTCAGGCTACGAAGGTCGCAGACAAACAACATCCCACACCCTCTGTCCCATCCTTCGCGAGAAAAAAAATAAAAAAGGGGAGGTAAACTTCTAACTCAATCTTAAAAATTGGGTTCGACAACACTGCCATCTATTTTTGTAACTTTGGTAAAAACTGAAAGCTATGCCCCCTGCGAACGTAAAATTGTACTTCTTTCTGACGACACTATTTCATCGCTTTAGACTAACCTTAAATCACTCGTAAGCGAAGCAACATATTGAGGTGGTGTTTCCACATTTAGTAATTGGTCACCAGCAACTACATGTTCCAAAAATACTGACCATCGAGGTCAAAGGCTTAACTCGTAAACGAAGCAACATATTGAGGGGCGGTTTCCACATTTTAGTGACAGGTCATCAACTACTACATGTCCTAAAGGTACTTACCATGGAGGTCCAAAATCAAACTCGTAAACGAAGCAACATATTGAGGTGCCGTTTCCACAATTAGTAATAAGCCATCAACTACTACATGCCCCAAAGAGGTCAAATATTTAAACTAGAATAACTGGTAAACGGAGCGACGGAGAAATTTTGTACCAAGCAGAAAAAGTGAAGGAGGAATAAATTTGAGTGGCCTATTGAATTTTGTACCAATGAGAAATCTCATTTGTAACTAGCTCAGAATTTCTGTACCTGTTTGGGTTATTCAAAATAAACGAAAAAAAATTAATATGGATGGACTATCGAAAAAGAAAGCAAAGATATGCCATTTCAACTAGCTCAGAATTTATGTACCTTTTTGTGCTAAGGTCTGTTTAAACTAGCTGAGAATTATATGTCTTCTTGTACTAATTACATAAACGAGGAATATCGTACCAATGAGAAATATCATTTTTCTAGACCATGTACTAATAATTAAACAAACGAAGGGGTGAATTATAGTGATTTATTCAATTTTGCACCAACGAGAAATGTCATTATAACTAACTGCGTATTTTAAACCATTTTGTACTATTTAAATAAACAAACAATCGGATAAATTTGTACTAACCAGAAAGGACCATTTAACTGGCTCAGAAGTTCAATACTATTTTGTACTATTTGAACAAACGAAGGTCTCTTGAGTGAGCTTTACAATTTTGTAGCAAGAAGAAAAAAACGGGAAGGACTATTTTCTAACTAACTCAGTATTTCATTTCATTTTGTAATACTCAAATTCGGATGGAGTGTTTAGTTTTGTACGAACCAGAAAAATTTGGTTGGATTATTTCCTTATGTTCCAACTGGTAAAAGTGAAGGACCATTATAGCTTTTATATTATTCAAATAAACGAAGGAATAAATTTTTACTTACCAGCAAAGGCAAAGAAGGTTCATTTTATACCTTTTGGTGTTATTCAAATAATCGAGGGAATAAATTTGGGTGGTCCATCTTATTTTTGTACTCATTCGAGAAAAGCGAAGGAGAACCATTTTATACCTTTTTTGCAATTTAAAGAAAGGAATAAATAAATATGGGTGTCCAATTTCCTTTTGTACCAATGAGAACTATTTATAACAGGCTTAGATTTTTATGCCTTTTTGTGATATTTGTACCAAACGGAAAAACGCTACACAAATAAACAAAGGAATAAATTTGTAATAACTACAAAAAGCGAAGCTCAGCTTGATATACCATTTGAGTGGCCTATTGAATTTTGTACCAACGGGAAATCTCATTTCCAGGCCATGTTTTACTATTTAAACAAACGAAGGGATATATTTGAGAAAGCGAACATGGACTCAGAATTTTATATCATTTTGAAATTCTCAAATAAACGAAGAAATGTATTTGGATGGGTTATTTAGTTTCGAACCAACCAGAAAAAGGAAAGAATTAACACTTTGTACTAATCAAGTAAACAAAGCTATAAATTTGTGCTGACCAGAAAAGGGAAGAAGGATCAGCGTTCTATACTTTTTGTGCCATTTAAGAAAATAATAAATTTATTGGGGATGTCCTATTTCCTTTTGTACCAACGAGACCATTTTTAACTTGCTTAGAATTTTATACCTTTTTGTAACATTTGTACCAAACTGAAAAAAGCTACACAAATAAACAAAGCAATCAATTTGTACTAACCAGAAAAAGCGAAGAAATACCATTTTTAACTAGCTCAGAATTTCTAGACCATGTTGTACTATTTAAACAAACGAAGAGATAAATTTCTGTGGCAAGCAGAAAAGGGAAAGAACTAACATTTTGTACTAATCAAATAAATGAAGGAATAAATTTGGTAGAATATTTAGTTTTGTACCTAGCAAAATAAGAAAAAGAAATGAAGAACGAATAAAATTTGGATGGACTATTTTCTTATCTACCAACAAAAAATGGAGCAAATTTGAATGGCATACATACTTTTGTACCAACGGCAAAAAAGAAACCGAAGGAGGAATAAATTTAGGTGACCTATTCAGTTTTGTGCTAAGCAGAAAAAATGAAGAATGAATAAAATTTGCACTAAAAAAGAGAAGGTAAAATTTAAATAGCTCAGTAACAAAACTGAAACATTTTGTACTACTAAAATAAACGAAGGAATAAATTTGGATGTTCTACAGAAGAAAACGGAGAAGGGCCATTTTATTTAATTTTGTAGTACTCAAATATACAAAGGTTTGAATCTGTTTGACCATTCAGTTTTGTACTAAGCAAAAAATTTGTTGGCTTTTTAGAAAGACCATTTTATCTTTTATATTACTCAAATAAAGAAACCTATTCAGATTTTCCGGCTTATTAAAAGAGGAATAAATTTCTATGTTCTACTTTGTGCGCTAATCAGAACCATTTTTGTTCTCTACAAATAAACGAAGGAAAACCAAAGAGAGACTATTTTTAACTAGCTTAGAATCTATGTGCCTTTTGTAACGAAGGAACAAATTTGAGTGGTCTATTTGTGTATCAATCAGAAGGAGGTTCATTTTAATTAATCCTGCTGCGAGTACATCAATTAGTACATAGATTAAAAAATAAAACAATATGGCATTATTGCGACTTTCATTTTCGAATACATACGGATTAAACCACTATGGCAAAAAATACTACTCTCTCCTTATGCTTATTTGGAGCAGACTGAAGAGGACCAAGCATTATTTTAAACTCGTATTCTAGACAGCAATTAGAAACCCACTAGTAGGGCGTCGATTCAGTAAACCCGTTATGCTTTAGAAAACAAAATCCATATTGGAGTATAACTTTAAAAACATACTCTTATGACCACCTTTCATACAACAAACAAGCTTCTTAGCCTCACTCCAGAAATCAGAAAAAACAAATTCTTTCTTCTACGGTCTTCGGCATGCATTTTAGACCAAGAGCAGCAAGATTAATATTTGTATTCCCCTGCTTTAAATAACACTTCTGCTGGATAGAAATTCGATTCTCTCGATCTTGTGTTTTATCCGTCAACTTTACTTGGAAATTACCCCAATAAGCATCTGTTAACTTTATGCACATCTGTAAAATATTCTTTGGCGTGTAAAATTAGTTCTAAACAGTCTTGTATTGGATCCACTCATCAGTATAGTAGTCAAAGATAATTGCTTCCAATCTCGTAATATGCTGTAAACGCTTGTCTGAACAATCAACAAAATCAATTAGATAGTTGTAAATTTTAATGGAAGAATTACCTGTATTCCATCTAAGACAATCTACACCCACGGAATCATCGTTGTTACAAATAGTGTTAATAGGCTTATCCTTCCATCCTAAAATTAAAATACCTGCAATATCTTGTATAATATTCTGTTTGTAGATGTTCTGAAATTTTTCGATTGGCACATCCTAGTACTTTTTAGTTATATCTCCCAAATACTGTACACCTCTTGCCCACTTAATTTAGCCTTAAATCTGAGAAATTGGATCGTATAAATGTGTTCGCAACATAATTTCCAAGTACATTGTCGCAGAATGCTGGAGTAATTGGTTCGCCACTAGCAAATTGTTATCGGGTAAGTTTTATGATTACCTAATAACTCTCTCAGATATCATTATTGCTGGTAGACTAGAAAATGTACACTACAATACACCTTTAAAACTCTTGTGCAATGTAAAACCTACTCTCATTCGAAAAATAAACTGCACTACAGTGCAATACCTCTATTAATTGGAAATTCTTACACAATGTATCGTTCTTGTAAAATCGGAGAATTATTGTAATCGAAGTATAATGTAATACCACCTAAATTCTCTTAAGCCTACTCCAACTAAGTATAAGGAGAAAGTAGTATTTACTGGTGTTTAATGTCACCTTTTTGCCATAATGGATTATTCTGTATGTATAGCTTTATTGTGAGAAAAAAACATTTGTTATTCTTTTTCACCAAATTTCCAAATACTGCGAGGTCCAACAGATAGGTATCAGGAGATACCGCAAAAAGGCCAGTTTTACCACATCGTGTAAAGCAACCAAGTAAATCTGCAATCTGGATACTTGGCCTGAACTCGCACCCATGATTCCAAAACTGTAGTAGCTCATCCAAAGTGTCCTGCGTTCCCCCATAGCGAAAGAAAGTTGTCCCAGTATAACAATTACCCTTAGTTTTCATGGCAAAAAGGTCGCTGATTGGAAAAGAGAACTGTGTGCAGCTAAACGAGTAACCAACGACAAAAAATCTATCTTAATATCTACCTGCGATAAATGCTTAACAAATTCTACCATATATCATTTGTTATAGCGAAGCGACTATTAAACAAATATCTATCCATCATATAATTGTTGACCACATCGTTATAGTGGGCATTGTACTCAACAAAACATGGCTGTATACCATTATTCAACGAAAATATCTAACTGTAAAATATCTAGAATAAGCTGGGCGACCATTACGTTGTACCACAGGGAAATGAAAAACTTCGGCCATTGTAAAATAATACCAAACAATTTGTACTTTTTTTTTATTTTACAGATTATTAAAATATAATTATTCACTAATACACGTTATTGTGATAAGCCTCACAACAGCATCCTCAAACCTTCGCCGAGATTACAAACAAAAGATCTCCTCCAGTTCCTTACCAGAGGGTAGCGTTCCCAAAACTGATGCAACGTTCCCTCTTTGTACTGCCATGCTGATGCGTTGCAGTAGAAACGAGGTTGCTCTAGCATCTCCTGACGATAAACGAATGCGATGACCAACTTCTTTTATAAAGTTAAGGCCTTCGGGACCCCATGAACCACCCGATTCGACAGCTATAGCGACAAAATGATATTTGTCGAGTAAATTGCTATATTTCCTGCGCTTTTCTGTTTCCCGGCGAGCAGCCACGTTGCCAGCTTGTGCTGAGGAAGAATGTATATTTGAAGGGGCAAAGGTGTCGGAACAAGTAAAATCCCATAGAAGTGCTTTTCCTTTCTTCCACGGTATTAGAGTCATGCCATCTGGCCTCTTGCCGTCTGCACGACTGCATCCCAACGGTTCACATATAGAAGGAACTCCTGCTGAAATTAGTGCCCTCATGATAATGTTGTTGACGCTGGAGTGGCGTGAATGTCTGCCCGCACTATTGGCACAGGAGAGTCCATGAAGGCCCTTCTTGTCTACGACACTTCTACAGGCAGGACATCTGTGTTGCTCGCAAACATCTGCTCCCAAACGCAGTGCACTGGCAATTCGAAAACTGTCATTGGGAAGATGTAATCCTAAAGAAGGTGACGGGATAGCATGGAGCCAAGCGCCTGCTTCTGGAGATGATGTAGCTAGAAGTCTGGCCTTATCTTCTGGGTTATCGGATGACTGAAGCAGAGCTGAAAAGTGATGATTTATAAGAGGATCGTCCCAAGAGGATTGTAGTCCTCTCTTATCAAGGTCAGGGGGATCTGATCCCACTATAGATGACCACTTAGCAATGCTATCGTTGACATCCGAATCCGATACTAGGCTAAGATCTTGTTGGAGAATGGTCTCGATCAATGGCTTAGCGCCATAGAATGAAGACAGAAAGGATGAAATAGCCAGATCCATGGCGCGACGAATGCCGAGACCTCCGTGGTTAACAGGAAGGGACGCCTGCAGCCAAGAGTTATTGTTGAGTGAACAATTCAGGATAGATTCTAGACCGGTTTTCAAGGTGTTGTCATAGCATTCCAGTAGATCAGCATCCCGCCAAGAAGGAGCACAGCGAAGAAAGTATAGCAGCCTTGGCATGGACAATGAGGCACGTAGTAAGTAAAAGGCAGAGTGAGCTGAAATCAAGGAAAGACGTGTAAAGAAGAATTCTAATTTAGAAATTTTCTCTTTTAATATTGTTCGTCTTGCCTCATTAGATAATGCTGCTCCTAATAAGCTGGCGTCATCTGTCGAAATTCTTTGAATCCCAGGCGCGGCTTCGTCAAACAGCTTGAAGAGATTATTAGACTGCTCATTGGAAACTCCGAGAAAGCTGACCTCACATTTGGAGAAATTCATTTGCAATCCGATCTCCTTAGCCCGTCTACGGATCATTTCTAATGTCTCTAGTACTGTATCCTTGTCTCCAGCTATAGTCCCGTCATCCAAATACCATATGTTCAGTTCTGTATTGATACTATTAACGATGGATTGTAAAGTTAGTGCGAACAAACCAGGGCCAAGAGGGTCGCCTTGTTGTACGCCACGCTGAGAGAGGATTATTTCATCTCCTAAGTATAAGTTGCTCGGTTGCGAGTAGCACTGATGTACGTATCGATAAATTGATGGAAAATTGTTTTTTACCTGCATGAGCATAGAATCACGATTCAGCTCGTTGAATGCGTTTCTAAAGTCTATCTTCAGAAACACTTTCTCCTGATGGTGTGGAAAAGAGTAGTACATACGAGCAGCGTGGACTGCTGCTTCTGCTCCATGTGAGACGCAAACTCCCAGTTGGTGTGGGGATAGAAAAAGTGTTAAAGGTTCTCTAATTCTATGGCAAATTATTTTGGCTGACAATCTCCTCCACACATTGCCTACTGCGATGGGACGAATGCCGCCACTTTTCTTCCTCAAAGCTATTAGTGATGCTCCAAAGAAAATAGGTCTAATTCCCATGGGCACATCACCCGAAATAATCAAGTGGAGAAAATCACAGATGGCGTTAGTCAGGTGTTCTTTAGCTTTGCAGTCTTGGGAGAGTAGGAGGTCCTTTAATATTGAAGGACGGAGACTGTCCATACCTCCTGATGACCCGGAAGGAAATGATTTAAGTGCCTTCGTAAACTCGTCAGCTGATACTCTAGGCACTGAGCTCATACTGGGCTCAATGAGATCGGGAGGTTCAAAAAGGTGGCTGTGAGCCGGGTGTTTCTCTTTTAATGCTTCTAATACAGATCCATTCGGAGAAGCTATAGTATCTTCTGAGATGAGAAGCCGTACTGCGTTGCGGACATCACCATCTACTAATTTGTTCTCGACATTCTTAATGTTAAAAGTGGAATTTACTGGTCGTCGAGCTTTGAAGGATTTTTTACTGTGGTTAGGAAGGGCTTCGCAACGAGAATCAGACCAACATCGCACTCTTTGTTTAACCCATGATGTTAAATTATTCACTTTGTCAGCTTTTGATGGCACGCACAGTGTAACGTAAGGAAAAAAGAAGAGATCCATCCAAGCTTCTGAGTCATTTGTACGTACAATCTGTTGCAATACCTCACACAGAGAGTCTGCCACTGTAGCTCTAGCCCCTCGAGGTACCCTGCGCAACATTGGAATAGAAGACTTTAATCTTGCTAGAAGCTTATTGCATTTGGAGATCAAAATTTTTCTTGGGTGATCGACATTGTCAGTGGATGGTTGCGACTTCCGTGAAAGCGAGCATGATTTGGTTTTATTGATATCATAATGACACCTGCTATTATGAATTGCTAGGCCTTTTAAACTAACACATAATTTGTTGCAAAGCTTACAGGTAGTCTCGTTAGGCCTGTTTGAAAAATCAATGCTCATGTTTAATGTGGTATCATTTTGGGTTTGATTTCTTTGGTTGAATTTTGATCCTGATGCGTTGCTTACATGCGAGAAATCTGCATTAATGGCCCTGCGGTCTTAATTGATATCATCACTAATACCAGTGAAAGGATTACTGGTATCATTAGAAGAGTCACGATCATCCTCCATAGTTATTATAAAATTTTAAATTTGAATTTTAAATTTAAATTACACCCAACTACATTGTTGGAAATGTAACAATGTTTGAAAAATAACGACCATTAATTGAATCCATTAACGACCATTAAATAGCAATTTGAAAATAGCTAATTTTCAGTCAATCATCTGAACCACTGAAGCGATTCGAAAACTTATTTCACCAAAAGTCCCATCAGAACTTCAACCACACTTTACTTCATAACAAAGAGCACAAAACCTCACTTCACCTGCACTAAACGAAGAGAATTGCGCAGAACGCGAAAGACATGTCCTTAAAGAAAGACATTTGTACTTATACTCTAAAATTCAAAACAGTAATGCACACAACCAAGTATCTGTTAAAGTTTTTAGTCGTTAATACAAAAGTAAAGAAGCCAACAAATTTTTGCTTGGTACAAAACTAAATATTCTATACCTTCATTTATTTAAATGTTTTTTTCTCGGTGGTACTAAATAGTACAAAATACTCAGTTTGTTACAATGGTACAAAACTAAATTCCTTCACTTTTCCCAGCTGGTACAAAAGAAAATATTCCATTCAAATTTTATTAATTCTTCACTCCTTTTTTGTTCGGTACAAAAATAAATTCCTTCATTTATTTGAGTAGTGCATTTCTCGTTGGTACACAATTTTTCCCTACATTTGTTTAAACAGCACACGATAATATAATAATAAAAAAGTTTATTAAAATGCCATATCTTGTTCGTACATATGCCACTCAAATTCATTTATTCTTCCCTTTGACCTCTAAAATAAAATAATAATGATGAAAGATTTAATTATCCATTTTTTCACTCTCTCTTTATCTCTACTTAATTAAAAACTATCGTTTCTACTAATACTGTATTTACCCATATGGAACTGTCTCAACACTATCTATTCGTTTTCTTTTACTAGATGTAACCTGATAAATTCTAAGATGTGGATAAAGTTAACAGATGCTTATTGGGGTAATTTCCAAGTAAAGTTGCCGGATAAAACAGAAGATCGAGAGAATCGAATTTCTATCCAGCAGAAGTGTTATTTAAAGCAGTGGAATACAAATATTAATCTTGCTGCTTTGGTCTAAAATGCATGCCGAAGACCGTAGAAGAAAGAATTTGTTTTTTCTAATTTCTGGAGTGAGGCTAAGAAACTTGTTTGTTGTATGAAAGGTGGTCATAAGAGTATGTTTTTAAAGTTATACTCCAATATGGATTTTGTTTTCTAAAGCATAACGGGTTTACTGAATCCACGCCCTACTAGTGAGTTTCTAATTGTTGGCTAGAATACGAGTTTAAAATAATGCTTGGTCCTCTTCAGTCTGCTCCAAATAAGCATAAGGAGAGAGTAGTATTTTTTGCCATAGTGGTTTAATCCGTATGTATTCGAAAATGAAAGTCGCAATAATGCCATATTGTTTTATTTTTTAATCTATGTACTAATTGATGTACTCGCAGCAGGATTAATTAAAATGAACCTCCTTCTGATAGATACACAAATAGACCACTCAAATTTGTTCCTTCGTTACAAAAGGCACATAAATTATAAGCTAGTTAAAAATGGTCTCTCTTTGCTTTTCCTTCGTTTATTTGTAGAGCACAAAAATGGTTCTGATTAGCGCAAAAAGTAGAACATAGAAATTTATTCCTCTTTTAATAAGCCGGAAAATCTGAATAGGTTTCTTTATTTGAGTAATATAAAAGATAAAATGGTCTTTCTAAAAAAAACCAACAAATTTTCTGCTTAGTACAAAACTGAATGGGTCAAACAGATTTATACCTTTGTATATTTGAGTACTACAAAATTAAATAAAATGGCCCTTCTCCGTTTTCTTCTGTAGAACATCCAAATTTATTCCTTCGTTTATTTTAGTAGTACAAAATGTTTCAGTTTTGTTACTGAGCTATTTAGATTTTACCTTCTCTTTTTTAGTGCAAATTTTATTCATTCTTCATTTTTTCTGCTTAGTACAAAACTGAATAGGTCACTTAAATTTATTCCTCCTTCGGTTTCTTTTTTGTCGTTGGTACAAAAGTATGTATGCCATTCAAATTTGCTCCATTTTTTTGTTGGTAGATAAGAAAATAGTCCATCCAAATTTTATTCGTTCTTCATTTCTTTTTCTTATTTTGCTAGGTACAAAACTAAACATTCTACCCAAATTTATTACTTCATTTATTTGATTAGTACAAAATGTTATTTCTTTCCCTTTTCTGCTTGCCACAGAAATTTATCTCTTCGTTTGTTTAAATAGTACAACATGGTCTAGAAATTCTGAGCTAGTTAAAAATGGTATTTCTTCGCTTTTTCTGGTTAGTACAAATTGATTGCTTTGTTTATTTGTGTAGCTTTTTTCTGTTTGGTACAAATGTTACAAAAAGGTATAAAATTCTAAGCAAGTTAAAAATGGTCTCGTTGGTACAAAAGGAAATAGGACATCCCCAATAAATTTATTATTTTCTTAAATGGCACAAAAAGTATAGAACGCTGATCCTTCTTCCCTTTTCTGGTCAGCACAAATTTATAGCTTTGTTTACTTGATTAGTACAAAGTGTTAATTCTTTCCTTTTTCTGGTTGGTTCGAAACTAAATAATCCATCCAAATATATTTCTTCGTTTATTTGAGAATTTCAAAATGATATAAAATTCTGAGTCCATGTTCGCTTTCTCAAATATATCCCTTCGTTTGTTTAAATAGTAAAACATGGCCTGGAAATGAGATTTCTCGTTGGTACAAAATTCAATAAACCACTCAAATGGTATATCAAGCTGAGCTTCGCTTTTCGTAGTTATTACAAATTTATTCCTTTGTTTATTTGTATAGCGTTTTTCCGTTTGGTACAAATATCACAAAAAGGCATAAAAATCTAAGCCTGTTATAAATAGTTCTCGTCGGTACAAAGGAAATAGGACACCCATATTTATTTATTCCTTTCCTTAAATTGCCAAAAAAGGTATAAAATGGTTCTCCTTCGCTTTTCTCGAATGAGTACAAAAATAAAATAGACCACCCAAATTTATTCCCTCGATTATTTGAATAACACCAAAAGGTATAAATTGAACCTTCTTTGCCTTTGCTGGTAAGTAAAAATTTATTCCTTCGTTTATTTGAATAATATAAAAGCTATAATGGTCCTTCACTTTTACCAGTTGGTACATAAGGAAATAATCCAACCAAATTTTTTTCGTTCGTACAAAACTAAACACTCCATCCGAATTTGAGTATTACAAAATGAAATGAAATTCTGAGTTAGTTAGAAAATAGTCCTTCCCCGTTTTTTTCTTCTTGCTACAAAATTGTAAAGCTCACTCAAGAGACCTTCGTTTGTTCAAATAGTACAAAATAGTATTGAACTTCTGAGCCAGTTAAATGGTCCTTTCTGGTTAGTACAAATTTATCCGATTGTTTGTTTATTTAAATAGTACAAAATGGTTTAAAATACGCAGTTAGTTATAATGACATTTCTCGTTGGTGCAAAATTGAATAAATCACTAAAATTCACCCCTTCGTTTGTTTAATTATTAGAACATGGTCTGGAAAAATGACATTTCTCATTGGTACAATATTCCTCGTTTATGTAATTAGTACAAGAAGAGATATAATTCTCAGCTAGTTTAAACAGACCTTAGCACAAAAAGGTACATAAATTCTGAGCTAGTTGAAATGGCATATCTTTGCTTTCTTTTTCGATAGTCCATCCATATTAATTTGTTTTCGTTTATTTTGAATAACCCAAACAGGTACAGAAATTCTGAGCTAGTTACAAATGAGATTTCTCGTTGGTACAAAATTCAATAGGCCACTCAAATTTATTCCTCCTTCACTTTTTCTGCTTGGTACAAAATTTCTCCGTCGCTCCGTTTACCAGTTATTCTGGTTTAAATATTTGACCTCTTTGGGGCATGTAGTAGTTGATGGCTTATTACTAATTGTGGAAACGGCACCTCAATATGTTGCTTCGTTAATGAGTTTGATTTTGGACCTCCATGGTAAGTACCTTTAGGACATGTAGCAGTTGATGGCCTGTCACTAAAACGTGGAAACCGCCCCTCAATATGTTGCTTCGTTTACGAGTTAAACCTTTGACCTCGTTGGTCAATATTTTTGGAACATGTAGTTGCTGGTGACCAATTACTAAATGTGGAAACACCACCTCAATATGTTGCTTCGCTTATGAGTGATTTAAGTGTCAGAGAAAGGGCGTATCCCACATAAACTATAAGACCCAGGTAAAAATAAGTAATATATTCGTAATCAGCATGTCCGAGAACCCCCATATGCCGAGTTTCATCCAAATCGGTTGAAATTTTCATAGAAAGAGCGTATCCCACATAAACTATAAGACCCAGGTAAAAATAAGTATGATATTCGTAATCATCATGGTCGAAAACCCACATATACCGAGTTTCATCCAAATCGGTTAAAATTGTCATAGAAAGGGCGTATCCTACATAAACTATAAGACTCGGTTAAAAATAAGTATGATATTCGTAATCAGCATGGTCGAAAACCCCAATATACCGAGTTTCATCCAAATCGGTTAAAATTGTCATAGAAAGGGCGTATGCCACATAAACTATAAGACCCAGGTAAAAATAAGTGTGTTATTCGTAATCAGCATGGTCGGAAACCCCCATATGCCGAGTTTCATCTAAATCGGTTAAAATTGTCATAGAAAGGACGTATCCCACATAAACTATAGGACCCAGGTAAAAATAAGTGTTATTCGTAATCAGCATGGTTGAAAAACCCCATATGCCGAGTTTCATCCAAATTGGTTCAAAGGGCGTATCGAATCGGAAATGTTTCTGCGCATGCATGTTATTTCTACTAAATCGGATTTGGCATACGGAACCAAGTGTGTGTGTGATTATCAGAACCGGAAGTGGGGGGTAACAAGTGTGTATACCATGTTATTTAGGGGACGAGAAATAGGTCTTAGTCTTTTATTACCTACTCGTTGCACGTAATGTGGAAACAATACCTCAATATGTGGCTCCGTTTTCGATTTTGACATTTGACCTCGATGGTCAACACTTTTGGGTCATGTAGCTGTTGATGACCAATTACTAAATGTGGAAACGGCACCTCAATATGTTGCTTCGTTTACGAGTTTGATTTTTGACCTCCATGGTAAGTACCTTTAGGACATGTAGTAGTTGATGACCTGTTACTAAGTGTGTAAACACCTCTTCAATATGTCGCTTCATTTACGAGTTTGACCTTTTACCACGATGGTCAGTACTTTTGGGACATGCTGTAATTGACGAAAGCTATGATACACAGGGGGTTGATAAGAGGTAACGAGTGCACGCCCTTATTACATATGAGTGCTGTTAAAATATTTTTGCTATGCGCAAAAAGGGGTTGAAAAATAAGCCATACTCTTTTATTAGCTCTGCTATGTTAAATAGGTGGTTGAAAAATGTGTTATGGGTTGAGAAAAGTGCTCATAAAAGGGAACGAGTACACCCATTAAAGATCATCTCCTCTATTATGTGTTCGTAGTCTCCAAGCCATGCTCTTTCATTAGCTCTGCTACGTGCTATGTTAAATAGGCGATTGGAGAATGTATTCTCTGCTCTACTACTTATATGTGTTCGTAGTCTCCACTGCAATGTTAAAATAGGAGTTGATAATAAGCCATGCTCTTTTATTAACTCTGCTATGTTATACGTGCTATGTTAAATAGGCGGTTGGAGAATGTATTCTCTGCTCTACTACTTATATGTGTTCGTAATCTCCACTGCAATGTTAAAATAGGAGTTGATAATAAGCCATGCTCTTTTATTAGCTCTGCTATGTTATATGTGCTATGTTAAATAGGCGGTTGGAGAATGTGTTATCGATCTGCTATGTGTTCGTAGTCTCTGTGTAATTTCTGCTATGTTAAAAGTGTTCATAAAATGGAACGAATACATCCGTTAAAGATTATCTGCTCTACTATGTGTTCGTAGTCTCCATGGCAATGTTATGGTGTATGTTATGGTGTTGATAATAAGCCATGCTCGTTTATTAGCTCTGCTATGTTAAATAGGCGGTTGGAGAATGTGTTATCGATCTACTATGTTCATATGTTAAAATATGGGTTGAGAAAAGTGCTCATAAAAGGGAACGAGTCCACCCCTTAAAATGTACTCATAAAAGAGAAAGAGTACACCCCTGCTATGTTATATAGTCTTATGTAATATGTTCTATGTTAAATAGGCGGTTGGAGAATGTGTTATGTTCGTAGTCTTATGTATTATCGGCTATGTTCAAAGGGACAAGTGGGTGTGGCCGAGGGCGTGGCTAACCGGGGCGGGGCCAGCCAATCAGCGTGAAGGGGGCGGGGTCCGGGGGCGGGGTCACGTGACCTGCGCTAGCCAATGAGCGTGGCTTGTTTGCGGATGCGCAGTAGGAAAAAAAGCAGCGCCAGGCGACCCCTCCCTACTGGCATTTCTCATCCTATTTTAGTTATTATTATAAACGTATTACAGTAGAGCGTCGATTATCCGAAGTAATTGGGGGACATGGGTGTTCGGAAAACTGGTTTGTTCGGATAATCGAACTGTACATGTTTATTTGCCATGCGCGGAGCGGCACGCCTCAACTCTAAGCTGGCGCAGCTGTTGCTGTGAACAGCTTTGATACTGCCGCTACTTCTACAGCCAGTGCCAAACCGACAGAAGTGTGCTGATTGTTGAAACACAGCGACTGGCGGCTTGGCCGGTCAGCAGCGCCTTATGAAGTCCCCATTAGAAGCAATGTTCCGCCAGCGGTGGCTCAGTGCGGCGACTACCGTGGGAAACTTGGTTTGGGAGTGAGGGGGATGATGAACGGTAGGGTGGGAGAGTAAAAGGTGCGAGCGAGTACACAGTTCGGTTAAGCGGTCGTTCGGTTGACCGACGTTCGGATAATCGACGCTCTACTGTATTTTTATACTGTTCAAAATACTTAGTGAGATATAATTCTTTCGCTACTTTCCTTCTTGTTGTCTATTTAATGATTTTCGCCAGGCGACGAATAGATTTTTCACTTGGCATAGATAAAAATTAAAGGGGATCGGCAGAATGAATTGTCGAAAAATTACAATTCTTGTACGATTTGCGTATTTATACTATTTCCTGTGGATAAGATGCACAGTGGAAATAATACAAACCAATCTGTGTTAGGGGGCTACTAAAAAGCACGAATGCCATCTAACCGAGTCAGGAAGGGTGAAGGCGGGTGGTCCGAGGGGGTGCTTCCTAAGGGAGCAGGCACGTACGTTTCTATTTTGGTGACAGGTTAATTGCACGTATATTACCATTTTAATGCTGTATTTACGATTTTTTCACGAGAGAGGGACTTGGCTAACTTTGTTCTGCAAGATAATTCATTTACTTTAATATAGTAAGTACAATTTCGAGGGGCTTAAGCCAGGAAGCCTCCCTTAAATACACCACTGGGTTATAATAATTCTGGGGCTCACTCAAGCAGACATTTACACTGAGAACAAATTTTATAGTTAAAATGTAGTGTGAAATATTTTTCGTGAAGGAGTGAGAGTGTGAATGTTAGTTATTTCTATCATTGCACAGCTTATTGAAATGGATTTTGAATGCAAATAGGGAAGCAGCGGGAATTTGCGGTTCATACGTCAGTTGTGGACATGTGCGATGGCCGTAATGTGAACATCTTTTTTTTTTAAAAAAAAAAAAAAGAATTGTGTAATAAAGAGAGAAGGATCATAAAGTTTCTGCAGAGTCATTAGTGTTGCCACGACACGAGACGAGACGAGACGGGACAGAACCCTTTTAGACGAGACACGAGACGTGACAGACTGCTTGTCCCGTCTCAAAAACGAGATGAGACAGGATGTCTCGTGAAATGTCTCGTCTCGTCTCGTGTCTCGGAAATGAAAACGCTGGCGGGAATGGCCAAGATTGAAGTGTCCAGTGGTCATATAGATTGCAAAAGAAAAATCCCCTTTGTGAGAAATCATGTTGAAAAACCTTCATAGAAAGGTGTACTCTAGTCTATTGAATGAAACAATCGTGATACATGAGCTTCCAGGAATATTATCCTTAATGTCTTGTCCCCAATTCCCCTTGCTGTAAACTGAGGAATTCTCATTTTTTTCATTTCTGGCTGGAATGATGACAAACAAAATCAAAGACAGGAAAGATTTTTACAAGGTCAAGAAACCGAACTACCACCACCTTCTATTCAATTTGAAAGTTGGGTAAGGTCTACACTCATTACAAACTGTAGTTGAAAGTTCTGGCTGAGATGGCGGAAGGGAACAGAACAGACTATCCTTGTCTTTATTCTCTGGTGGCGGCATTCTTTTTGCTATATGAACCGAAAACGGCAATTGAAGTATGTCATCTTGCAACTAAAATTTTGTCTTTTCTCTCTCTGTCTCACACACACACACACACACATATATATATATATATATATATATATATATATATATATATATATATATATATATACATAAAACACACGTTTACCATTTTACCAATCGCTCGCTTATTATACAGCAGTCAAGTTGTCAAATTCACCTCTTTGTTTGGAAGGCGGGCGAAGGACAAAGAAAGCAAAAATATTATCGACGAACCCTTCAAATTGTTTGCTTTCAGCAAATTTATGATACTAATAATAACACTTTAGGTGAAGAGGTTTTACAGGGGGACCTTTGTTTTGTTACGCGGAAATGTTTGATCTGACCAGAGGGCGAAAGTGCCCTCTGCTTCCATGTTGAGAGGAGGGAAATACTTCCCTTTCCTAGTGAATAGTATTCATTATGACCTGAATTATCTTCAGAAATGGTTTCTTGCAGAGTGTAAAGAACATTTGGTATAATATTCATGGAGCTCTGTTGAAAGCAGAAAATATCATGAGAATGATCAAAACTCGAACATTGAAGAACATAATTAACAGAAAAGAAATAGGATACCCAAACCATATTTTTAACATGTTACATAGCGCTTTGAAGAGAAAGTGTGGATTCTCCCGCTGTAGTCCATATAAACTGTCAACCCTCTGTTGTCCCCAAGGCTAGGGTGGCGCTGCGATCGTTTTCAGATTTCACCAGAGCGTAGTTTCCTCCCTGACATCAATGACTTTGTTGATGCTTTGAACACTAAGATTCTTTCCTCTGGACTTTTTTAAAATTGCTCACACCATAAAAATCTACAGAACATGTATTTAATCAACAACACAAAGAACACTTTCGCATCTGAAAGAACACTTGAATATCTCTGTGTCACCATTCAAAGTACATTGGAAATAGCCGAATATTTGTGGAATAATAGTTTTCCTACATATTAACATCAACATTTAATCAGGATCCACTGGAATGACATTTCGGAATTATAAGATCATTGTCATGTGATGATTACCCTTCTATCCTTGACTTTCTTCATTTGCATATGTTGCAATCTTTGTACCTCTATTATGTTCCTGTAAAAAACGTGCTTTCATCAAGTTCAAACTGCGAACCTCAAATAATATTTCTCTCACGACTTTTGTTAATCAAATGAGAAAATTGGCAAAAATTCACTGAAGAAAAAATAAATAACTAAAGAAAAAGGCGTTACAAAATATCATTTTCAAGTTGATTTTGGTTGAAAAGGGTACAGATGCATGTGACTGGATAAGTAATTCTCCACCACTTCCAAAATGCAGTACTGCAAAAGGTCTCGTTTATCATTTGTCAGGTTACATACTAAAAAGTCAAAATTCACTAAATGTACATGCTGTATAAGCAAATCACGAAGAATATCTTCAAAAGAAAATAACGGCGCTGTCTTCACTAAATTAAAAGACTGGAAATTCATTTCTAATGCACTCAACTCAAGAAGTGTTTAGCGTGTTATTACAGGCTGAAAAGTAGTGACCGCTAACATTGCATCTAATAAAAGCATGTAAAGTGACATATTTTTATGATACTTTGGACAGTTTGAATGAAATCAAAGTTGAGGCCATAGTGCTGGGATATAGGAAGGAACATTCATTCCATGGAACTAATTCCCAAATTGATTTTACATTATATCAAATGCCGTTTATCTTTTCGCTCAAAGGAATTTCGGAAAGAGTTAGCGTCGTCAAAAAACGCCAAATCATCACTCAAGTTTTCAAAAATTGTTAGTGTCTAATTACTGACCCAAGGCTCAACGAAGAAATCTTGCAGTATAGTTATAGGTAGGCCTATATTTCCTACTTATAATAAAATATTATCTATATTATCAATTTATTTTTATAATGAAACTTGCATAATGCACGGAAATTAATGGATCCGACATTTTCGTCCGTTTTGGACAGATTTCCGTTTTATACAAATTTGAAGAGCAATATAAAAACACACCGGGACTTTGAAAAGTTTCCGTTAATGACAGATTTCCACTTTATTGAAGTTCCGGTTTATACAAATTTCATTATATCTTAAAATGTAACTTGGGTTTTGTCTCAATGCCATATATCAAATTTGAGAGTTTGGAAATTTGTGGGTGCAGAAGTTCTTTTTCAGTTATTTTTTAAATTTTATGTTTATCTACAAATCACTGCTACACATGTATTAAGTATACAATTTAATACTGAAATCAATTAAGTACACACTACGTTTCTGTAGGTGAATTAACGAACTGTTAAAAAGAGAAGAAAAATGTATGAGATTTACATTTATTTCCGTAGCGTTTCATACGAAGTGGGATCGTAAAACTACGACAGCGCCTCTGTGTGGTGAACCACTCCAACTAACTGAGTGTTTAGACTTTCTCTTCAAAGCGCTATGCATGCTATAAAATGTATATCCTATATTTTTACTAATTCCTTACTCCCATGAAAGTATCCTGGGGAGGATCTTCTCTCCAATTTTTATAGACAGAAATCCCTTTATCCCGTACGATTCCCCCCTCCCCTGACACAATACGAAAAAACTAATTCTGTTAAAATCCATACACATGACCCTTCCGGGACTCAATCCGGGGCCTTCAAGCCGATGGTCTATCGCCGCAGACCGCTCGGCTTGGTATGAAGATGGGTGGGATGCTGACTGCCACAGCCAATTATTGATGCTGATTGCCACGACTGGCGCTGATTGCCACTATCAAGGTGCTGATTGCCACGATGTCGTGCTGACTGCCACGAGCCTGAGAGAAAGTTGCTAGACGTAACATTACCGGACGCCAAGAAGCATGAAAGAGACGTGATAAACCTTAGGATGGTGTTGTTCAGACAAACTCCTAACAAAAGTAAACAGGTCTCTGTATGTACACTCATGTCCAAAATTATTGTCGCATGACTATAAATATGTTGTTCTAGTAATATAATTTGATAACAAATTCGCCCGGTATTTCTTATAATGTTAGTATGTGTATAATCGGCAAAGACAAGTATGTGGTAAATTTCATGTCAAAAGAGCAGTAAATAAGAAGAATGAAAGGAAAATAAAATTTTCCTGTCCATTTAGTTACATTTTATTTCACTCATTATGATTTTCGTATTTATATTTTTTCCTATGAAATTTACCACAAATATACATTTCCTGATTATACACATAGTATCAGTATTAAAAGTACTCTGCAAAATCATTATCAAATTATATTCTTACAAGAAGACAGTTATAGATATGCGACAATAATTTTGAACATGAGTGTACTTTCAGTTTTGTCAGGGAGCGGTGCGTACAAATTTGGTACGATTTATGTGTTCTCACTTGAACTCCCTACGTCAGCATGAACTGTGTACAGCTGCACAAATTGTTTCGAGCAGCTCTTGAAAGTTCCGTCAAAAAAGCATTGCTGGCTGTTCCTCACAAGGGAAGTTCAGGAGAAAGCACTCGCTTGCAAAGGAACAAAGCATTCCATGTGAAGCCCCAATTCATGCTGTTTACAGCAAGCTAATAAAATTCCTGTAGGGTTGAGAACGGTTCGAGATATTCAACTTGGAAGCTTATATGAGAAAATGAGAATATGCGCATTTATACGCGTTAAGTACAACATAATTAGTAACGAATATTGACATACGAATTGAAAGCTATCGGAAGTAACAGAAAAAAGTGTTTCGCAATAACTAACGAGTTTGTTAGATACAATTAGTCATTACATTGTTCATAATAATCATAGGTTAGAGATGAAAATTGATCACTGTTGTTCTTCTGTTTTATGAAGAAATGGCGCAGGCAAAAGACTCCCTTGCACCATGAACATTTTATATGTGCAATTGCGTTGAATCCGTCAAGGGAACAGTTCGCAGAACCAAAACAAAAAGCAAATTCGACAAGTGATTCAAAAAGTTATAGGCCTATAATTTGTTCGTAACCTGCCTTGTAGAACGCAAACTGAAACAATCCAATGTATCGCGGTGATCGGAAGTGATTCGTATGGACATGAACTTTATTTGATTGTTTCGTTGATGCATTATAACGTCCGGATGAAGAAGTTTCATACTATGTACAAATTTTCTTACATAATCTTTGATTGATCGGAATAAAAACACATCAAATGGTTGCACAAATCGTGTGCAATTCTTTGGTATCTTCTCAACCATTACGTCTTTGCCATCCGTCATGCAACTTGTAATGGACAATTTGTCTGTGAATGGACTCCAGTGACAAGGGCGCCGATCCTGGGGGCAGAGGGGGGCCTCCCCCCAAAGCTCATGTGGGCCCCTGTACTGTATTTATGAATATACAATATTTTGCATAATTTGAATGCAATTTGTCTTAAAATCCTCATATATATACCTTCTGTATCTGAATGGGCCCCCCTCAAATTTACAGAGAAATCGATGCCCTTGCCCAGTGATCAAGCAATAGCAAGTTCAAACCATCAGGCTTCGCCATGGGAGAGAATTCTTAACGCGTTGAAACGTGCATGTACTCATTTTCTCATATAAACTTCCAAGCTGAATATCTCGAACAGTTCTCAACGTACAGGTGTTTTATTATCTGTTGTAATCAGCATTAATTGGTCCTTCAAATGACATGCTTATTTCTCTGCAGGTGAGTGCTTTCTCCCGAATTTCCCTTGTCAGCTGGCTTCAGACCATCATATCCATTAAATAATACAATAACACAATTAATATAAACAATAAAATGTGCCAATTGTACATGTAACCGCCTGGATAATCTGGTCGCTGTCCGTGGCTCGTGGTACTACCAATAAGTATCTTCCTGATACTTTAACTTACCTGGACAGGACGATGAAGGACCTCTCCAAGAAAAGGTTACAAACTGTTTCCAAATTACCCGTCGGTCTCAATAATATGAGCATTAGGCGCCGAGAGGTTCGGGTGTCTCGTCTCGAAAACCTCACGGACGATCAGACGGTCATCCAGACCATAACGCACACAAACATCGCTCATACATACAACGAAAACACACTGGGTTAAATGACACTATACTTATTTATTAGAACACTATTTTGAAAAAAAATAACGAAGAGAAATGAATACAACACTGGACACTAATAAATTTTGCCGCTGAGATTACGCTTTGCCCTTTTCGGGAAATATAGCCCTTTATATATATATGATTATAATTCAGATATCACTATAAATACTTCGCTCACACCATTAACACGCTTGGGAGATCCGCACTGGGGAAAAGTTGTCTGGATCGTCCCACGATGGATCCAGTTGTTACGCTGAACAGTCCTGCAGCGTAAAGGTGAATCTTCAGCAAACACGCAAAAGAAGATCTCCACAATGAAATACAGATATTGGAGGGCGCGTATATAACTTTTAAACGCACAAGGTCTGAGGACCTGGGATTTCACTGATTGGGGCTAGCCGTAAGAAATCGTCCTTCACCGGCTAAATAGCTTGTGCCCCTTAACACAACTTATGTTTGAAGCTCGACGCGAGATGCGTGGTTACGGCTTCCAGACCTGGAGTCAAACTCCTCGAGCATCCAAGCTCAAGCTACGGATTGCAATGGTCAACAGAAAAGTGTTGGCAGTTCATTTCAAAAATCACTCAGTTAACTCACCTGTGTGCACATACAAACAGAATATAGAAAACAATTTCTGTTAATTTTAGTCAACTGCCCATAATGCACTAGACACTGCGATAACTTTGGCGTGTGAAAGTACAGATAACGGGCTGGAATACAACGCAGTTGGTGCCACTTCGGCTACTGGGACATCTGGTCAGCCCATATTTCTCTAATCTATTATAATGTTTCCATAAGCGATTAAAGAAAGCACTTAATTCAGTTCCCAATAACTATAGAATATATACTGTGCATATAATAAGTCAGGGAGAAACACTGAAATGGTTAGTCACTAGCTGAAATGTTCTCACTAAAAGCAACGTTTTAAATATATATATGAAAAAATGATGAAAGACTTCTTTGTCCAATTGTGTGGGAAAGAAGCAATTCCCACCAAAGAAAGAACTTATATGCGTTGCAGAATAAAGTATAAATCGAAAATAATAATCACTGTCTTCACGAAATATACAGGGTGTCCACAAAAAATACTTCTATAACCTGGTGGCGGTTATAGATTTGGGGTCCGGAAGGGAACGACCTGTTAAGTGCACACGTAGACAGGTTGAGAACCATTGGCCGTCTGACGAAGTATGAATAAAATTAGGTTTTTCACCTGAAAATTTAAAATAAGTTAGTTGGCAACACTGTCATATGGTGTGAGACTTACGTGCATAAACGATGAATGGTTTTTCACCTGAAAAAAGGTCTATTTAAAATAGTTAAAGAACTTGTCCACTCACTACAAAGTGATGAGGTTCCTGCATGAGCAATGTCCAATCCAAATGTTCCATGAAGTAATAAGATCCTCTTGAACAACTGGTGCAGTTGGGTTTCCTTATCTTCCGTTTCTTCACATGTTGAAACCATGCTGTCTTCCTGTGTGAGTATCCTCCATGATTTTTCAACGATGAGTTGATGAGGGGAGAAGGGGAGATTTTTTTTAACACTGGTGTGAGAAACGAAGTACGGTTACAACACCTGTATGATAACTTTTTTTTTTTAAGTTCGCAGAAAGCGTTTATAGGGCTATTAGAATTTTTTTTTAACACGCAAATACTTTTCGTAAAATGTTTAAGTGTTCCGTTTCGATCACTATATTTTGTGTAATATAAAGTAAATATACACACTCAATAACTATTTAAGAAAACATCGACTTAAAGAATTATCAAATATCTCAATAAAAATTAGTAAATATACTGATATCTGTATTTAAAATATCAAAATGTGAATGAATAAGCAAATAGCAAAACATGTTAAAGGTACTAAAATATTAAAATTATTATTAAAGTTTCGATATCACTATAATATATTTGAAAAATATCAAAATCATTGAAAAAGTAAAATGAATGGAAATGTAAACACATGATAAACTGACAATATATAAACAAAATAAGATTTTCACCTGTATGTCCTTTTTTTTTACTGTGCCTCGTGTTGTTTGGCAGAAAAGAACGAAAAATCGTTTTTCAAAATAAAAAAAAAATAAACTTAAGTGTCAAAATTGACGTTCATAGTAATTCCAAGAAATAAGCATGATTCTGCATATCAAAGAAAAGATCGTGATTTCGTTGACATGTACGAAGAAAATTTGGCACGCCATAAGATCAAATGCCATCTGCTCGTCGAGACTTTAGTTCGATAATGCTCAATACAACAAATGATTTTATTCTGAAACAAAGTTATCATTAGCTTAAGCCTAAAATAATGGTTGTTGTTCACTTCCATAAACGTAAACATTGTAGGGTTACCAAAATAGATGGGTATTATCTGCAAAAAATTTATTAATTAAAATGTTGAAAACTATTCAATATTGATCCAAGTTTTTCAAAGGTCTGAATCAAGGAAGTTGACTCACTAGTCCAAACATTCCTGAAAATAAATGGTCATTACACCATGAATTGACCAAAAGCATAGGTGGGAAAAATGTGTAATACTACACGTACTTACACACACAATATGCCATCGACACCTGCGAGGCAAAAAACTAGAAACGTGGAAAGGCCTGCGACCATAGGCACTTACAAAATGTTTCTATACATAACTGAAATATCAACACTAATATTCAGTAAAATACACGTATGTTCCCTGGAACATAACGTACATCATCCACCTGGAAAAAGATGTGTAAACACACAAAATACAAATGCTTTCGTAGCATCGTAAAGATATGTGTCTATAAGACAAAATGCATGAGACCTATGAAAAGAAAAAACATGAGATACAAACACAAAAATATAGTCAACGACGTTACAACTTTCTGGTTGGTCTGAAACATCCAATTAAATTCCCTACAAAACAGTTGTCACTCCACGACAGTTAAACTTTCTTAGGCATCTTCGCTACAAAATATTCGAAATGGTCTTATTAACACATTAAAATTCAAAGTCATAGAGCATATGAAATAACTGACACAGTAATTTTCATAAAACATTATGGCTTCATGCTGTTGGAAAGAAAGAAAATAAGTTTATTTTTCGGGATCTATATCAATATCTCTAAGACGGCTGAAACCTCATAAATAATGGGCCATGTCGATTTTTAAAGAAAATCATCCGTCATTGGCAGTATGGCTGAAACCTAAAGGTTTGTATTCCAAAACCTTTGGCCATGTTGATTTTTTTTAAAAAATCCTCCATAACAATATCAATTTTACTAAAAAAAAATCCAAATAGTTTTGGGACATACTGTGACTAAAATATAACTTTCTCAAAATTAATGTAAAACTAAACATTATAGCACATTAGCATACAAGTACACAATATAGTTACGATTCATAAACATTAAAATATTCACTGAAATGTTACTAGACATCAAAATATACTCAAAATATTTAACCTTAAGAATACGCATACTTAGTTACGGGTTACTATAAAAGAAGAAGAGAAATGAAAAACTATATTTTGCGATTGATGGCGAAAATACAGTTAGCTATGGAATATCCAATGGATTAGCCACATCCATTTTTGCAACAGATCTGCAATTCCAGGAAATATTGCCTCCCTGAAAAAAAAAATTATCTTTATCCCCATAAAATATCCTACCCGAAGAAGTTTCCCTACGGTCGTTCAGTGGTCTAGAGAAGACGAAAAAAAATGTTAATTAGAAATTACAAGAAAGTATAGAAGTTAAACATATTTCCGCATATATATTAACATGGGAGAAAAACGACCGTTCACCATCAGAATATCTGTTCATATAGTTCCTTCTACAATAAAAAGATTACTGCTTTCTTTCGGAGAATTATACTATTCACACGACATTCCTGCACATTCTATTACCAACAAGGAAATGTCTGTTATCACTTGTTTAAGGCTTAGCCTACTTTCCGTTCTAAACTTTTCTCTTCGAACAAAATATATCATGTCACATCCTGGAAATTCAAATAAGTCAAAATCGGGTAAATGACGTAAATGAGGTTCAATAAAATTACAGTAAACACTTCAAAATGAAAACGAAAATCTAAGATTAACACTGAAAAGAAATTTAACATTGATTATAAGTGTAAAATTCCATATTCTACGCATGAGATTACATACTAAGTTTCAATGACAAATATACACGTGTACAGTATATATAATTAACAACTAAAATTTTCTTATCTATACATTCTACTTTTCTTAAAGGGAAATCAAACTAATTGTGAGTTATACGTATGATAACATGTTTAAGGATTTGGAAAGTGGGAAGGGATTCTAAAAAGATTTTTTTAATCTTAAAAAACAATAGAAATATATTATAACGCTAAAATATCTTCCCACTAGCTGGGGATACGGAAATCGCGCCAAGATTTCAAATTGCTTTTAAAATGCAATTCCTCTACGTATGTGATTACATACTAAATTTTAATTATAAACATACAGCTATATACATATATATTAGTAACAACTAAAATATTCTGATCCTGCGCATCTGGATATTTTTGGAAAAAATTCTGAAAAGAAAACCAAACACGAATTGTAAATAACACATACTAACATATTTAAGAATTTCGAAAGTGGGAAAGGATCCTAAAAAGGGATTTAAAATTTAAAACATTTAATAAAAATATGTTATAAGGCCAAAATATCTTCCCACTGGCTGAGGGTACGGAACTGCGCTACTAGTTCAAACCGTTTTTAGAAAAATACGGCTCCCCTACGTATGGGATACGTTAATTATTTATTAAAAAATCTAAATTCAAACATCTGAAATGAAAAGAAAAAATCAATAACATTAAACTAATAGTAAGTCAGTGATAAGGTTTGCAACACAAATGCACAGCTGACTGAGGTATGAAGTGCTACACGGAGCAAAGACAAAAAGAGGAAAAGAATTAATCAGCTGTATATCACCCGAAACAGTTTGTAACCATAAACACAAGTGGTTCTACAGTCTGGCGACTGCCTTATCAAAACAAGAAAAATAAAGAAAAACGTGTTATCTGCTCTTTGCTGAACAGTTAAAAGCTGGAAGCAAAAAATGAGTTTAAAAGAAATGCGTAGTTCTTCTTTTCGTGTCCAGGTGTTCTATCAAAAACTAAAAGCAAAAAGGAAGAAAATGATTACATGTTTATCGCTTAGAAATGCGTCACTCGCCGAGGAGAAAAATTTGTATCAACACACAAATTCTTGGTTACTTTTTTTTTATGATTACTGTTTCTGCTTTGATAATTACGGTTTGAATTGTTCCTATTGTTATGATTTTTCCTATTGTTGTTATTTCTACTATTATTATTCCTCCTTTCATTATTGGTACTATTGTTTCGCCGATCCCTAGAATTATTGTTCTTTCGTTCAGGTCTAGTCTTAGAATTATCGCGCGAGTTGCGATTCCTATTCCGTTCCTCACTATTTCTCTGATCACGTGATCTCAAGGGTCGGTTCCTATTATTTCTACTATGGTCACGTCGCGTACGACCTCGGTTCTGATTCCTATCAATTCTCATATTATTTACACGCTGATCCTGGTACCTTTGATTATTACTCTTATTATACGAAAAATTTCGTTGGTTACTTTGGAAACCGAAATTTTGATTACCATTATAATTATTACCCTGCTTGTATCTTTCTTCTCTACGACTTTGCTGAGCCTGTAAAGTTTCTAATTTTTGAATTGCGGCCAAAAACTCCCTGATATTATTACATGAATGAAGAAAGAGTTCCGTTTTAAATCTATTACGCAAAGTCTGTATTACATCTGTAAGTATGAGAAATTCAGGCAATTGCGGTGTCAATTCACGAAGTTTATTGAATTGATCTAGCGCGAAATCATGTACGGAACTATGTACCTTGGGATCGAACCTAGTACTCTTACAGGTTGATAGCCTGTGTTGTACTGTGGCTTTTCTCGCGAAAGCTTCAATAAGTGCTTGTTTGATTTGATCATAATTAGTAAAGTCGTCTTTCCTGATATTGTACCAACTTAATGAAACTCCTTGCAACAAATGTGGAATGAGTTTAAACAGAGCTTTATCAGAAAGGTTGGCTAATTGAGCTGTAAGCTCTAGCTTTTGCAAATAATTGTGAATTGATTCACTGGAAGGATCGCCCTGAAATTTAGGAAAACACTGTATTTCCTTAAGCATGACGTCGTCTTTTAATTTCGTATTTTTTCTCTGGCGATTAGTGAAAGTAACATTTTTGTCGCGCTTGCGCCTTCGGTCACATACAACCTTGATTTCTGAATCATCACTTGTGCTATCACTACTACTGGTGTTCTTACACTCCGAATAAGCCGAATCACTATAATGCCTAACTTGTCTAGGAGTATCTGTTTCTACTCGGGGTTCGAATTCTGACGCTCTATTTTCGGTACTTTCTACTCTCTGGGCGAGCTCTACCATATCACGCCTAATTTCTTTTATGTTCTTATCTATTGCCCGTATTTCGGCGCGACATTCTGCGTTAGATTCATTTTTTACCTTCATATTGTAATCTATCAGTTTCGAATCTTCATATACCATTTTAATGTCTTTACCTTGCCTTTCTACGCGTTCAGAAATTTCCTCAATACGGTCATGCATCTCATCTAATTTATCAATTGTATCTATATGTAAACTAACGCAGCGTTCCTTATTAGCCTGACACACATCTCGGGCTGATTCCAATTGGCCTTGGAGGGATTGGGTGTATTCGTGCAAGCCTCCTAAATGATTCTGAATTTTACAGACTTTTGTTTCTATTAGTTCTACACGATGACATGTTTCTTCAGTCTGTTGCCTGACTTCGATGCCGGTCTGTGTGGCGAGTTCGATTGCCTGTTTAGTACTATGACTGACTTCGCGAAGCTGGTCATGAATCTTCAGTGTTATGCCATCGTATTTTTGTTCGAGGATTTCGTTCCTTCGTTTACTTTCAGCCTCTACATTCCTAATACTTTGTTCTAATCTTTGGTTATTTTCGCGACATTCCCTTTGTACATCGTCTAACTTCTGACCTAACTCACTCTTTAGTTCTTTTTCTAATCTAGCTAGGTTTTCTTTATTCTCAGCACGGGACTCTTTACTTTCTATCTCTAATCTAGCAAAATTCTCTTTAAGATGAGCAAAATTCTCATCGTTTTTATCTGCTTTTTGTAAAAGTAAATCTAGCTTAGTAGCCAAGTCTACTTCTTGGTGTGTTATCTTGAACAAGATAAAACATAAAACATACAATTAGAATAAAATATAATATCACAACACGATATGATTAAAATCACCTAAAAGAGATTTTTTTTAAATTCCTGGTACTGAGCTGAAAAAAATGGTATATTAAAATATTAATCTTATAAGTATTCGAGCACCAACGGTCTCGATTCGGGTCGGTAGTTCGGGCGTCATTTATTTGTAACCGGTCCTGAGTTCGTGGTCCATGTTCGGGCTGTCATTTATTTGTAACCGCCTGGATAATCTGGTCGCTGTCCGTGGCTCGTGGTACTACCAATAAGTATCTTCCTGATACTTTAACTTACCTGGACAGGACGATGAAGGACCTCTCCAAGAAAAGGTTACAAACTGTTTCCAAATTGCCCGTCGGTCTCAATAATATGAGCATTAGGCGCCGAGAGGTTCGGGTGTCTCGTCTCGAAAACCTCACGGACGATCAGACGGTCATCCAGACCATAACGCACACAAACATCGCTCATACATACAACGAAAACACACTGGGTTAAATGACACTATACTTATTTATTAGAACACTATTTTGAAAAAAAATAACGAAGAGAAATGAATACAACACTGGACACTAATAAATTTTGCCGCTGAGATTACGCTTTGCCCTTTTCGGGAAATATAGCCCTTTATATATATATGATTATAATTCAGATATCACTATAAATACTTCGCTCACACCATTAACACGCTTGGGAGATTCGCACTGGGGAAAAGTTGTCTGGATCGTCCCACGATGGATCCAGTTGTTACGCTGAACAGTCCTGCAGCGTAAAGGTGAATCTTCAGCAAACACACAAAAGAAGATCTCCACAATGAAATACAGATATTGGAGGGCGCGTATATAACTTTTAAACGCACAAGGTCTGAGGACCTGGGATTTCACTGATTGGGGCTAGCCGTAAGAAATCGTCCTTCACCGGCTAAATAGCTTGTGCCCCTTAACACAACTTATGTTTGAAGCTCGACGCGAGATGCGTGGTTACGGCTTCCAGACCTGGAGTCAAACTCCTCGAGCATCCAAGCTCAAGCTACGGATTGCAATGGTCAACAGAAAAGTGTTGGCAGTTCATTTCAAAAATCACTCAGTTAACTCACCTGTATGCACATACAAACAGAATATAGAAAACAATTTCTGTTAATTTTAGTCAACTGCCCATAATGCACTAGACACTGCGATAACTTTGGCGTGTGAAAGTACAGATAACGGGCTGGAATACAACGCAGTTGGTGCCACTTCGGCTACTGGGACATCTGGTCAGCCCATATTTCTCTAATCTATTATAATGTTTCCATAAGCGATTAAAGAAAGCACTTAATTCAGTTCCCAATAACTATAGAATATATACTGTGCATATAATAAGTCAGGGAGAAACACTGAAATGGTTAGTCACTAGCTGAAATGTTCTCACTAAAAGCAACGTTTTAAATATATATATGAAAAAATGATGAAAGACTTCTTTGTCCAATTGTGTGGGAAAGAAGCAATTCCCACCAAAGAAAGAACTTATATGCGTTGCAGAATAAAGTATAAATCGAAAATAATAATCACTGTCTTCACGAAATATACAGGGCGTCCACAAAAAATACTTCTATAACCTGGTGGCGGTTATATACATATAACAGAAAAGACCAAATCCCTTTATAAACATCCAAGTGTATGTCCTTCCACTTAGTGAGGAACTTTGTAACTTATAGGATGCCACATAGATTTGCTGTGATGATTACTAAATTAATCCCTACTAAATTAATTAATAATCATAAATTTAGTATGAGGGATTAATTCCTCTCTTTCCAAATACAGTTTCTCCCAGGCTTGTGGCAGTCAGCACCTTCATATTGACAATCAGTGACAGTCGTGGCAATCAGCACCCGTGGCAATCAGCACCTATCCTGAAGATGTACGTTGTATGATTGCGAATAGATCACGACAATATAAGAAACTTTAATCCAAAATGGATACCGAAAAATCAACTTTCTTTTTAGACCACTAGCTAATCTGGATGTACTATCATGAGTTTGTTATACAAACGGGGCAACCACCACATAGTAGCACACACCGCGGTTATGGGAACAGATTTGAACCATGAAGGTGAAGACTGGCCCCAAGCATTCTTTCGTCCGATGTGTCGTTCAGCTCCCATTACTATGGCACGTTAAGTAGAGCTTACTGTGCAGTAACATAAAATTTCAATCAAATGCTTACCATTACTCAATAAAATTATTTGGTTCCCAGCTTTTTTTTCAAAAAAAATAATTGCAACAAATCTAAACATGCTAAAATGGAAAGTAGGTTTGGATTGGTATCGGTTAACACTGTGAAACGTAAAGGCTGGAATATATAAAATCAAAATGTACACCCATATCTATCTCTCTATTTATCTATATATCTTTCCATCTCTCTCTCTCTCTCTCTCTCTCTCTCTCTCTCTCTATATATATATATATATATATATATATATATATATATATATATATATATATATATACAGACACTATAAAGCAAGTGGGCTGATAGCATACCATAGTGTCGGGGATGGTGACACCTTTACATCGAACTTTGCTTGTCGTGTAAACATTATTTGACATTAGTGTCTTCATCTTCGACGTACCTATGAGCAATTTACTGTATATTCGTGTATTGAAACTGGTGAAACAAATTTCAATGTTTCAGAATATATATATATAAAAAAAAGAAAAAAAGAAAAAAAGCCAGGGTCGAGAAGCCTCAGACAACTAACAGCAGAGATATATTATCTTGTAAACTATTTGTCCTTGCCTTGTGAGCTTATTTGAATTTATTTTTAAGACCTTTAGGTAACTTTGACCGAATGGATGATGATGGGAAAATTAGTGGAATGAAGAAAGTGGTAGGATACTAGACAACTTCGACAAAACACACACATTCGAAAAATGAAATGAAATCTTTGAGTTTTACGTCCCACAGTTATGCCGGTTAGGCTAAAGGAGACAGTGATGATGAGTAATGAATGAAATGATGGAATGAACACAGTGGGAGGAAACGGGAGAACCCCGAGAAAACCCACTCACACGGTGTTTGCCCACTACAAAGTTCACTTGGCGGGGCTGGGATTGAACCCGAGACCCCAAGCACCAAGGGTGAACGCTCTAACACTGAGCCACCGCGGTCCCCACACACATTCAATGTTTGTCCACCACAAAGCTCACATGGCACTAACCGAGATCGAACTGACTACCACATACACCAGAGGTGAAGGCTTCACAGTGTAGCTACCGTGACATTTCTTGTCTTGTTTTTTCTGGGCAATACTTGTAACTTAGTTGTATTTTAATTAGCATGGTGCAGCCTGCTACATTTTACTTTTGTTCCCATGGTATGCTGCTATATTTTTTACGAGACAAGACGAGACGAGACAGAACCTCTCGAGACGAGACACGAGACGGGACGAGCACATTTTTTTCTAAAGGAGACGAGACAGCCTGAAGTCTAATCTCGTCTCGTCTCGTTGCAACACTAAGTAAGAGTCATGGTATGGTGAAGCGTGTAAAATCAACTGCGCAAAGTATGGAAAAAAATTATTCAAGAAGAAAAATTCAGAACACAGGCAATAGCCCTACATACACTATTTTCTGTCGTAAAGGTAAGAAAGAAAGGCGTTGTAACACTCGTGTATTAGCTGTGAAAGGTATTTTTTTAAGTATCGAAATTAAGTGTTTTTGAAGAATAATTACAAATATTGTGAATGTTTTTCCACCATCCTCGTTCATGCGTACCCCCTCCCTTGTCGCTGACATGCCTCCTCGCTACACTGTCGCTCGGCCCCCCCTGATGTGCTTCTGCGCTGACTCAGTTAGATAGCATTCGTGCTTTTTTACTGGGCAGCTAGCAGAAGTTGTTTTGCTTTTTCTTTTGGTGCTCCTCATTTAGTGCATAGGGTTCCGCGGTTACCCAGTGGTACAGCGTTCACCTCCGGTGCTTGGGGTCCCTGGTGCGACCCCAGAACGTGCCGTGTGGACTTTCTCGTGGTTCTCCCACTTTGTTCATTCCATCATTTCACACATTTCTCATTATCACTGTCTCCTTTAGCCTAACCAGCATAACCGTGGGACGTTAAACTTAAGAATTTCTTTTCGTTTAGTGCATGTTCTGCAAAAAGGAACCGAAAGATGCAAGAAATGCGTCAAAATTTGGTAAAACAGTCTGCTCCAGTATTGAATAATTCTGCGTGCAGCTTTTCTATTGGAGTGCCGCTCGAAATAATTGTTGAAAAATTAAATTCTTTCGCTAATTTTCTTAATGTCTCTTAAATGATTTGCGGCAGGCAACATGTAAATATTTCACCTAGCATATATAAAATTCAAGGGGGTCATCAGACTAGATTTGCCGAAAAATTACAATTAATCTTTTGCGATTTGCGTACATATATTGTATTGTATTCAGGGTTTGCCCAAATGGGAACGGCCCAGCCGTGCAATTAAGGTGATCACATTCAAAGTGATTCTTATCAGATTTTGGACTTCGCTTGGGCCAATTAGTTCCTTTCACGTTAAGCTGTACAACATTCAACGTAAGACCTTTATAAAGTTCTAAATGCACTGAATGCTTTAAAAAGTCCGTACCTTAGATTGAAATAAGTATAGAACAAATTAATGTATGGATTGTGCATATAACCTATTTGAAGTACAATATGCAATTTTATATTTTAGAGAATACTTTCCGTGAATAGTGTGCTCGCCCACTCGGCGACGTCGAAGGACATTATCCCTCATACATGTGATAAGTTTAGGGCCATAGGTGCTGATACTACTAGTAAATATGTAGTGAATTAATAAAACTATTAGTACTATTTTTTTTTATTATCTTTGATGGTAACACTTTAGTTATTTGTTTAGGATAGTTATTTGTCGCTAGTTTTCAAATAAGCTTTCTGTAGAATCAACAGCAGCAATAACGTAAAAATTCGTGTCAAATTTAAGAATCTTAATGCTCGGAGTTTCGAAGAGTACGTAACGCTTACTATTTCAAGTACTGAATTCAAACTTCGTACTAGTGGAAGTTTCGATGTACAGTAAAGAAAGCTTGCATTTTCAGAAAATAATAATAAACGTTCGTCGTGAAAGAAGTGCTCGGGAAATTCCCGCAATTAAACGCACAAAGCATCGGAACTAAATACTTCAACAATAAAACTATTTTTAAAAAATGAAATGAAATCTTTCAGTTTTACGTCCCAAGGTTGTGCCTCTTAGGCTAAAGGAGACGGTGATTATGAGAAATGAATGAAATGGTGGAATGAACAAAGTGGGGCGAAACGGAAGAACTCCGAGGAAACCCGCGAGCACGGTGTTCATTCACCAAAAAGTCGACACGGCGCGAGCTGGAATCAAACCAGGGACCCCAAGCACCCCAGGTGGGTGCACAAATGCTTCCTTTCGGACCTATAGGCTGCTGAAAATATGAACTTTAAAGGTCTATAGCGCCAAAACTATGGGACCTACCGTAGTCTCACCAACTTCCTCTTTTTCATGTTTTCGGCAGCTTATAACTCCGAAAGGAAGCATTTGTTCACCTAGGTTGATCTATACTTTCTGTCTTATCTTGGTGTCAGGTATCACCTCCCAAAAGTTGTCGGTATTGTTTTGAAACACCCTGCATATATGTTAACTGTTTTAAATTAATCTTCTGGGAGAACGGTCTTGCAACAAGTGCTCGGGAAATTCCCGTAATTGAACGCACAAAGTTTCGGAAGTGAACTTCAACAATAAAACCATATATTTTACCCTAGAAAATATTTAATTTTATTTGACATTTTGAAAAATTTATTTTATAAAACATGAGTTATAGATTGAGATGTTCTATTTTTTTTTTTTTTTTTGTTTTGAATTAATATATTTGGTGTTCATATTTGGCGAATGTCACTGAGGGTATTGGGCTGATTCGTTCTACATTTGTTCGTTCGTCTGCCTGTACCAGACGTATCGTCATCCGCAAAAAAAAGTTCGCATATACTGTAACTTCCACATTTTCATTAATAACTCAGTTTTCTTAATATATTATCGCTTCTTTGTGCTTTCCTTAACAAATCAGTGTAGTAATGAATAATTATTTATGATTTTTGTGAAAAAATAAAGCAAAATAAGAAAATTATAAGCAAAAAACTGTGATTGTTATGAAACTTTAGTCTGTCAGATAATTACGCGAAGAATATCCCGAGGGAAATTCACTCCATACAGTGCACAGGTATTAGGAGCACTCACAAATACGTAAAATTGAAGAAACAGTAAATAATGTATTTTTGAGATGAACATACAATTCACACTTCACGTGAAGTTCCAATATGGGAAATCAATCAATATCTTCAGTTGAAATTACTGAAAAAAACAGAAAATGGCTATTTAAAACTCCAAGTGTAAACCTGCGCTTGGAGCGAGTCTATTTCTAATATCAGAACGCGTTATTTCGTAACATGCCTGCGTGGCCAAGCGGGTTTAGCAATGCAGTTGAGATTCCAGAACCGAAGGGTGGCAGTTCGAGCCTGAGTACGGAACGCTTTTTTTTTTTAATATAGTGAAATATTTTTTAAAATATAAATGTCTAATTTGAAGTGCTTAAAAACACAAGACCAGATGAACAATCACTTTTCAAAGCTCAGTCACATTTATTCACTATGTTCATCAATTAGGCTATATACGAAGACACTAAAATGTGGAACGTTAACGATCCTTATTAACGTTAATACCACATCCGTTATAATGAGAACAGATTTGTGATCTGAATACCAATCTTAAACCATACGTCCAAAATGAAAATTATTCATGTTCTTGATACCTATTGCAACACTCAGTTGTAATATAGAGAGTGAGAGTGCGAAAGAGAGAAATAAAATACTGTATACAGGGTGCGGAAAAATTCCCGGAACGGTCCAATATCTCGCGCAGTATAAATATCACCAAAACAAAAATAACACATGTTAAATAGTTTTAAAGAAGCTATCCAATGATAGAAAGCACAATCACCTATCCCTACCTCCTTGGGGACTACGGGGGATAACTTTAAAATTTTAAATGGGAACCCCTATTTCTTATTTCATATGTGGATTCTCCAGAAAAAGTGATAGTGATTTGATCAAAAATTGAAAACAGTGTGTGCGAAGATGAAGTTACATGGAATACAATATCGATAATTGTTTTGCAAAGTAGCTTTATGAAGTAGTTCTTAGTAGTAGGGTTATTTACAACAAAAATAAGCCATTTTTGTCACCATTTGTATTTTCTTGCAAATTAATAAATATGGACAAATGCATTATTTTATGGACGTTAAAATGTATGAATTCGTTATGTGGGTAAAAAAATCATATGAAAATTTTACTCTGCGTGAAAATCGAACTCATGACCTTTCATGCCGCAGTCCCGTACGCTAACCGCATGGCCCAGAGCTCGACACTGAGAGGCCACATTTTCATAAAGATTTGCCGCCTCCATTTTTTATGTGTCGATTCAAGTGCTATCCGTGAAGGCACTGTTTTCAATTTTGGGTCAAATCACTGTTACTTATTCTGAAGAATCCAAATGTGCAACAAAATATGGGGATTTCCATTTAAAATTTTAAAGTTACCCCCCGTGTGGGAATGGAGAGTTGCGTTTGGTATCATTGGATAGATTTTTCAAAACTGTTTAACACGTGTTATTTTTGTTTTGCTGATCTGTATATTTCGCGAGATATTGGACCGTTCCGGGACTTTCCCCGCACCCTGTATAAGCTTGTATTTTTAATTAAAACAGTTAGTGTAAATCATAATCTGGATTTTTATAAAGTAAATGAAACAATCATATAGAAAATGTATACAGTTTAAAATTGAATTAAATTGCAATTCCAGAATCTGTAACATTATACATTTCTTATTTATTTACATCGAATGTTAACTTATTGTATAGTTTATAGCATGAGTATCAGCTGATATGTAACTCAAAATTATCTATAAATTGAATTTAAATAGGAAATGATATAGTTGCTAGAAGAACAAGTTTATGAAAATGAGCTGTATAATAATGGTTGTATTTGAAACAGAGTTTGCGTAATGGAGTAAATATTTACACCGCCAGCTTTGCAATACTGTGCGGTTTAAATTGTCAATCTCATCAATTTTACTTATTTTTATGGAATTTAGTATAGCATTATGAAACATTCAACAACTGATCTAGTAGTGAAACATATTTAATAAGATTACCGCACATTACGGTAGATTCCGAGATCGCTCCCAGCTTTGCGAGCACTTGATAATATCTTATTATTATTTCAGATAAAATATTATGTGGAAGAGCTAAATTAAATTAGAAAATGAAATGAAATATTTAACATCCCACTATTACGCCCTTTAGGCGGGAAGGTTCTAGATTGCTGGTCCTCACATAGAGGAGAATTTGGATTAGTAACCAGTTTGGTTCTTTTCTTTATCAAATCTCAATATACAATTCATATAGTAATGTCGAGCAAGAGATAGCGAGTGAAAGCAGGTTAACCAGGTTGATTGCTTTCTTCATCACCACTCAATTGGTATACGGACCAGTGTTCTAGAATCCTGCTATTTTAGGCTAAGATAGATAATTAAAGTAAGAAAAATGATATAAGAATTGGTGGAATGAGAAAGTGGAAGGAAAAGGAAATGCTTTAAGAAAAGTCACGGACATAATGTTGTCCACCACAAGCTTACTTGAACGGAATAAAACCAGAGACCGCATGCACCAAAGGTAAGCGCTCTACCAGTGAACCATCGCGCCCCATAAATTAAATAAGAAAGATAAGTAGTAGGCATTTTATAATTGAATATTGTATGTAAGAAACTTATTGTCCATAAAGATTCTTTCTCTTCAAGCTTTTGTAATTGATGTTGCAAATTGTCCGATGCTTTGCAATGCGGGTCAAAGGAATAAATGCATTTTTTCGGGATAGTATCGTCTGTCCCTTGCTGCTATTGGTGGTATAAAAGTAGTGTTGAGTTGATTTTTAGTTTCTTGTTCCTTTTGTTATGTGAATATAGACTAGACCAAAATTTTTTACTGGTGTTCATTTCAGGATCACTCGGTAGCATGTTTTTAGTGGAGGAATGTTACGTGAATATAGATTACACCAAGTCACAAATATTTTGACAAAGATATACATTTTTATTATACAAATAGTTTCTGCTTTTCCTTTTACTGCAAATGTTTGTTTCTAATAGTGATTTTTATTCTTATTGTATCCGTGAATACACATTCAAGACTTTTTTTTTAAAAAAAATAAGTTGTTTAATAAGGCACTGAAAAGTGTTGGATTTTGTAACACTCTAACACTTAAAAACATAATACTGAGTGATCCTGAAATGGACACCAATAATTAATTTTGGTCTAGTCTATATTCACGTAACACTTTCAACAGCGAGGTTATATGAAACGTGGGCTTACTAATTAACGTGGAATAAAAAAAAAGTCTAGTGGCTAGCGCGAGTGTTTTTGGTTCTTGTAGTCTCGGGTTCGATTCCCGGTAAGGGGCGATTCAGGTTAAATTTTCAGGGGAGTTTATGGGGAAAACGTTAAAAAATATAATTGCAAAAGTCTGATGCCAGTGTTTTGTAAGCTATTGACGTGTAAGTGTAAGAAAGACAGGAAAGAAATTCTCTTGAGAACTGAAAGTGAACAATGTTTTCGCATTTATGCTTAATTTGCTACTAGCGTGACACATTAAATTGAATATAATATAAATATTAGACACAAAATTCGCTACTTCACGGTTGATAACATGGTAAATGCTAGGTATTGTTAAACATTAAACGTAACACCTCAATTTTATATCAATAAATAACTTAAATAAATAAAGAACAAGACAGAACAATATTATTAACCTATATTTGCATAGTATATAAATTAAAAACACGTTGTTTATCATAACGAAAAATGGCTGAACCGTTTGAAATGAATTTTATTAACATAGTTAACACCTACCTCGGACTGGGTTGTTGTCACGCCATTTTTATTGAAATGCGTATCCAAACAGAAGAGAGGGGGTTAAAATGTATGCCAAAAATAGAATCTCTCACGTTTGTGAGATGAAATATGATACATAAATTCCTTATTTAAAACGAGTGTGCACGTGTCCGACCGTGTTTAGAAATTTCGGTACTAAATGGAGAAGAGGGGCAATTTGTATCGTTTTTGCTCAATATTTAAGAATGATGGCATCGAGATTGTGTCTTGTCTTCACAGCAAAACGGATGAAGCACTTGAAATTATCTTTTAAATATACGGTATTTAGCATTTGGTCCAGTCGGATTCATTAACACATATGTCGTAAGAGGAACAGATGGATATAAACACCTTATTTTAAAATATGTGAGCCCATCTTCCGTTGTCCTTAAAAATCCACTTTTGAGGGGGAAATGGGGCAAGTTCCAAATAAGGCGGTCAATATGTAAAAGTGACGTCGTGTTTGTCTGTCCGATCATCACGGGAAATCAAATCAGCCGTTTGAAATAAATATTTGAATACATTTAGTACTTGGAAGAAAATGGTTAGCTGACGTTCACTAGAAACTTGACAAAACTTCGATACAAATTAGAAGAGAGTCAGCTATGCCTAAATCTAATATTGTAGGTGGAAGTGAAAACGACGATCGAAGTAACAGCGGATTAAAATTTAGCATTAGAAGTAATTGAAAAACAGAATGTGATGCGCGAAAACGAGAAAAAAAGGAAAAACGTAACGTTGCCGACGACAACACACTGGATGGTGCTTATTGAAAGACCCATAAACGCTATTCATTAGCTCATTCTTCACGGTTTGGATTGCAAGAAATAAAACTATTTCTTCGTGCTAATACGCCTCTCAAAACGAAATGTTATATTTCTGCAAAATTTGTTTTTCTCACATGACTGGATATTTTTTTAAAAAATTCTATTGTGCTGAAGAAAACAAAACCATATGACAAGCTGTATTTGATCTGAAGACCCCATGATCTTTACTACATGTTGTTACTCATTACATCAGCGAGACGTTGTTTGCAATGACACTGATACATTGAGTGGTTTGTTCGAGAAAGTTGCTTGTCTCGATTTTGTTTACTCTTTAGGTTTTTCGTAGAATACATGAAAAAGAATACATACATTTTTCGCTTAGCTATCCAGTTTTAACTGATCAGAAAACAGCAATCTACTGGTGAAATGATATGGGGTAATGTGTAGCATTTTGTTTTTACGCCATCGATAGCAGCAAGGGGCACATGAATTACATAAAAAGGGAGTGTGTTGTTATGAACTACTAATATCTTTTTCAAAAAAATCTACGTGTTACTTCGTAGCTCAGGGGATAAGTGAGAGATTACAATACACAAGTTCGCACGATCGAGTCTTGTCCACTGCTATTATGTTTTTTTTTCATTTTCATTGTTTAACGGTGAAAGTGACGTTTCATTGGCATTCAAAAAAAAAAAAAGAATGGAAGGGAATACGTAGCCCTGAAAAGGGCTGTTTATATATAAGTGTTTAATAGGAGGTCCAATGACCTTCTACATCGATGACTGCCTGGAGCCTTCTGGGCATGCTTTCGGTAAGTCTGCGGAGAAAGCGTTCACTACGGGAGACTTCCTCCCAGCTGTTTTCAACGATTTCCCATAATTGTTTTTTTGTGGATGGAGGCGGGTTAGGCCAGTTCTCCTTCATCACCCTTTTGACCTCTGCCCATACTGTCTCAATTATATTCATATCGGCTCCACGCGGTGGCCAATCTAGGACCTCTAAATCAGCCTGCTGCGAGAGCCAATTCTGAACTAATTGACACATATGAACCGGAGACCTGTCGTGCTGAAACTGGATTACTCCATCGGGGTAGATAAAACGCACAGATGGCAACATAACATCCCGAAGGATATGTAAATATTGCTCACCTGTAAGACGCCCCTCTACCCTATGGAGTACTCCAAGACACTGTGATGTCATGAAACCCCAAGCAGATACAGATACGCGTCCACAGTGACGTTTGTGGAAAACGTATCTGGGATCATGCCTGGAGCCTCTCGGACGATACACGACTACTGGGCCATTATTTGAGGAAGAAAATGTGCATTCGTCTGTGAAGACAACATGTCTCCAATCACGGTTCACATTTTCTTCCGCAAACTGAAGCCGTCGTCTTATATGCTCTTCCGAGAGGAATTCTTTCACCGCAGCACGACGGGCGTGAAGATTAGCTTCCCTAAGACGCCGTACAGCAGTATCTCGAGAGCCTGGAAAAGCTAATGCGTGCCGAAGTTGTCTGGCGGTCATGTTGGGATTAAGTCGCGCAGTAGCAACAAGCTGGGCATCCTGCTCAGGTGTTGTCACACGACGCCTACCACTACCTCGGCGCCGCATAGTTTCTCCAGTCTCTCGAAAACGCTTTATCCACTTCTGTGCTGTTCTTGGTAAAACTCCACACCTTTCAGCGGCTTGTGCAGCGCAATAGCCTTCTTGCACTAAAGCAAGAACACGCTCTTTTCTATTCTCAGCCATTTCTGACTTCTACCCTTTTCACGAGTTGCACGTTGAATGAGCACCCCTTTCAGTTGAAGCTATTAAACGACATGCGCAGTTGGTTACTCCAAGAGCTAGTAAGATCGTAGTTTTTATTTGCTAAGGGGCAGAAAACACGTTATTTCGATATATGTTGTTTGACTACAAGGGAGCACTTCACAACTGATTACTGAGTGATAAGATCTGTGGTATTCTGTTCAACTTTCCTTTAGGCAATTTTAAACGTAATAGACGATATTTGTCTGACCTTGTCAGTGCCTGAGGCAGAAGACAAAATCAATGAAAATGTTTTCAACATAACATTTTCGATTTATGTTTATCTCCTATCCGTTTTTGTTACGATTGCCTTCTTTAGAAATATCAGCTCTCTTTTTTTTGGCCCCTATAAGGAAATGTTATTGCGGTTTTCCAACGTTCAATATTTTTGGCAAAATTAACACTTTCAAATAAAGCTAAACAAGCATATGTTTCACAGACAAAACAATATGTAAAGTTCTACTTTCCAGTTAGGCAACATTCCTTCAAAAATTGCAACTATAGTTTGCATCTCAAGTAATAGGGTAAATGTGCCAGTAGTCGACCATTTAAGGAGATTTTCAACTTTGTTAAAGTATAAAAAAATCATTTTTTACTAATAACTTTTACTGCATATGTCATTAGAAAGAACAGTGTTTAAATTTTACGTTTGTGTAGCTCGCATAGGAAATCTTTTATACATAATTACACAGGAAAAAGAAAATACCAGAAACCCTGAAAAAAACAGTAGTCGGCCTATGAAAACCAAAGGTCAGCCATTACTTTAACCAGTACTCAGCCACACTATAGAATTGACTTTTTTAATGGAATTTTAGAGACCAATTCCTCAGTAGCAAATTAAGGGACAAATATATTGCACTCAGAGTTCCTACAAAGAAAAACTACGTGGAAAACAGGCCCGCAACTAGAGGGAGCTAGGGGGCCTGGCCCTCCTAAACGTTTCGTGGCCCCTCCAGACCTCAACACAAAAAACACAATTTAGATATGTGTAAGAGATTTTTAATGACTTGCCCCCCCCCTATCATATCTATACCCCCCCAAACCTCTGTGGCTAGAAGCAGGCCTGGTGGAAAATATAATGCGATACAGGAAAAAGGACTTCTTGCATGATATTTACCATAAACTAAGAAAAATGTGCCTCGGCCTAGACTAGCCTATTTAAAACTAATATATAGGCCTATTTATATTTACATTGATATTTATATTTAGCTATGACATTAACCCTTTAATATGAAGTTCATTAAGCACATTCAGGACACATAAGCACTTGTTTAGCAGGTTCCTCGTACGATAATACACTGAGGCACGTGCATTTTAAGTGGTACCAGTGATCACAAAAGTGACACCCAATATATTTAAGTGTATCGTTCTCAATATCACTTATGAATTCTTCTTCAGGCCTTAGACGGCATTTCAACAACTTCTTGCGTCTCGTCTTTTTAACTACTAGTGCTACTTGGCTTGACAGTCCTTTTCTTTTTGTTTGACTTAAAATTTTTCCTTTCTTTTGTATTCTCTCCCTTTTTCATTTTAGACATTCCTCTTCTAGTTTTCTTTTCTTTTCATTCTTTACCATCTGATAATTTCTCCATGCTTGGGAGGATACTGTACTTTGAACTTTTTCTCTGGGCACATGTTTGGTAGTTTTGTTTTTGATTGGAGCTAGCCAGAAAAGATGCTAATCAAAGGCAGATGATATGGAAGTATTTTACGAAGGTTTTCTTTGAATTTCTTCTGAGATCATATGGAGTTATTTCTGGCTCTACTGACTGTAGAAACAGAAGCAGACCTTTCACCTTGCGTCGCTTCAGTACAAGATGCCATAACGGATATGTTGTTTTCCTGGTTTGAGTCAGACGTAACGTCTATTTCTGATATCGAAGATATATTTGTAGGCTCTAGACGGCCAATTGCTAAAATTTGGTATGTTCCAGGACTAAGATATAGAGCATTTCACTAGCAAGTATCTACTGATAGCAGATCGATCCTCTTCGGACAGAACAATAGCCTTATATGTGTTCATTAGTGTAGAATAAGAAGACTCTTTGGATAGAGTATCCTCAACGCACCTGATTGCAAAAACATCTGACACTGAGTCTATTCCAGTAGATGTCTTTGGACTGGTTGAAAGAAACGCTAAATCACGCGTTCTTAAACTGTTAGACATATTTTCCTCACGCTCATAGTGAGTTAGAATGTAAATATTTATGATTATTCTGTATTGTTTCGGCAATCAGGCAACTCTAGGAACAGAGCAGATAAGAACAGATAATAATAATAATAATAATAATAATAATAATAATAATAATAATAATAATAATAATAATAATAATAATAATAATAATAATAATAATAGTTGAAGAGCAATTGCAGCCTTGGAATTAAAAACGTGCAGAAACGCGACATTGTGCGGAGTAATTTAAAAAAATAAATCAATTAGATATGGATAACCCTTACTTCCTCATAGCTACCTTAGATTAAAAGACTAAGCTATGATCAGGGTCAAGGGCGTCGATCCTGCTAGGGCCGGGGGGCCCGGGCCCCCAAAGCTTATGTAGGGCGTATGCTTAGGGTAAAATAAATACTCATTACCTGTCCTTTTTAAATTTTAGAGAAATAATTCAGACCAGCCATAAATCCTTAACCTTTTTTCCCTCAGTTCTAGAAAAATACAAGAATTGAAATGGTTACAATACCAGACTGATATTAAAGTACGGGACAAAAATAAACGACCAACATCGTCATAAGTTTTAATGGCATTTTCGATCGTTTAATTTTGTCCCGTACTTTATAACTGTATTATACTTGTATGATGCAATTAGTGACATCATAACAGTTACTTTTTCATTAAATCGTTAGAAAAGTCTTCTACGATTAGTTAAGTGTCTTAGTTGTATGTCATGTGTCATTTAAATTGAATGAATGATAAGTGGATGACTACTGGAGTATATGTACCCAGTAGTCGTCCGTTGAAAGTAATGGGGGGCTGACCATTGGAAATTGAAGTGAAGAGTCATTTCCAGTAGTCAGCCCCTAATGACTGACTACCGGAAAACGTTATCAAAAATGCAACTTGTAGTCAGCCCCCCTTATTTCTACGCAATATCTTGGTTTGTATCATAAACCAAGAATTTTTGATAAGCTACGATACATTCATGCATAGAAGAAAGCAATAACTCGTACTATTTTACAATAATATAATTTTAACTTAACTTTGAAGTAAAGCTTCTTCCTTATTTTTTTATTAACAAAATGCGCACTTTGCTCACTTGCATCAGCAGACCTCAAATGATAATTTTTCTTTTCTGCCACGAGGAGTCACACCAGGCCAGAACAAATGAGGTTGAATACTGGAGCTCTGATTTAAGTTGTAGTTGATTATTTGTTTGATAACAAGCTACTGTATGTATATTTAATATGCTTTTTACTGAAAAATGGCTGACTACTGGAGACGGCTGACTTTAGGCACACTTACCCTCCTAACTAACTAACTAATTCTATGGCCTATGGAACCCGGAGGTTCAATGCCGCATTCACAAAAGCTCTCCACTGACTTCTATCCTTAGCTAACTGGATCCAGTTTCTACTTTGTATTCCTATTTCTGCGAGATCCATCTTAATATTGTCCTCCCATCTGCGCCTAGGTCTTCCTAATTATAAGCTCAAGTAATATGTAACATAATAATAATAATAATAATAATAATAATAATAATAATAATAATAATAATAATAATAATAATAATAATAATAATAATAATAATAATAATAATAATAATATCTTAGTATCAAACTTTAAGCGATTTTTATATGATGCATATATTCATGAAAATAGTCACTACTTGTTATGTACTCATTTGGTGCTCCCCTAGGGTTACTAGGAATTGAAATCAGGATCTCTGACTGTGCCGTCCAGTATGCTAACTGTATGAACACAGAGCACGGATCTGACAAAAAACATTTTCATAACGTTTTGCTACCCCTCCTTTTCCCGTATCGATTAAAGTGCCATCCGTGAAGGAATTGTTTTCAATTCTGGGTGAAATCAGTCACTTTTTTCTGGAGAATCGAAATGTCCAATAAGAAATGGGGGTCCCACTTTAAAATTTTAAAGTTACCCCTACCGCCAAAGGGAATGGGGATAGCGGATTTTGTTTGGTATAATTGAACTATACATATAAAGCAGAAACATATATTCTCATTTTGAGCGTGTGTTTTCAATTTGATATTAACTTAGAAATCTATTTGAACTTTGGTGGTGCTAGCATTTCCATAGCGTCATCTTCGTATACAAACAGATGGTGAATAAAAGTGACAGAGGTTTGAAAGCTGACAGTTTATCTGATTTTGTTTTTATAACCAATTCAAATGTTAAAAATGTAACGTTGTATTTAGAAAAAATAAAATATCTTTATATTGAAAGAAAACCGGACTGGGAACCGAACCGTCAATCATTACTGTAATTTCAAGCGCCTCGCTAAACCCACTTATTTTCTTCTTAATTTACGTCGCGAAAGGCGGTCCCGAAGTTCACTTACCAAAGTCTACTTTCCCCTTATCAGTACTTTCTGTATATTTCCTACTCGGTTATACACGTTTTACAGTAACCTTAAATGATAGGGACACAAACACAGACACGTCGAGAACATTTAAAATTCCAAAAGTTCTCCCACCGGGAATCAAACCCGATACCCTGTACACCACAGACACACATGCTAGCCACTAGACCACACAGCCAAGTTATAAAGCCAGCGCGTTTTAATAATTCTACTGGAAATGCACGAGATATGCACTTGTAATACATTGAGTGATTTATTCGAGAGAGGCAAAGCACTTTACTTTGAATTCATTTCTTGGTTTCGTTTCTACTGTTTATTCTTTGTATTTTTCGTACACTACTTGAAAAAGCAAATACATTTTTCGCTACGGTGTCCAGAAATGCTATTTTAACTGATCATAAAACAGAAATCTTTCGGTGAAATAATATGGGGTAATGTGTGCTATTCTAGTTTCATACCGAGTTCCTTCGTAGCTAAGCGGTTAGCATACGCACCTTTGACGTAAGAGACCCGGTTCGATTCCCGGTGTGTGCTCATGTGGTTCGGATTTCACGCTAATCAGTAGGTAAACGTCTCATATAGCCTCGATGCTGAAAGGGATGTTAAAATCAACTCAACATTATTTTATACCATCAATTGAAGCAAAAGGTAGACGATACTATCCTGTTAAAAACATGCATTTATTTCTTTGGCACATATTACAAAGCATCGGACTATTTGCGACACTTCAAGAAAAAGATGCTTTATGAATATTAAGTCGCTTCAAGCGTTCAAATCGCTTTGTAAAAATCCAGATTATGAATTGCAATAACTTTTTACGTTGTAATTAAAATTACAGCATATATTGTTTTCTATCTCTCTCACATACTTTCTCTCTCTCTCTTTCTTTCTCTATATATACACACCTGTATATTACAATAGGTATCAGAACATGAATAATTTTCATTTTGGACGTGTGATTTAAGGTTGGTATTCAAATCAGAAAGTTGTTCCCATTATAAAAATGTTAACGTTCCTCATTTTAGCGTCTTCGTATATAAATGATGACAGGGTGAACAAATGTAACAGGCTTTGAAACGTGATAGTTCATCTGATTTTTTTTTTCAAGCACTTCAAAGCAGAACTTTATATTTAAAGAAATGTTTCCATATGTTGAAAAAAATCAAAACTGCCGGGAGGCAGATTCGAACTGCCGCCCTACGATGTTAGACTTTCAAGAACACTACTAAACACGCTTGACCACCGAGACAATTCATGAAGGAATATGCTGTAATAATGCTCATATATCGCTCCAAGCGCACGTTCACACCTGAAATTTTAAATAGTAATTTTCTCCCTATATCAGTAATTTCAACTGAACATATTGACTGATTTTGCATATTGGAACTTTGCATGAAGTGTGAATTGCATATTAAACGCAGAAATACGTAGTTGACTCTTCAGTTCATGTTTCTGTTCAATAGCTTCACATGTTAGTAAGTGTTTCCTAATACCTGTGTCATTTTCCCTCTTTTTTCCCACGGGATATTCTTCGTGTAATTATTTGACACACTAAGGTTTCATAAGATTAAAGGTTTTTTGCTTATAATTTTCTTATTTTGCTTTATTTTTTCTCTAAAATAATAAATAATTATGCATTATTACACTGCTTTGTTAAGGAAAGCACAAAGAAGCGATAATATAGTCAGAAAAGCGAGTTATTAATGAAAATGTGGAAGTTACAGTATATGCGAACTTTTTTTTGCGGATGAGGATACAACAGCGTACCACTTTCCATCTTTTAAGTTTAAATTTTCAGGGTACAAGTACGAGACACTAAATCTCCTGTACAGATTTTGGCTACATACTAGCCTAAAATTTCAAAATAGCGGGTATCCACGCCGCAATTTTCTCTTTTTCAAGTTGAAATTTTCAGAGTAGAAGCACAAGAATCTCTACACTAACTATTTATATTTTGGTGGCGATCCAACGTAAAATTTCAAAATGACAGTCATTTTTCAAAACAGCAGTGAATAGAAAATTGTTGCAAGTTGTGACAATCATAATCTTGAAATATATATCAAATTTTAACACTTTTACCCCAAAGGCATTAAAATATTTCAAAAAACTCATTTACACCCGAAGAAAAACAATTAAACCCGAAAAACCCCACATGGGCCCAGGTGGGTTGGGCTTTTTCAAAAAAGCCCGGGTTTTTTCAAACGCTGATTGTATTGTATTTATTTTTAGCCGTTTTCATATAAATTGTTCACAACGTGAATATATGAGTTGGACACGTCACAAGAACATTCAATGTGTACATATTTATACATTTAAATCTACATGCAATAATAAAATAGCGTCAATTTAAGTAAAATAGGTACAATTTTTCATTATTCTAATTTAAATACAACGATATAAAACAATATAACTGTTAATAAAACCTTACATTATACATATGCAAGTATATATATACTTTAAACCTTATTTACTACAGACATTTTTAATATAACTGATTATGGATTTGCGAGATATTCTCCTACAGGATAGAAGCAGTGCTCAAATAGGTAGTACTTGATTGATTTATTGAAATTGGATGTTTTGTTTTTTAAAGTGGAAGGAAGCTTGTTATAAATATTCAGTGCCATAGGAAATGTACTATTCTTATGCACTTTTAAACGTGAAGACTACATGAAGATCCGACGCTTGTCTTGTATTATGCATATGAATATCTGAGTTCAACCGGAAATTGCTTGTATTTATCTATATATCTTTTCTTGTCAAATGGGGTGAAATCGGACGGATTTGAGACATTTTCAATTGTGCTGAAACTACGTTACCTTATTTTGCTAATGTAAATAGCTATATCGTGGGGTATATCTTTCAGGAATAGAATACAAGAATCAAAAGAATTTTTGATCAACTGTGCACATAGTTAAAAAACATTAAAATTGTGTCCGATGTCACCCCACGTGGTGGGGTGATTTCAGACACTATAGTATTTCTGCATATTAGTCGGAAGCTCTGTCGCTATGGTGTGAAATCGGACAATAAATAATATTTAACAGCAAAAAGGATGGTTGTCAGACATATATTTGAATACTTTCATACTTTCGATTACATATTTTAAACTATATTTAACATAGTGAAATACCAGTATCCTAGATCAGGAAAAATACATATTGGTTTACATCAATAGAACAAGTAAAACGTATTTTACACGATCATTTTTCGTTGGTCCATTAGTGCTTCAGATTGATATACACTTTCTTGGAAGTAAAACTTATCCCTTACTTCACGAGGCTTAGCTAACACTCGGAGAATATGTTCTTTGCCGACCCTATCTTCATCGTCAACTGGTGGAAAAACAAATACCGATTGACTATTCAAATATGGACGAAGAGATTTCACCTCCACATTCTTTGTTTCCACATCCGTCACAACTGAAACATACTGTCTTGCAAGTTGTTTCCCAGCCGCGAGTAGTAATAATTCACCACAACAAAAGCTTCTACGTCCAACATGCCTTCCTTCTCTTCTGTAGTCACGTTACACACTTCACTTTCCATTTCTTCGTTTTCTTGGGGATCACTTGGTTCTACTTCCTGTCTCTCACTTGCCCCACAACTGACTTTCCAGGGGAAAAGTTGATCATTCTTCTTCGAGCTCTGCCAGTAGCTGAAGTCGAGTGCCGTGCGTGTCGCAGTATATCTTCAAAACTTGCTGACCAGGAACCATAACTTACGCTGCCATTTTCAGCTTGACATGGCAGTTTATCCAAAACACAATCTGGGTTGAAAGGAATTAACCCAGTCGCTTCAAATGCCTTCGCGATATTGTCACTTTCATGTGTGGCAATTTTGTTCATAGTTTGCTTGAGAAGCGATGGAAACACGTCTTTGGAGAGATGCCACGTGTGTACTTCCATGCAGTTTTCAGAAGTCGAAAGAAGCAAACATCCAGAGGTTGCAACAGATGAGTGCTATTAGGTGGTAGCAGCACAAAAGAGATGTCACGTTCATATTGCTGAATAACTTCTACGGACAGGTCACTCGAAAGATTATCGCCAAGCTTGATTTCGGGTCCATCTTTTGTTCTCAGGTACGGCAAGGCAACTGAGGTAAACCAATCTTCAAATACTGCAAGATCAAACCAATCCACTACGATTACGATTGTACCGAGTCCCTTTAGGTCCATTTTCCTGCCATCCCACACTCGTCCCGCTTTATATAAAACATATGGTGGGAGTAAGGTACCATCGCCGGCTGCTGCCATCATTATTGACACACTGGTTTTTGACGAGTCGATCATTCTTTCTCGTGTTTTGTACCTCTCTTGACAATCACCTTTGATCTCCCTGAATCGTCACTTAGGTTAGTCTCATCGTAGCTGATGATGTTACTCGCTGGGGTTTTCTCCAAAAGTGGGCGTTTATTATCAAAATACTTTCTCACTGTTTCGTGGCTCATTGCAGCTCTAGGACGTTTGATATTTTCACTCAGTCTGACGGCAAGTATGTTGGAATGTTTCTTGAAAAATGACCGTGCCCAATCTACGCCAGGTAAATTATTGGTAAATCTTCTATCTTTTCGCCCTTTTCTGTCCAGATACCCTTTAACAAGAAACCTGATGTCTTCAAATGTAAAAGGGAAACCCCACTTTGCAGCTCTAAGAATGCCATTCACTAACACGTTTTCCTATTCTGGAGTTAGAACAGTTTGGCCACCCATAGTTCTCGTGTGTTTTTTATTCACTTTGTTTTCTATTGTCGAGCGCGGCACCTGATAAGCTTCGGCTGCTTTACGATAAGACATTCTTCCGTCTTTGACTGCACGAATAGCGCTTTCAAGTCACACAGGGTCATACTTTCGTTTCGGCTGAACGCCAAGCTTCTTCTTATAATACCGTGGCATCGTCCGAAGTCACCCCAGGTCACTCCACACCACTTCAAAACTGGCACTACGTTGCAAAATGAGAGATTACGGGTTCTATTATGAACATATATTTTACGCAAATAATTGAGTGTTGTTACTTTTGCCAATAGATCCCATACCGTCTAATAGTTTGGTCTCAATTAACATTGTTTCTCAGGATATATTTTTTCTTTCTTCATCACAATGGCATTTCAACCCATGGGTATAGGGGTGGTAAATTACATTATTGCTCCGATATGTATGGCTAATGCGCGTGGCGTCATATATTGACCACCAATCGAAAACACGACTTTTTAGCTTTATCAATAGCAGTTTAAACTACAAAAACAACTAAGTACATTGTAATCGTCCGATTTCACCCCATTTGACGGTATATATATATATATATATATATATATATATATATATATATATATATATATATATATAGATATAGCGAGCGAGCGAGAGAGAGAGAGAGAGAGAGAGATAAATATAGATATATATATATAAACATGGAAGAGATAAGATTTCAAGAAATTTAAATAGAGGTTTAAAAGAAGTTCGAGAAGAACTACAGTGCCAAGAAAAAAAAACAACTAAAAGTCATACTAGTATGCTTCACTTGTAAATATAAAATACAACTTCTGTACACTGTGTAGAAATACGGCGCCGGTGGAAAATAGTATCTTATACAGTTGTCTTTCATATGCACTTACGTATTTTATCCGTCGTAAAGCATTTGTAATTATTTTACACTTATAACGCTTCACTTATAAACCTAAAATACATGTATATTACTTTGAATTTAATTCTATCGCCTGCAGAAATTTAAGTTTTATAAATGTGTCTTTTCATGCATAGTTTTGAATTTTACTTGTATATCTTCCAAAATGTGGTGCTCTGAAAGTACACCAGCACCTAATATTTAAAGGTCTGAGTGACGACTGACTGATCCTCGCACAAGCCAAGCTGATTAACTTAAAAACTTGAAATTTGGACAGCACATAGGATTTGTGACGTATGGTACCACTAAAGAAGATTTTTTGGTAATTCTACGGGAAAGGGGAATAAGGGGTGGGAAGTACTTTAATAAGGTGGCCATATTTCTGAACCTCGTAGGCTTAGATGCTTGAAGTTTTATTTGGAATTTTCATTTAAAATAATTTGATACGTTTTTAGGGGTTTTTTGATATTTTAGTAAAAATGGGAAGATAAGAGGGGAAAAGCTTGAGATTTCTTAAATGCAACACTTGCAAGACTCTTACATGTAAGACCAAGACTGGGTGTGCAAGACCAAGACCAAGATTTCCAGTGCAAGACAAAGACCAAAACTGGATGTGCAAGACCAAGACCAAGACCAAAACCAACCCGGTCTTGGGCTTGGTCTTGCATTTGCTCATCACTATTTGTACATCGTTTGTACAGAAATGTACAGGCGAAATTTTCGTTTGTACACAATTAGGAGCGCCGCCAGAACGAAAAAAAGTGTGGCCTGTTTAAGTGGTAGCCCCCACTATGTCCAATTCAATCACAAATCGTCGTAATCGTTTATACATCATTTGTACACAAATTTGCAGGATAAATTTTCGATTGTATACAATTAGGGGCGCTGCCAGAACGAAAACAAAGTGGGGGCTGTCTAAATGGTAGCCGCCCACCATGTCCAATTCAATCACAAATTGTCACTATCGTTTGTACATCGTTTGTACAGAAATGTGCAGGCGAAAGTTTCGTTTGTACACAAGTAGAGGCGCCGTCAGAACGAAAACAAAGTGGGTCTGTCTGAATGGTAGATCCTCCACCATGTCCAATTCAAACATAAATTGTCGCAATCGTTTGTGCATCGTTTGTACAAAAATGTGCAGGCCAAATTTTCATTTGTACACAATTAGGGGCGCCGCCAGAACGAAAACGAAGTGGGGGCTGTCTCAGTGGTAGCCACCCACCACGTCCAATTCAATCATAAATTGTCGCAATCGTTTGTACAGAAATTTGCAGGCGAAATTTTCGTTTGTACACAATTAGGGGCTACGCCAGAACGAGAAAAGTGTGGGCTGTTTAAATGGTTGCCCCCACCATGTCCAATTCAATCACAAATCGTGGCAATCGTTTCTACATCGTTTGTACAGAAATTTGCAGGAGAAATTTTCGATTGTACACAATTAGGGGCGCCGCCAGAACGAAAACGAAGTGGGGGCTGTCTAAGTGCTAGCCCCCCACCATGTCCAATTCAATCATAAATTGTCGCAATCGTCTGTACAGAAATGTGCAGGCGAAATTTTCGTTTGTACACAATTAGGGACGCCGTCAAAACGAGAAAAGTGTGGGCTGTTTAAGTGGTAGCCCCCCACCATGTCCAATCCAATCACAAATTGTCGCAATCATTTGTACATCGTGTGTACAGAAATGTGCAGGCGAAATTTTCGTTTGTACACAATTAGGGGCCCCGTCAGAACGAAAACAAAGTGGGGGGTGTCTAAGTGGTAGCCTCCCACCATGTCCAATTCAATCACAATTAGTCGTAATCGTTTGTACAATATTAGGGGCGCTACCAGAACGAAAACAAAGTGGGGGACTTTCTAAATGATAGCCCTCCCACCATGTCCAAATCAACCACAAACTGTTGCACTTGTTTGTACCTTTTGTACAGAAATTTGCATTCAAAATTTTCGTTTGTACACAATTATTGGCGCGCCAAAACGATATCAAAGTATAGGCTGCCTAATTGGTAGCACCTCCCCCAGTCCGATTCAAAAGAAAATTATCTGAATCGTTTGTACATCATTTGTACAGTAATGTACAGTAATGCGCAGGCGGAAGTTTTGTTTCTACGCTATCAGGTGTGTCGACAGAACGAAAAGAAAGGGGAGCTGTTCGATTGAACCACAAATTGTCGCGATCGTTTATACACCGTTTGTACAGAAATGTGCAGGTAAAATTTTAGTTTCTACTAAATAATATACGGATGTGAGTATTTTTAATATTTGTCCTAGAATTGAAGAAAATTGATGGGGATTGTGATTATTGTAATTATGTATACAATAACTGATGTATATGCAATTATGTATGTATTGTAATTATGTATTTCGGGATTGCTGAAAGTTAGAGATATGAAAGTTGTTGTTTCGAATTCTCATTTCAAATGTTAAACCAGTGTATCGTGTTTTACCGTTTCTTGATAATTAACCTAGAAAGTAAGAAAGGGGGTGGGGCTGCAGCTATGTATTATCGTTTTTGCTGTTTAGCGATCAACGTTAACCGGTTTGAATAACGGTTCCTGAGATTGAAAATGGTACCTATTACACTAGTCGACAAAAAAATCTTTTTCTCTGGCAGAAAGTACCTGATTCTAATAGAACTGTTCAGGTAGAATTCGAATCTGCAATCAGTTTTTCTCCACCACTCTCAGTTTTCCCGTCACAGAGGGATTTTCGGGAAATTTCCCCTCAAATTTCGGTTGTTTTTTTTTTTTTTTTTACCATTTTCATACCTGTAGCTCGGGTACCTTAGGTATATAATCGCACAAATTATATTGTATGTTAGCTTGATTTATACTTAGTAAGCCCTCTAAGTTTCATAAGAATAGCATTATTCCTTCTAGAGAAATAAACATATTTATATATAAAAAAATCGCGTATGTTATGTGTACTGTTCATTTTACCATATTCATTAGTGCAGATAAAATCACATATAACTTCCACGAAAATTACAATATAAGCACGGTTTATATCTCATTGGATTTGAAATAAAACACATTTTCAATGATGTATACACCGTGTCACCATTTTATATCTACTTAGTAAATAATACAAAAGAAGTGAGTGGTATCTTCTTAATAAATGAACATTTACTTAGTTGTCGACTTTCTTCTGTCTTTGGCTTCTGGAACATCTCTTTTAAGTGTCCAACAGTAATCAGCTAGCATTTTTGAACTCCACTGTCAATGGTATCTCTCCTCCATGGAGGAAATGTCCTGATGAAAATATTCCCCATACTCATCACTAACAGCACCAAGGTTTTCAGGAAAGAAATGCAGGTGGGAGTCTAGAAAGTGAACTTTAAGGGACATGTTGCAACCCATTTCTTTGAATGATTGCAGGAAATCACTCACAATTTCACGGTAATTTGGGGCTTTCTTGTTTTCTAAAAATTCTCTGTTAAACATTTAAATGTACACCAAGCTGCTTTCTCAACCAGAGTTAAGAGATCCTCACATTTTTGGTCACGAATCAAACATCTTATTTGGGGGTCTACAAAAATCCCTAGCGTCACTAACCCGAGGAAATGTTTCCTTGAGGTAACAAAATCCTGCATTACTTTTGTCCATTGACTTAACAAAGTTTTTGAAGAGCACCAACTTTATGTGAAGACGAGGTAGAATTATCTTATCAAGGCTGACCAGTGAGGAATAAACAGCATTCTTCTGTCCACGAGTTAATACATGCGTTGGCCATTCCTTCTTGATGTAATGTTCCGCTTTGTTCCTGCTGTCCCATTCGCAGAAGAAACCACAATATTTCGTATAACCAAGCTGCAAACCCATTAACAAAGAAATGACTTTTAAATCACAGCAAACGGTCCACTTGTATTTCTCATACTGAATTCTTTCTAGCACTACACCCTCCATTCCAAAAGAAACCGAACTTTTGAAAACAAATAGTACCACTAGTGCCATCTGTTGTAATATTTTACCGGTAGATGGCGTAGTCCCTCATTGACAACTGGTATAAATGTCATGACATTTGGATGCACGGCAACAAAGTTATTGCGTTTCAACTGTCAGTGTGTTGTGTACATCGGTCGGAAAATGAGTTTCAAACAACGAGCTGCAATTGAGTTTTGTGTTAAACTGGGTAAAACTTTTAGTGAAACGCACCAAATGCTACAAAATGCATATGGTGATGAGTGTCTATCCCGTACGCAAGTTTACGAGTGGTTCAGGCGATTCAAATCGGGTAGAGAGACGCTGGATGATGACGAAAGATCAGGCCGTCCCAGAACCGGATTATCGGAAGAAAACATCGAAAAAGTGCGTGAATTCATCAAACATAACAAAAAATCGTCGGTGAAAGTTATTGAAATGGAATTAGGCATTCCTCAAACAACCGCATACCGCATTTTGACCGAAGTTTTCGGCCTTAAGAAGGTTAATTCGCGGTTTGTACCACACAAACTCACCGAAGACCAAAAAGTTGATCGAATTGCGCATTGCAAAGACATCGTTAAAAGTGCTCGGCAGGATCGAAACTTCTTGAAATCGATTGTAACTGGTGACGAGACGTGGTGTTTTGAATATGAACCCGAAACAAAGCGGCAAAGTGCTGAATGGAGAGCGCCGGATGAAGGAACACCCAAAAAAAGTCGCTTGGTGAAGTCAAAAGTTAAGGTGATGCTGATTTGTTTTTACGATTCAAAAGGAATTATCCACAAAGAATTTGTTCAGCCCGGCCAGACAGTCACGGGAGAGTTTTACTTGGGCGCCATGAAGCGTTTGCTGGCAAGAATTCGTCGTATTCGGCCCGAATATCGCGAAATCGGCAGTTGGACTCTTTTGGACGATAATGCACCATCGCATCGTTCGCGACTTGTAACTGAATTTTTGGTCAAAAATCACATTATTCGGTTGCATCATCCGCCCTATTCACCAGATCTCGCTCCGTGCGATTTCTATCTGTTCCCGAAACTGCATTTGGCGATGAAAGGAAAGTGGCACGCATCGATTGATGCCATTGAGAAGGCGACGACCGCCGTCCTAAAGACCATTCCAATAAAGGACATGGAGAAGTCGTTTGACAACTTGTTGGAGAGTGCAAATATGTGTATCGATGCAGAAGGGGAATACATTGATTAATAAAAATGATTTGTTCCAAAATGTACATTGCGTTTTTGTTTTTTTAAAACGTTCGGTTTCTTTTGGAATGGAGGGTGTATTTCGATGTTTTCATACGCTCCAGTGGCATAAGCCAAAGGCACTGAAGGAAATTTGTTGCCATTGTGCAAAAGGACAGCCTTAAAACTAGTTTTGGAAGAGTCAATAAACAATCTCCACTCTGTACTTATATGTGCGTGTCCAGGTGTATCCATCGCAGCACAGACATTATTACAATACACTAAATCATTTTCTTGAGAATAATAGTTTTGAAACTCTGTATGAAGGTTTCGAGAAATACACACTTTAGTGTCACGATGGCAGTAAAGCAGATTCCAGCCTTTAAGTCTAGAAGCAAGAAGTTCTGTCTGTATCTTGGAGAGTTTTAAATCCCGTACGAGGTCATTTAGTGCACCCTGAGTTATCAGATCGGGATCCAATATAGATGTGCTTCCTACATAAGTAGGATCATCTTCTTCATTTGGAACTTCAGTAGTTGTCTCAAATACGTAATTCTCATTTACCGTAAGATGAGGAGGAGGTACGGGTACAGGTAATTCTGCACTGTGTGGAACTGGCCTAATTGCTGATGGCTTCGATTTACTGGTTATTTCTTTCATCTGTGTCATACAAAAGTAGCAGTCTGAAGAATGATCTTTTGTTTCCCTCCAGATCGTGGGTACTCCGAAGTTCACGTTTCCTTCACCATTTGCCCACCCAGTCAGAGGTTTCACGCAAGTACAACAAATGTAGTGAAGAGCGAAATTCTTATCTTGGTCTCCTACACAGCAACCAAAATATAACTGATAACACTTCCTCACAAGTGGAGTAAAACATCGACGTTGCGATTTAAGTGTCAGCTCCCCACATACATAACAGAAATTGTCCGGTTGATTTACACACTTCATCGGCATCTTGTATCCTGTAAGGTATCACACACATATACACACAGGAATCTACACTCCATCAAATTCCCACAAAATCCCTCTAGAAGTTCCCTCATACAAAAATGGCGACATGGTGTGCACATCACTCAAAATATGTTTTATTGGAAGTCCAATGAGGTATAAACCGTGATATATTGTAATTTTCGTGGACATTATGTGTTGAAGACCGACCCGTGACCCGAATTGACTGACCCGACCCGACCCGACCCGATTGACTCGACCCGGCAACCCGATCCGAGCTGGCCCGATTGATTCGACCCGAGTTGACCCGAGTGGCCCGACCCGAAGTGACCCGAGGTGACCTAACCCGACAACCGTCCCGAGTGACCTGACCTTACAATCTAACCAGTTTGAGAGAACTAGAACCTTACAAAGCTGCCACCAGAAAAAAATGCTGGCGAATTCGGATGCATAAACCATTGTTTCGGCTTTTTTATTTGTGGTATAATTATCCTCCTCTTCTTCTTCCTCTTCAGTGTTCTGCCATTAATGACAGGCCAGTTTCCGTGAACTAGGTAAGAAGCTTCGATTTTTGCGATTTCCCGGTAATATCTTCCTCGCAACACAACATAATGTACCACACTCCTTATTGCAATCTATCAATTGCAACCTTCTTACACACTCTCGCTCTCCTGATATCACCCCCTTTACTACATCTCTCAGAATGCAATCCCTTAGCAAGACCGAAACTTGTGATCCGTCCATTTTCTGGCTTCCTTATATCGTCCAATATTGCTCTCGTCTCTTGCATTTTTTCAGCATTTCCTAATTCGGTTTTTTCTCTACCCTGCTAACCTTCTCTATTTTCCTCCACATCCACATTTCCAAGGTTAAAATTTAGGCAATCAAGTTCGAAAGTCAAAATAAAATTTGAAGTTCTGAAGACACGGTTTTCTAGTAAGGAATGTATATAAAACTTAATATTTTTTGCTGTGTAATAAACAAAAATTTCATTACGTTAACATTCCGATTTTTCTATTTAAAAACAGCGTTGCTGTCTGATAGAATCGTAAGAAATTGCACTGAAATATCATTCTGTAAGAAATTATCTTTTAATTTTTTCTTGATTAATTTATCTAGAAGATATTTGCAACGTTATATAAAATCAGCGAGTAATTTAGTGCCGAGAAAGTCAAATCATTACCGCAGCAATAATAATAATAATAATAATAAAAATAATAATAATAATAATAATAATAATAATAATAATAATAATAATAATAATAATAATAATAATAATCATAATAATCTGAAGGTGACCAAGAAAGTTCTGTCTCTTTCTGTGGAGGTCTGTGTTCAATTGGCCCTCACACCGTGAGTTGAATGCGAATGGAGATAAGGCGAAGGTCAGTTGTTGGACAAGACGAGACGAGACAGAATTTTCATGAAGGGGTACGAGAAGAGACAGAGCTCTTTCAATAGAAACATAGGTACTTTTCGAGACGGACTACCTTCACGACACATTTTCCAGACGAGAATGCCCGAACCTGGTCTCGTGATCAACACTAGTAAGTATATCCAACATACTAACTGGTTGTGGCTGTTGAGATACACCGTGAACGTGCGTAAGGACGGCGAACATGGGACCTTCACAGAGCGTCATAAGGGCTAGTTTGCTGTGCGAGTTCAAATTGGGGTAAAACGCTGCTCCGCGGGGCGGAAGATATGACAGGCCTTTGGTGAGGGTGTCGTGACAACGCGGAGAGTGCAGCGGTAGGACGGTTTAAGGGCGGTGACGAAACACTCGAAGACGCACCACGTGCCGGAAGACAAACAGATGTTCAAAATAAAGGTCTTCAAGCAGCAACTGAGGCGAAGACAGACATGTGAGGAACTGGTACTACAATTCAGTGTTAGTGGAGAAACCATTCGGCACCACCACCATCTACTTGGGAAGCACTGCAAGTTGATGGGTCTTACATGATTTGACTTGGCACCAGAAAGCAACGCGAGCAGACACCTTGTTTCTTTGGTGACTCGTCTGAGGAAGGAGCAATTTCTGGATAGGGTGTTGACATGTGATGGGAAGTGGGTCCTGTACGAAGCACCACGGCGCCGTCATCGTTGATTAGCATCCCATGAACCGGTTCAAAAACAGCCCAAGCCAGCACTACACCAGAATAAGGTTCTCCTGTGTATTTTGTGGACTGCTCGCGGCATCGTCCATCGGGAATTGCTACCAGCTGGTCAGAGCATCACTGCAACTGTGTACTGTCACTCTCTCGATCCAGCATTTCTGAATCGCAAAGAGGTCCTCCTGTTACAAGGCAACGCTAAGTCCCACGTGGCTAAGATTACCCAGGACACCATTCTACGCCCTGGATTGGAAACACTATGGACCCGCCATATTAACACGGACATTGTACCGTCCGATTATCACCTGCTCAATTCCTTGGATAATCACCTTAGAGAACGCCAATTCAAATCGCCAGTAGAGGATCAATATGCACTTGATACCTTCTTTGCTTCACGTCCCACCAAGTTCGACTGCGATGGAATATCCATAGCCTTCCAGAACGTTGGCAGAAGGTCGTCGATGCTGATGGAGACGATTTTTGATATTCCAGGTACGTCTTACGTTACATATCAATGTTCGAAGGTGTTGGTGAAAAGGCGGCGGAACTTTCTTGGTCACTCTTAAAGTAATAATAATAATAATAATAATAATAATAATAATAATAATAATAATAATAATAACGTGTCCTGCCCAAAGGCAGATGTTTGACCCGAAGGTCCATGGGTATTGATTCCAGTTCGTACCAAGTAAGTTTTCTGGTGGACAGACACCGTGTGCATGGGTTTTCTCGGTGTTCTCCTATTTCCTCCCACATCCTTCATTCAACCACTTCAATTACTTATCATCATCACTGTCTCTCTTAGCGTTGGTGCATAACATGGGACGTTAGCTAGATATTTCCTTTGAATTTCACTTAATGTGACATTTAACTTGACATAAAAACGCAGAAAGGAAAAAAGTCAGTCGTAATATTAATTACAATTACCATCACAATTAGTTAATATACGGTTAAAATAAATTTTATTACTATTTTAGCTACAATTAGTCACAATTATCATTCATTCACCAACTTCGAATTGAATTCTACAACAAAGCTCCTTATAGTATTTCAAAATAAGTGAAGAATGTGACAACCCGACCCGAGCTGACCCGACCCGACCCGACCCGTAACCCGTCCCGTTTGAGAGCACTATCAGAGGGGTACAATTTACAGTACAATTTATTTTGTATGGTTTAGCACACTTTAAGGCTACCATATTTTTTGAAAACAGAAAGAACGGGACATCTTACAAATTAGTAGTAAATATTGCATTTTGTATTAATTTTATCTTTCGAATTTTACTACTGCATCGTACTAATTACACAACTTAATTATTCTTTCACGCCTTGTTCCCATTTTGTACTAATACACAATAACACACTGAGCAAGGTTGTGTGATAATATGTAAAAAAAAAAAAAACAGTATCACGTAACAGTTTCAATACAATTACTGTGACTTCATCAGACTTCTACTCCTTCTGGCTGCTTGGGAGTTGGTCATCATTTCTATACTCTCCGGAGATCAGTCTTTAATTAGGCTCCGCCCCTTCATTAAAAAGTAACACTTGTGTGGCTTTCACTTTCACTTTTTAGCTGCACACGTGTGAAATTAAAAGTTTACTTTTTTCGTTGGATATATTCTGTCCTCTAATTATCCTTATTAATTTTTCCTCTTTCTTTCTTCTTTTCATTTCTTCTTCTTTAAGCAGGATCTTCTCCCACTCTATTTTATTTATCGAGAATCATGCATTTAAATTCATCACCAGAACGAGAAAGGACATAGTAGCGGAACAAGAAGACATAGGGGGAGCTATAGTTGAGATGGATAAAGTATGGTATGAAGAAAAACTTGGAGATCTGAAACACGAGACATATGAAGATGTGGCGGAAAAAGGACAAGAAGAAGAGATAAAAAAGATTATAGAGGACTGTAAAAAGAAAGGGTTCATAAAGTTAGTGAGAGAAGAAGAAAAGCTACCTAGGATGAAAGGATTTCCAAAAATCCAAAAAGAAGTAGTGAAGTTGAGGCCGGTGCTTAACTGCAGGAATAATATGTTAGAACTGTTGAAGAAAAAGCTTAAAAGGATAGCCGGGGCAGTGAGAGAAGGAGAAGAAAGTAGGAGAGTAGAAAATATGCAAGAGGTTAAGAGGATGATAGATAAATTAGGAAGAAGAAATGAGAACACAGTGCTATTTAGTCTGGATGTCAAGAGTATGTTCCCGAGCCTTAAAAGAGAAGAAATATTGTTAATAATAGAAGAGGAAATAGGGGAAAAGAGAATAGAAAATTGGGACAGTAAGAAGGTAACAAAAGGATTAGAGGCATTGTGGGAGAATGGATACTGCATAATCAGAGACAGGATTGTGAAAATGAAGGAAGGACTTAATATAGGATCCTGTTTGCGTCCAGTACTCTCAGATATAATAATGAATCGATGAGAGGAGATGATAGAAAGAGGAGGAGAAAGACTGCTTCTTTTTTGCCTGTTTAGGAATATGGAAGGGGACGGAAAGGCAGCTGGAGAAATTCATAAGGTACGTGGAAGATGAAAAGAAAGGGATTAGACTAGAAAATGAAATGGAAGTAGACAAGGAGATAAACTATTTAGATATCAAAATTAAGAAGTCGGAAGGAGGAGAGTTTATTACATCCTGGTACCAAAAAGAGTGTGCAGCGGGAGTGTATTGCCACAAACGAAGTGGTGTGGATGAGGGTACAAAAAAGAACTTCATAAAAAGCATGGGAGAAAGAATAGGACACCTGACACAAATGAAGAACAGAGGAAAACAGATTTAAAGAAGTTCTGGACACAGCTAAAGATAAATGGATACAACGAAGAGGATAAGATCACAAGAAACATATTAAGAGAGAGAAAGAAAGAGGAAGAAGACAAGGACAAAAATGGTTTGGAAGCCTAGGCAAAGAAACAGAGAAGATAAAGATAATGCTTCTGAAAGCAGGAATTAGGACGTACAGGAAAGCAGGAAGCAGAATAATTGAACTAGTAAGAAGAACCAATGTGTCACATACTATGGATATTTTTCTAACAAGACTTCGTACAGACTATTGTGTCGATTGGTATGTTCACACTATCGTGTGATTCACTACATTGGTCTTATTCTAACGATGATGGATTTTTTTTTTGTTTTTAGATTTATATTTATACTTACAATCATTATTGCTGAGTTAGTTTATCACTCCGCGGCTCTTATTGTTAAATTTATTCAGTATTTCTTACGTGAGCTGAATCCTTATGAAAAAAATTGCATTTTTTTCCTTCTAACGCGCAGAAACCGTTATTATCATCTCGTACAGGAAATTGATAAGTGGAAGATATAACAAATTCACAAAGTAGACTGTTAAAGGGAAAATTATAACACAGTATCTTGTTTTATTTGAACGTCTTCATGAAACTCATTTTCAGAAACTATAGAATGCATGGTGAAGTATTTTGGTGCATTCAGCATTCTGATTTACTTGCAGGGTTGCTAACTGGTCGGTATTTCACCGGCCTGGCCGGGAGTATTGCTGTGATTTGTGGGATTAAGGCCGGTGACCGGTACAAACTTCTTATTAGCTCCCTTCTGACGGGTATTATGGAATCTGCAATCCAGAATATAACATTGAACATCGAAATTTTTCAACAGTGCCTTTACAAACACAAATTTCCGTTGTATTATACATTATCGACATTTTTTTAATATATGGCAATTTTTTTTATTTATTTAACATAAGACATTTGATAACACTTAGATTCTATTGTAGAAGAATTTTATACATTTAGTGAGAGTAGAAAAAGACCTTTTAAAGCAATTTCCTTTGTTTGAAGTGTAAGTTTATAGAGTAAGTTTCATTTTATGAATCTACAATTGTTACGTAAAGATTAATATTCAGTATTATTCATCTGTTTCGATAATTTTAAAGAAATAGCAATTGCTGGTAAATACAATTACGATCAATACAGTCTTCAGTTTCTCATTTGCACAGAGAATTTTGAGGGTGTGCCGGTAATTTTGTTTTCCTGAGTTGGCAACCTATTTATGAGGTTTTGTTTCAACTCTGCTACGTAGTGGCTCCGTACTGACACTCCGCATGCAAATAAGTATGTAAGGCTACCATACGTCCCGCTTTCTTAAGATTTCTCCCGGTGTGCAGAAATTTTCCTTCTTGTCCTGTTTTTTTCTTATTATTATTAATTACATATCAAAAGTTCTGAAAAGATAATAAAATCGACTTATCCCTTTTGCTTTCGATTCCGACAATACTATAGAAACAATTTCCTTCTAGTCTTTATTATTATTCCACTCGCTGCTTCCCGGGATATAACATGCAATGTTTAAATCCTCCTAACTGGCACTCTTATCACCAAAAGTAAGAATGTGTACACCGAGGTGGCAACAAATTCGTGTGACGTTGTAGACCAACCTCGAAAACATTTTTTTTTCCGCTTCAGAAAAACAATTATGCAAATTGCTTTCTTTTAGTTCGCATTTTAGGTTAACAAAAAGAAATCAGTCCGTTGAAATTTGGAAACAACTTCATAAATCTGGATTGTTTTTCTTTATAGACATGTAGAGCATGTAAGGTGGTATGTGTAATAATATTGAAAATATAATTTTTGCCTAAATATTGTATGTTCACTGGTTGCGTTTATATTGTATAACAGCTTCTAGCTTCTATAATAATTTTTAGCACTGTTGATTAAGTATGGAATATATTAATACATTATTTTAAGTTGTGTAATAATACACAATAACACAATGAGCAAGGCTGTGATAATATGTAAGAAAAACAGTATCACGTAACAGTTTCAACACAATAACTGTGTCTTCATCAGACTTTCAATCCTTCTGGCTGCTTGGGAGTTGGTCATCATTTATATACTCTCCGGAGATCAACCTTTAATTAGGGTCCGCCCCTTCATTAAAAAGTAACACTTGTGTGGCTTTCACTTTCACTTTTTAGCTGCACACGTGTGAAATTAAAAGTTTACTTTTTCCGTTGGATATATTCTGTCCTCTAATTATCCTTATTAATTTTTCCTCTTTCTTTCTTCTTTTCATTTCTTCTTTTTAAGCAGAATCTTCTCCCACTCTTTATTTTATTCATCGAGAATCATGCATTCCAATTCATCACTTTGTCTCCTGTCTTCATAATCTCCCTGGCTTCCTTCTATTTTCTCACCAAAGTTCTGTTCTCTACCTCTATGACCTCTGCTCCTTCCCACCTTATCTTGTGGTTTGTCTCTTTGTGATGCTTGTATATCGCATCGTTGTCCCTTTTCAATCTTACATCATCCTGGTGCTGTTTAATCCTTTCTTGTATTTTTTTGTTTCTCCTATGTAAATTTTGTTACACTCCGCGCATCCTACTCTATATATTACTCCCCTTTGATCTTTGTCCACTATTGCTTTTCTCTTGGTTCTTCTTACTAGTTCAATTATTCTGCTTCCTGCTTTCCTGTACGTCCTAATTCCTGCTTTCCGAAGCATTCTCTTTATCTTCTCTGTTTCTTTGCCTAGGCTTCCAAACCATTTTTGTCCTTGTCTTCTTCCTCTTTCTTTCTCTCTCTTAATATGTTTCTTGTGATCTTATCCTCTTCGTTGTATCCATTTCTCTTTAAATCTGTTTTCCTCTGTTCTTCATTTGTGTTTAGGTGTCCTATTCTTTCTTCCATGCTTTTTATGAAGTTCTTTTTTGTACCCTCATCCACATCACTTCGTTTGTGGCAATACACTCCCGCTGCACACTCTTTTTGGTACCAGGATGTAATAAACTCTCCTCCTTCCGACTTCTTAATTTTGATATCTAAATAGTTTATCTCCTTGTCTACTTCTATTTCATTTTCTAGTCTAATCCCTTTCTTTTCATCTTCCACGTACCTTATGAATTTCTCCAGCTGCCTTATATCCTAGGTAGCTTTCCTTCTTCTCTCACTAACCTCTTGCACCCTCTCTTTTTGCAGTCCTGTATAATTGTTTTCTTTATCTCTTCTTCTTGTCCTTTCTCCGCCACATCTTCATAAGTCTCGTCTTTCAGATCTCCAAGTTTTTCTTCATACCGGGACAACAATGCGATATACAAGCATCACAAGGACAAAAACCACAGGATAGGGTGGGAAGGTGTAGAGGTCATAAAGATAGAGAACAGACCTTTGGTGAGAAAATGGAAGGAAGCCAGGGAGATAATGAAGGCAGGAGACAAAGTGATGAATTGTGATGCAGGATTTTCGATAAATAAAATAAAGAGTGGGAGAAGATCCTGCTTAAAGAAGAAGAAATGAAAAGAAGAAAGAAAGAGAAAAAAATAATAAGGATAATTAGAGGACAGAATATATCCAACGAAAAAAGTAAACTTTTAATTTGACACGTGTGCAGCTAAAAAGTGAAAGTGAAAGCCACACAAGTGTTACTTTTTAATGAAGGGGTGGAGCCTAATTAAAGGTTGATCTCCGGAGAGTATATAAATGATGACCAACTCCCAAGCAGCCAGGAGGAGTGGAAGTCTGTTGAAGACACAGTTATTGTGTTGAAACTGTTACGTGATACTGCTTTTTTTTTTTTTTTTTACATATTATCACACAGCCTTGCTCAGTGTGTTATTGTGTATTAGTACAAAATGGAAACAAGGCCTGATAGAATAGTTATAGGACATTTTCCGGAACTGAAAAGTAAAAGTGACAAGTGGAAGGCTAGTAAGAGGAAGGAGGTCAAAAAATAAGAACAACTAAAATTTTTTAGGATCTGCTTGCAAGAAGAAGTAACGCCCAAAGGTTTAAGAGTCAATAAGAAAGTGGTAGATTGCAGGACCACTAGATGGAGGAAGCTACTCAAGAAACTGGAGAAGGAATTAATTTAGAACAAGATAAGAAGGAAGAAGAGGGAAATAAACAAGATAAAGAAAAGAAATAAAAGCAAAAGAGAAGAAATAGAAGAAAGTCTGAGCATTTTTACAAGAGAATTCATAATAAAGGACACGAAAGTGTGGGAGGACAAGTTCAGAAGAAAAGAAGAAGAGAGATTAAGAGAGAAAGGTAAAAGAATAGGCTGGAAACAAGAAGAGACAATAGACGAGAAAAGAGTAGTAATCATAGGAGATATTGAGATTATTGAGGATCAGAAGCAGTTTTTAAGCTTAGGATATAAATTTATAGTAGCAAAAGAGGAAGTAGATAAGGAAGAAGAGGTTTATGGAATAGAGGAAGCACTTCAGAAAATAAAAGATGAGGAAGATAGGAAAAGAATTCGGAGTAAACTAGTAAATTTAGTAAATAACAAATCAAGAAGACAAAGAGGCAATCTGACTGACAAAGAGAAAATGGGAATGAAAAGAATAAGAACGAGAAAGGACATAGTAGCGGAACAAGAAGACATAGGGGGAGCTATAGTTGTGATGGATAAAGTATGGTATGAAGAAAAACTTGGAGATCTGAAACACGAGACATATGAAGATGTGGCGGAAAAAGGACAAGAAGAAGAGATAAAAAAGATTATAGAGGACTGTAAAAAGAAAGGGTTCATAAAGTTAGTGAGAGAAGAAGAAAAGCTACCTAGGATGAAAGGATTTCCAAAAATCCAAAAAGAAGTAGTGAAGTTGAGGCCGGTGCTTAACTGCAGGAATAACATGTTAGAACTGTTGAAGAAAAAGCCGGGGCAGTGAGAGAAGGAGAAGAAAGTAGGAGAGTAGAAAATATGCAAGAGGTTAAGAGGATGATAGATAAATTAGGAAGAAGAAATGAGAACACAGTGCTATTTAGTCTGGATGTCAAGAGTATGTTCCCGAGCCTTAAGAGAGAAGAAATATTGTTAATAATAGAAGAGGAAATAGGGGAAAAGAGAATAGAAAATTGGGACAGTAAGAAGGTAACAAAAGGATTAGAGGCATTGTGGGAGAATGGATACTGCATAATCAGAGACAGGATTGTGAAAATGAAGGAAGGACTTAATATAGGATCCTGTTTGAGTCCAGTACTCTCAGATATAATAATGAATTGATGAGAGGAGATGATAGAAAGAGGAGGAGAAAGACTGCTTCTTTTTTGCCTGTTTAGGAATATGGAAGGGGACGGAAAGGCAGCTGGAGAAATTCATAAGGTACGTGGAAGATGAAAAGAAAGGGATTAGACTAGAAAATGAAATGGAAGTAGACAAGGAGATAAACTATTTAGATATCAAAATTAAGAAGTCGGAAGGAGGAGAGTTTATTACATCCTGGTACCAAAAAGAGTGTGCAGCGGGAGTGTATTGCCACAAACGAAGTGGTGTGGATGAGGGTACAAAAAAGAACTTCATAAAAAGCATGGGAGAAAGAATAGGACACCTGACACAAATGAAGAACAGAGGAAAACAGATTTAAAGAAGTTCTGGACACAGCTAAAGAGAAATGGATACAACGAAGAGGATAAGATCACAAGAAACATATTAAGAGAGAGAAAGAAAGAGGAAGAAGACAAGGACAAAAATGGTTTGGAAGCCTAGGCAAAGAAACAGAGAAGATAAAGATAATGCTTCTGAAAGCAGGAATTAGGACGTACAGGAAAGCAGGAAGCAGAATAATTGAACTAGTAAGAAGAACCAAGAGAAAAGCAATAGTGGACAAAGATCAAAGGGGAGTAATATATAGAGTAGGATGCGCGGAGTGTAACAAAATTTACATAGGAGAAACAAAAAAATACAAGAAAGGATTAAACAGAACCAGGATGATGTAAGATTGAAAAGGGACAACGATGCGATATACAAGCATCACAAAGAGACAAACCACAAGATAAGGTGGGAAGGACCAGAGGTCATAGAAGTAGAGAACAGAACTTTGGTGAGAAAATAGAAGGAAGCCAGGGAGATTATGAAGACAGGAGACAAAGTGATGAATTGGAATGCATGATTCTCGATAAATAAAATAAAGAGTGGGAGAAGATTCTGCTTAAAAAGAAGAAATGAAAAGAAGAAAGAAAGAGGAAAAATTAATAAGGATAATTAGAGGACAGAATATATCCAACGGGAAAAGTAAACTTTTAATTTCACACGTGTGCAGCTAGAAAGTGAAAGTGAAAGCCACACAAGTGTTACTTTTTAATGAAGGGGCGGACCCTAATTAAAGGTTGATCTCCGGAGAGTATATAAATGATGACCAACTCCCAAGCAGCCAGAAGGATTGAAAGTCTGATGAAGACACAGTTATTGTGTTGAAACTGTTACGTGATACTGTTTTTCTTACATATTATCACAGCCTTGCTCATTGTGTTATTGTGTATTATTACAACAACTTAAAATAATGTATTAATATATTCCATACTTAATCAACAGTGCTAAAAATTATTATAGAAGCTAGAAGCTGTTATACAATATAAACGCAACCAGTGAACATACAATATTTAGGCAAAAATTATATTTTCAATATTATTACACATACCACCTTACATGCTCTACATGTCTATAAAGAAAAACAATCCAGATTTATGAAGTTGTTTCCAAATTTCAACGGACTGATTTCTTTTTGTTAACCTAAAATGCGAACTAAAAGAAAGCAATTTGCATAATTGTTTTTCTGAAGCGGAAAAAAAATGTTTTCGAGGTTGGTCTACAACGTCACACGAATTTGTTGCCACCTCGGTGTACACATTCTTACTTTTGGTGATAAGAGTGCCAGTTAGGAGGATTTAAACATTGCATGTTATATCCCGGGAAGCAGCGAGTGGAATAATAATAAAGACTAGAAGGAAATTGTTTCTATAGTATTGTCGGAATCGAAAGCAAAAGGGATAAGTCGATTTTATTATCTTTTCAGAACTTTTGATATGTAATTAATAATAATAAGAAAAAAACAGGACAAGAAGGAAAATTTCTGCACACCGGGAGAAATCTTAAGAAAGCGGGACGTATGGTAGCCTTACATACTTATTTGCATGCGGAGTGTCAGTACGGAGCCACTACGTAGCAGAGTTGAAACAAAACCTCATAAATAGGTTGCCAACTCAGGAAAACAAAATTACCGGCACACCCTCAAAATTCTCTGTGCAAATGAGAAACTGAAGACTGTATTGATCGTAATTGTATTTACCAGCAATTGCTATTTCTTTAAAATTATCGAAACAGATGAATAATACTGAATATTAATCTTTACGTAACAATTGTAGATTCATAAAATGAAACTTACTCTATAAACTTACACTTCAAACAAAGGAAATTGCTTTAAAAGGTCTTTTTCTACTCTCACTAAATGTATAAAATTCTTCTACAATAGAATCTAAGTGTTATCAAATGTCTTATGTTAAATAAATAAAAAAAATTGCCATATATTAAAAAAATGTCGATAATGTATAATACAACGGAAATTTGTGTTTGTAAAGGCACTGTTGAAAAATTTCGATGTTCAATGTTATATTCTGGATTGCAGATTCCATAATACCCGTCAGAAGGGAGCTAATAAGAAGTTTGTACCGGTCACCGGCCTTAATCCCACAAATCACAGCAATACTCCCGGCCAGGCCGGTGAAATACCGACCAGTTAGCAACCCTGCAAGTAAATCAGAATGCTGAATGCACCAAAATACTTCACCATGCATTCTATAGTTTCTGAAAATGAGTTTCATGAAGACGTTCAAATAAAACAAGATACTGTGTTATAATTTTCCCTTTAACAGTCTACTTTGTGAATTTGTTATATCTTCCACTTATCAATTTCCTGTACGAGATGATAATAACGGTTTCTGCGCGTTAGAAGGAAAAAAATGCAATTTTTTTCATAAGGATTCAGCTCACGTAAGAAATACTGAATAAATTTAACAATAAGAGCCGCGGAGTGATAAACTAACTCAGCAATAATGATTGTAAGTATAAATATAAATCTAAAAACAAAAAAAAAAATCCATCATCGTTAGAATAAGACCAATGTAGTGAATCACACGATAGTGTGAACATACCAATCGACACAATAGTCTGTACGAAGTCTTGTTAGAAAAATATCCATAGTATGTGACACATTGGTTCTTCTTACTAGTTCAATTATTCTGCTTCCTGCTTTCCTGTACGTCCTAATTCCTGCTTTCAGAAGCATTATCTTTATCTTCTCTGTTTCTTTGCCTAGGCTTCCAAACCATTTTTGTCCTTGTCTTCTTCCTCTTTCTTTCTCTCTCTTAATATGTTTCTTGTGATCTTATCCTCTTCGTTGTATCCATTTCTCTTTAGCTGTGTCCAGAACTTCTTTAAATCTGTTTTCCTCTGTTCTTCATTTGTGTCAGGTGTCCTATTCTTTCTCCCATGCTTTTTATGAAGTTCTTTTTTGTACCCTCATCCACACCACTTCGTTTGTGGCAATACACTCCCGCTGCACACTCTTTTTGGTACCAGGATGTAATAAACTCTCCTCCTTCCGACTTCTTAATTTTGATATCTAAATAGTTTATCTCCTTGTCTACTTCCATTTCATTTTCTAGTCTAATCCCTTTCTTTTCATCTTCCACGTACCTTATGAATTTCTCCAGCTGCCTTTCCGTCCCCTTCCATATTCCTAAACAGGCAAAAAAGAAGCAGTCTTTCTCCTCCTCTTTCTATCATCTCCTCTCATCGATTCATTATTATATCTGAGAGTACTGGACGCAAACAGGATCCTATATTAAGTCCTTCCTTCATTTTCACAATCCTGTCTCTGATTATGCAGTATCCATTCTCCCACAATGCCTCTAATCCTTTTGTTACCTTCTTACTGTCCCAATTTTCTATTCTCTTTTCCCCTATTTCCTCTTCTATTATTAACAATATTTCTTCTCTCTTAAGGCTCGGGAACATACTCTTGACATCCAGACTAAATAGCACTGTGTTCTCATTTCTTCTTCCTAATTTATCTATCATCCTCTTAACCTCTTGCATATTTTCTACTCTCCTACTTTCTTCTCCTTCTCTCACTGCCCCGGCTATCCTTTTAAGCTTTTTCTTCAACAGTTCTAACATATTATTCCTGCAGTTAAGCACCGGCCTCAACTTCACTACTTCTTTTTGGATTTTTGGAAATCCTTTCATCCTAGGTAGCTTTTCTTCTTCTCTCACTAACTTTATGAACCCTTTCTTTTTACAGTCCTCTATAATCTTTTTTATCTCTTCTTCTTGTCCTTTTTCCGCCACATCTTCATATGTCTCGTGTTTCAGATCTCCAAGTTTTTCTTCATACCATACTTTATCCATCTCAACTATAGCTCCCCCTATGTCTTCTTGTTCCGCTACTATGTCCTTTCTCGTTCTGGTGATGAATTTAAATGCATGATTCTCGATAAATAAAATAGAGTGGGAGAAGATCCTGCTTAAAGAAGAAGAAATGAAAAGAAGAAAGAAAGAGGAAAAATTAATAAGGATAATTAGAGGACAGAATATATCCAACGAAAAAAGTAAACTTTTAATTTCACACGTGTGCAGCTAAAAAGTGAAAGTGAAAGCCACACAAGTGTTACTTTTTAATGAAGGGGCGGAGCCTAATTAAAGACTGATCTCCGGAGAGTATAGAAATGATGACCAACTCCCAAGCAGCCAGAAGGAGTAGAAGTCTGATGAAGTCACAGTAATTGTATTGAAACTGTTACGTGATACTGTTTTTTTTTTTTTACATATTATCACACAACCTTGCTCAGTGTGTTATTGTGTATTAGTACAAAATGGGAACAAGGCGTGAAAGAATAATTAAGTTGTGTAATTAGTACGATGCAGTAGTAAAATTCGAAAGATAAAATTAATACAAAATGCAATATTTACTACTAATTTGTAAGATGTCCCGTTCTTTCTGTTTTCAAAAAATATGGTAGCCTTAAAGTGTGCTAAACCATACAAAATAAATTGTACTGTAAATTGTACCCCTCTGATAGTGCTCTCAAACGGGACGGGTTACGGGTCGGGTCGGGTCGGGTCAGCTCGGGTCGGGTTGTCACATTCTTCACTTATTTTGAAATACTATAAGGAGCTTTGTTGTAGAATTCAATTCGAAGTTGGTGAATGAATGATAATTGTGACTAATTGTAGCTAAAATAGTAATAAAATTTATTTTAACCGTATATTAACTAATTGTGATGGTAATTGTAATTAATATTACGACTGACTTTTTTCCTTTCTGCGTTTTTATGTCAAGTTAAATGTCACATTAAGTGAAATTCAAAGGAAATATCTAGCTAACGTCCCATGTTATGCACCAACGCTAAGAGAGACAGTGATGATGATAAGTAATTGAAGTGGTTGAATGAAGGATGTGGGAGGAAATAGGAGAACACCGAGAAAACCCATGCACACGGTGTCTGTCCACCAGGAAACTTACTTGGTACGAACTGGAATCAATACCCATGGACCTTCGGGTCAAACATCTGCCTTTGGGCAGGACACGTTATTATTATTATTATTATTATTATTATTATTATTATTATTACTTTAAGAGTGACCAAGAAAGTTCCGCCGCCTTTTCACCAACACCTTCGAACATTGATATGTAACGTAAGACGTACCTGGAATATCAAAAATCGTCTCCATCCGCATCGACGACCTTCTGCCAACGTTCTGGAAGGCTATGGATATTCCATCGCAGTCGAACTTGGTGGGACGTGAAGCAAAGAAGGTATCAAGTGCATATTGATCCTCTACTGGCGATTTGAATTGGCGTTCTCTAAGGTGATTATCCAAGGAATTGAGCAGGTGATAATCGGACGGTACAATGTCCGTGTTAATATGGCGGGTCCATAGTGTTTCCAATCCAGGGCGTAGAATGGTGTCCTGGGTAATCTTAGCCACGTGGGACTTAGCGTTGCCTTGTAACAGGAGGACCTCTTTGCGATTCAGAAATGCTGGATCGAGAGAGTGACAGTACACAGTTGCAGTGATGCTCTGACCAGCTGGTAGCAATTCCCGATGGACGATGCCGCGAGCAGTCCACAAAATACACAGGAGAACCTTATTCTGGTGTAGTGCTGGCTTGGGCTGTTTTTGAACCGGTTCATGGGATGCTAATCAACGATGACGGCGCCGTGGTGCTTCGTACAGGACCCACTTCCCATCACATGTCAACACCCTATCCAGAAATTGCTCCTTCCTCAGACGAGTCACCAAAGAAACAAGGTGTCTGCTCGCGTTGCTTTCTGGTGCCAAGTCAAATCATGTAAGACCCATCAACTTGCAGTGCTTCCCAAGTAGATGGTGGTGGTGCCGAATGGTTTCTCCACTAACACTGAATTGTAGTACCAGTTCCTCACATGTCTGTCTTCGCCTCAGTTGCTGCTTGAAGACCTTTATTTTGAACATCTGTTTGTCTTCCGGCACGTGGTGCGTCTTCGAGTGTTTCGTCACCGCCCTTAAACCGTCCTACCGCTGCACTCTCCGCGTTGTCACGACACCCTCACCAAAGGCCTGTCATATCTTCCGCCCCGCGGAGCAGCGTTTTACCCCAATTTGAACTCGCACAGCAAACTAGCCCTTATGACGCTCTGTGAAGGTCCCATGTTCGCCGTCCTTACGCACGTTCACGGTGTATCTCAACAGCCACAACCAGTTAGTATGTTGGATATACTTACTAGTGTTGATCACGAGACCAGGTTCGGGCATTCTCGTCTGGAAAATGTGTCGTGAAGGTAGTCCGTCTCGAAAAGTACCTATGTTTCTATTGAAAGAGCTCTGTCTCTTCTCGTACCCCTTCATGAAAATTCTGTCTCGTCTCGTCTTGTCCAACAACTGACCTTCGCCTTATCTCCATTCGCATTCAACTCACGGTGTGAGGGCCAATTGAACACAGACCTCTACAGAAAGAGACAGAACTTTCTTGGTCACCTTCAGATTATTATGATTATGATTATTATTATTATTATTATTATTATTATTATTATTATTATTATTATTATTATTGCTGCGGTAATGATTTGACTTTCTCGGCACTAAATTACTCGCTGATTTTATATAACGTTGCAAATATCTTCTAGATAAATTAATCAAGAAAAAATTAAAAGATAATTTCTTACAGAATGATATTTCAGTGCAATATCTTATGATTCTATCAGACAGCAACGCTGTTTTTAAATAGAAAAATCGGAATGTTAACGTAATGAAATTTTTGTTTATTACACAGCAAAAAATATTAAGTTTTATATACATTCCTTACTAGAAAACCGTGTCTTCAGAACTTCAAATTTTATTTTGACTTTCGAACTTGATTGCCTAAATTTTAACCTTGGAAATGTGGATGTGGAGGAAAATAGAGAAGGTTAGCAGGGTAGAGAAAAAACCGAATTAGGAAATGCTGAAAAAATGCAAGAGACGAGAGCAATATTGGACGATATAAGGAAGCCAGAAAATGGACGGATCACAAGTTTCGGTCTTGCTAAGGGATTGCATTCTGAGAGATGTAGTAAAGGGGGTGATATCAGGAGAGCGAGAGTGTGTAAGAAGGTTGCAATTGATAGATTGCAATAAGGAGTGTGGTACATTATGTTGTGTTGCGAGGAAGATATTACCGGGAAATCGCAAAAATCGAAGCTTCTTACCTAGTTCACGGAAACTGGCCTGTCATTAATGGCAGAACACTGAAGAGGAAGAAGAAGAGGAGGATAATTATACCACAAATAAAAAAGCCGAAACAATGGTTTATGCATCCGAATTCGCCAGCATTTTTTTCTGGTGGCAGCTTTGTAAGGTTCTAGTTCTCTCAAACTGGTTAGATTGTAAGGTCAGGTCACTCGGGACGGTTGTCGGGTTAGGTCACCTCGGGTCACTTCGGGTCGGGCCACTCGGGTCAACTCGGGTCGAATCAATCGGGCCAGCTCGGATCGGGTTGCCGGGTTGAGTCAATCGGGTCGGGTCGGGTCGGGTCAGTCAATTCGGGTCACGGGTCGGTCTTCAACACATAATGTCCACGAAAATTACAATATATCACGGTTTATACCTCATTGGACTTCCAATAAAACATATTTTGAGTGATGTGCACACCATGTCGCCATTTTTGTATGAGGGAACTTCTAGAGGGATTTTGTGGGAATTTGATGGAGTGTAGATTCCTGTGTGTATATGTGTGTGATACCTTACAGGATACAAGATGCCGATGAAGTGTGTAAATCAACCGGACAATTTCTGTTATGTATGTGGGGAGCTGACACTTAAATCGCAACGTCGATGTTTTACTCCACTTGTGAGGAAGTGTTATCAGTTATATTTTGGTTGCTGTGTAGGAGACCAAGATAAGAATTTCGCTCTTCACTACATTTGTTGTACTTGCGTGAAACCTCTGACTGGGTGGGCAAATGGTGAAGGAAACGTGAACTTCGGAGTACCCACGATCTGGAGGGAAACAAAAGATCATTCTTCAGACTGCTACTTTTGTATGACACAGATGAAAGAAATAACCAGTAAATCGAAGCCATCAGCAATTAGGCCAGTTCCACACAGTGCAGAATTACCTGTACCCGTACCTCCTCCTCATCTTACGGTAAATGAGAATTACGTATTTGAGACAACTACTGAAGTTCCAAATGAAGAAGATGATCCTACTTATGTAGGAAGCACATCTATATTGGATCCCGATCTGATAACTCAGGGTGCACTAAATGACCTCGTACGGGATTTAAAACTCTCCAAGATACAGACAGAACTTCTTGCTTCTAGACTTAAAGGCTGGAATCTGCTTTACTGCCATCGTGACACTAAAGTGTGTATTTCTCGAAACCTTCATACAGAGTTTCAAAACTATTATTCTCAAGAAAATGATTTAGTGTATTGTAATAATGTCTGTGCTGCGATGGATACACCTGGACACGCACATATAAGTACAGAGTGGAGATTGTTTATTGACTCTTCCAAAACTAGTTTTAAGGCTGTCCTTTTGCACAATGGCAACAAATTTCCTTCAGTGCCTTTGGCTTATGCCACTGGAGCGTATGAAAACATCGAAATAGTGCTAGAAAGAATTCAGTATGAGAAATACAAGTGGACCGTTTGCTGTGATTTAAAAGTCATTTCTTTGTTAATGGGTTTGCAGCTTGGTTATACGAAATATTGTGGTTTCTTCTGCGAATGGGACAGCAGGAACAAAGCGGAACATTACATCAAGAAGGAATGGCCAACGCATGTATTAACTCGTGGACAGAAGAATGCTGTTTATTCCTCACTGGTCAGCCTTGATAAGATAATTCTACCTCGTCTTCACATAAAGTTGGTGCTCTTCAAAAACTTTGTTAAGTCAATGGACAAAAGTAATGCAGGATTTTGTTACCTCAAGGAAACATTTCCTCGGGTTAGTGACGCTAGGGATTTTTGTAGACCCCCAAATAAGATGTTTGATTCGTGACCAAAAATGTGAGGATCTCTTAACTCTGGTTGAGAAAGCAGCTTGGTGTACATTTAAATGTTTAACAGAGAATTTTTAGAAAACAAGAAAGCCCCAAATTACCGTGAAATTGTGAGTGATTTCCTGCAATCATTCAAAGAAATGGGTTGCAACATGTCCCTTAAAGTTCACTTTCTAGACTCCCACCTGCATTTCTTTCCTGAAAACCTTGGTGCTGTTAGTGATGAGTATGGGGAATATTTTCATCAGGACATTTCCTCCATGGAGGAGAGATACCACTGACAGTGGAGTTCAAAAATGCTAGCTGATTACTGTTGGACACTTAAAAGAGATGTTCCAGAAGCCAAACACAGAAGAAAGTCGACAACTAAGTAAATGTTCATTTATTAGGAAGATACCACTCACTTCTTTTGTATTATTTACTAAGTAGATATAAAATGGTGACACGGTGTATACATCATTGAAAATGTGTTTTATTTCAAATCCAATGAGATATAAACCGTGCTTATATTGTAATTTTCGTGGAAGTTATATGTGATTTTATCTGCACTAATGAATATGGTAAAATGAACAGTACACATAACATACGCGATTTTTTTATATATAAATATGTTTATTTCTCTAGAAGGAATAATGCTATTCTTATGAAACTTAGAGGGCTTACTAAGTATAAATCAAGCTAACATACAATATAATTTGTGCGATTATATACCTAAGGTACCCGAGCTACAGGTATGAAAATGGTAAAAAAAAAAACAACCGAAATTTGAGGGGAAATTTCCCGAAAATCCCTCTGTGACGGGAAAACTGAGAGTGGTGGAGAAAAACTGATTGCAGATTCGAATTCTACCTGAACAGTTCTATTAGAATCAGGTACTTTCTGCCAGAGAAAAAGATTTTTTTGTCGACTAGTGTAATAGGTACCATTTTCAATCTCAGGAACCGTTATTCAAACCGGTTAACGTTGATCGCTAAACAGCAAAACGATAATACATAGCTGCAGCCCCACCCCCTTTCTTACTTTCTAGGTTAATTATCAAGAAACGGTAAAACACGATACACTGGTTTAACATTTGAAATGAGAATTCGAAACAACAACTTTCATATCTCTAACTTTCAGCAATCCCGAAATACATAATTACAATACATACATAATTGCATATACATCAGTTATTGTATACATAATTACAATAATCACAATCCCCATCAATTTTCTTCAATTCTAGGACAAATATTAAAAATACTCACATCCGTATATTATTTAGTAGAAACTAAAATTTTACCTGCACATTTCTGTACAAACGGTGTATAAACGATCGCGACAATTTGTGGTTCAATCGAACAGCTCCCCTTTCTTTTCGTTCTGTCGACACACCTGATAGCGTAGAAACAAAACTTCCGCCTGCGCATTACTGTACATTACTGTACAAATGATGTACAAACGATTCAGATAATTTTCTTTTGAATCGGACTGGGGGAGGTGCTACCAATTAGGCAGCCTATACTTTGATATCGTTTTGGCGCGCCAATAATTGTGTACAAACGAAAATTTTGAATGCAAATTTCTGTACAAAAGGTACAAACAAGTGCAACAGTTTGTGGTTGATTTGGACATGGTGGGAGGGCTATCATTTAGAAAGTCCCCCACTTTGTTTTCGTTCTGGTAGCGCCCCTAATATTGTACAAACGATTACGACTAATTGTGATTGAATTGGACATGGTGGGAGGCTACCACTTAGACACCCCCCACTTTGTTTTCGTTCTGACGGGGCCCCTAATTGTGTACAAACGAAAATTTCGCCTGCACATTTCTGTACACACGATGTACAAATGATTGCGACAATTTGTGATTGGATTGGACATGGTGGGGGGCTACCACTTAAACAGCCCACACTTTTCTCGTTTTGACGGCGTCCCTAATTGTGTACAAACGAAAATTTCGCCTGCACATTTCTGTACAGACGATTGCGACAATTTATGATTGAATTGGACATGGTGGGGGGCTAGCACTTAGACAGCCCCCACTTCGTTTTCGTTCTGGCGGCGCCCCTAATTGTGTACAATCGAAAATTTCTCCTGCAAATTTCTGTACAAACGATGTAGAAACGATTGCCACGATTTGTGATTGAATTGGACATGGTGGGGGCAACCATTTAAACAGCCCACACTTTTCTCGTTCTGGCGTAGCCCCTAATTGTGTACAAACGAAAATTTCGCCTGCAAATTTCTGTACAAACGATTGCGACAATTTATGATTGAATTGGACGTGGTGGGTGGCTACCACTGAGACAGCCCCCACTTCGTTTTCGTTCTGGCGGCGCCCCTAATTGTGTACAAATGAAAATTTGGCCTGCACATTTTTGTACAAACGATGCACAAACGATTGCGACAATTTGTGTTTGAATTGGACATGGTGGAGGATCTACCATTCAGACAGACCCACTTTGTTTTCGTTCTGACGGCGCCTCTACTTGTGTACAAACGAAACTTTCGCCTGCACATTTCTGTACAAACGATGTACAAACGATAGTGACAATTTGTGATTGAATTGGACATGGTGGGCGGCTACCATTTAGACAGCCCCCACTTTGTTTTCGTTCTGGCAGCGCCCCTAATTGTATACAATCGAAAATTTATCATGCAAATTTGTGTACAAATGATGTATAAACGATTACGACGATTTGTGATTGAATTGGACATGGTGGGGGCTACCACTTAAACAGGCCACACTTTTTTTCGTTCTGGCGGCGCTCCTAATTGTGTACAAACGAAAATTTCGCCTGTACATTTCTGTACAAACGATGTGCAAATAGTGATGAGCAAATGCAAGACCAAGCCCAAGACCGGGTTGGTTTTGGTCTTGGTCTTGGTCTTGCACATCCAGTTTTGGTCTTGGTCTTGCACTGGAAATCTTGGTCTTGGTCTTGCACACCCAGTCTTGGTCTTACATGTAAGAGTCTTGCAAGTGTTGCATTTAAGAAATCTCAAGCTTTTCATAGGTAAATTTTACTATGGATAGAGGAGATAATAAACTCTACAATGCGCCAATAGTAACGGAAATACAATGCAGGTTTCTAAATGCAATATAGTTTAGATACTTATCATGATAGTGTATAACATAGGTGATGACCTTTCCTTTTTTTTAATGGGTGCCCACGCTTCACTACTTGTAAGATATGCCGAAAACGTAACGTTTCGTAATCTGTTTATATTTTTTCTTAACAGATCAAACACTCCACTGGTTCGCAAAATTATTTTTACACTCTAAAGGCGTCAGATTTTTCTTTTTAACCACGATTAGCTAATTCTTGTACTGGTATTAATCAAACTTCCAATTAGATATTGAGATTTCGTTTTACAGTTTCCAATATGTACTCTATGAGGTAGAAACGTTGACATTACGCAAAAGTGATGAAAAATTGCAGGCTTTCGATACATGGGCATGGAGAAAAAATCAGAGAATTAGCTGTGTTGAACGGACAGCGAATGAGAAGGTATTAAAAAAATTAGCAGTAGGAAAAAATTTAGATATTGTTAAAAGGAGGAAGAGGAACTGGTTAGGATATTGACTGAGGAGGAACTGTATTATAAGCGACGCGCTGGAGGGTATTGTGGAAGGAAAGAGAGGGAGGAAGTGAAGGAGACTAGTTGAAGTAAGGTATTAAAACAGAAAATTGCTACGTCAAGACGAAGAGACTAGTTGAGGACCACTGAACGTCGAAGCTTCTCAGTTGCAGCAAGTAACCTGCCAATAACGGCAGAATAGTTATTATTAAGATGATAATATATTTAGCAATATTGACTAAAAAAAGAGAGAGAGAAAATCAAAATAATAATTATTAAAATCAAATCTCTTAATATTTTAGAATAATTTGAGTGAAAACTGAAAAATTTTCAACTGTCTATGTCTTTTGTGTAAATTCAATCTATATAAATACTTCTGACCTGTATTGGAAATACAAAATTATGGCATAAAACTCCAAGTTGTTTGAAGTCTCATTTGTGAATATGGGTTACTATCATCAATTACCCACTTCGTTGGGTTAAACTTAAAAAGTAAAAATAATATATTTCGTTAGTCAGTCATTTTTTGCTATTAGTAAAGCGCTCTCTGATATTGGTCATTTTCGATTATTTTTATATTTCTTTTTTCTCCTCTTCCCCAAGCTTCGGGGCTGAATTTGAATTTAAACGGCATCAAAAGTGTCACTGTTTGTCTCAGAGACCCCAAAAACTAAAGATTCATCACTAATATCGGTTATTTTCAATAAACTTATGTATCCCCTCCTCCCCATGTTGCGAGGTACGCCATCGGAAGTGTCATTGTTCATCTCAATGACCTCGAAAACCATGAATTCGACATTGATAATGGTAATTTTTGATAATTTTATATATCTTGTTCCTCCCCCAAGTTGCGGTGTTGAATTTGCATTTAAACGGGATGGGAAGTATCACTGTTCACCTTAGCGACGCCAAAAATTATGGATTCGACACTCATATTTGGCCATTTTTGATCATTATTATGTATCTCCCTTTCCCCAAGATACGGAGCTGAATTTGGTCGTAAACAGTATCGAAAGTGTTAGTATTCAACTTAGCGAACTGGAAAACTATGGATTCGACAATAATATTTGTCATTTTCGATCGTTTTTATATATCTTTTCTTTCCTCCGCGAAGATACGGGGCTGAACCTGGATTTAAATAGCATCGGAAGTGTCACTGTGCATCTCAGCGACCCCTAAAACTATAGACTCCATTTTAATATCGGTCACTTTCGATCATTTTTAAATATCTTTCATTCCCTCTCCCCTAAACTGCACCGTCAAAGTGATATTACAGAAACCACCTCAGGCCCAAACCTCATCTCCTCCTCCCCTGGGTTCCAACATCAATGTGAAACAAACTTGAAAAAACTTTCCAGGACCTATCTTCATAATATTAAAAATTTGATTGAGATCGGTTCAAGAGTTGTCACAAACTTAATGAAATGAAATGAGATATCTAGTTTAACGTCCCATGTTTATGCACCAAGGCTAAGGGAAACAGTGATGATGAGAAATGACTGAAATGGTGGAATGAAGAAAGTAGGAAGAAACGAAAAAATACCGAGGAAACCCGCGCACACGGTGTTTGTCCACCAAAAAACTCACATGGTGGGAGATGACATCTATGTGGCTAAGAAACGAGTAATATCTACAGAAAACGCGAACAACCAATTCAGAAAACAACATACTGTTGCTATAAGCTACAAGGGCCGATCGACTCACACGGTTTGCACAAATTACTGGGAACACATTCACTCCAGCAGCATTTTTACTGAAGCCAAGGAACCCATCTCCTTCTTTTTTACATTATATAAAAAAATCAAGTAGTGCCGGTATTTGTGCAAGACTCTTGCGCAAGAGTCTTGGTCTTGGTCTTGGTCTTGCAGGTAGGTCTTAGTCTTGATCTTGCATCGGGATTCCTGGTCTTCGTCTTGGTCTTGCATACAAGACTCTTGCAAAAACTCCAAGACCGAGACTCTTGCGCTCATCACTATGTACAAATGATTGTGACAATTTGTGATTGAATTGGAGATGGTGGGGAGCTACCACTTAGACAGCCCCCACTTCGTTTTCGTTCTGGCGGCGAACCTAATAGTGTACAAATGAAAATTTTTCCTGCTCATTTCTGTACAAACGATGTAAAAGCGATTGCGACAATTTCTGATTGAATTGGACATTGTGGGGGCTACCACTTAGACAGCCCCTTACTTTGTTTTCGTTCTGGCGGAGCCCTTAATTATGTACAAACGAAAATTTCGCCTGCACGTTTCTGTACAAACGATGTACAAACGATTGCGACAAATTGTGATTGAATTGGACAAGGTGGAGGGGCTACCATTCAGACAGCCCCCAGTTTGTTTTCGTTCTGGCGGCGCCCCTAATTGTGTACAAACGAAAATTTCGCCTGTACATTTCTGTACAAACGATGTACAAACGATTGCGACGATTTGTGATTGAATTGGACATGGTGGGGGCTACCACTTAGACAGCCCCCATTTTGTTTTCGTTCTGGCGGCGCCCCTAATTCTGTACAAACGAAAATTTCGCCTGGACATTTCTGTACAAACGATTGAGAGCATTTCCGATTGAGTCTGAAAAGGTGGGAGGGGGCTGCCTAAATGGACGTCTGCTTTTCGCCTCTAGTGCAATCAAATTCTTCCACGAGAAAATATATAATCAACACTGTCAGTGTATACGTCCTCGACTAATATACATTTACAAGTACAGCTTTATTTTCGTATTTTTTTCAACAGTTAACCAATTTAAAACCGTATTGTAATTCAAAGTAATTATCATATTTCTATCGTAAGCAAGAAACACTCGGTTGCTATTTTAAACGTAAAATACCAATATAGAGCCTTGACAATGCCGTGAGGATGTATATATATATATATATATATATATATATATATATATATATATATATATATATATATATATATATATATATATATATATATATATAGTGCTGTAAATCATGTTTTCAGTCAAAGTCAAGTCAAAAATATGTCACTTGCTTATCCTTACCAATATCGGGTCAAAATGATCGACCCTCAGAAATATTAGGTATTTATTCATTTGTTTTGTGTATTACTGTTACGCACACGCCTGAAATGCCATGATTTCTTCTTTCATTTTCCTAGATATTTCTTTTAAAGTTTTATTTTTTAAAGTTACACTCCTTATTTTGGAAAGCAAAATATTTATGATAATGCTTTTAGGTTTGCGTTTCCTCTGGCGTATCTTCTTTTTTCATCGCGCAAGAATGAAGATTTAGGATCAAAAATGGTTGAAATAGGGAAATAGGGAAAGTGCATACTGTTTGACAAGGCTTGTTATGAAATACAAGTAAAAAATGTGTAGATAGATAAAGTAGTCTCATTTCTGACAGCAGCCCGTCTTGCCTCGCACAACCTATTTTTCCTCTGAACCACATTGTAAAGTTATCAACTAACTAAACTTCAAAGATTATGCTTCTCTGCATTTGTAGACGAATAATCTTATCTCATTTCATAACTTGTTTCCCATCCCTACCAACTTTTTGAAGATCAGTGAGGAACAATGGTGTGAATGGATCAGGTATTGGCACCTCCACGAACAAGAAAAGAAACCCTGCTTTAAGGAACTATAAGAGCTAGTTTAAAAATAATAAAACAAGTTAACATGTAGGATTGAGGTAGTTTGGAGAAATTTTGAACTGCATAAAACAAATAGTTTTCATAATACTTCATGTTATTATATAGGGATTGATGGTCTAAGCTGAAAACGTTAGACACGGCCTTAAGTATTAAAATATAAGCAATCATCTTACGTACGCATGAGAAAATTACGAAATTTCAATATTAAATACATAACATCTTATTATTTTATAATAATAAGAACTATTATTTTACTCGTGTTATTTACAATCAAATTTTACTTTCTTCTTTGTTTCTCACTCACTCTCAGCTGTTATAAGCCTATAGCAAATAAGTGTTTCTTACTGTTCATACGTCATTGGTAACTGGGTCTGCTAGTGTATAAACGTTTTGATTCTTTTACACTCTCCTATGGTCTTGAGCACAGTAAAATTATTTTTTTCCTAATTCCTGGTAGTACGTGTGACTGGAAAATTTTTAAAGCGCATGATTTTTTTTCTTGGTATTTTAGATTTATGTTTCTTTCTGAAGTATTGTGTTTCGTGTTTTCCATTTTTTAGTTTTTAATCATATTCATGTAATATTTTTGGTAAGGTTTTTTCTAATTTTGGTAAGCTAAATAACTTTACCACTTCCTTTGATGACGAAATTTCCATATGGACTTTATGTACGGTTAGGTCAGTATTTAAATATTCTGATATTTATGCATAGCTCAACGTGAAAATATATTTGAACCATAGTTTTTAAATATACAGGGTGTTTTAAATATATATATATATATATATATATATATATATATATATATATATATATATATATATATATATATATATATATATATATATATATATATACAGGGTGTTTCAGATAAAACGTCCAGTGCTTATAAATCCGAAACGGCTGAGAATAAAAAGATGAAACAAAAACTGAGATAGGAAAATGTCATAGGGCGCATCACATGGTGTTGTTGTGGTGACCCCCAGGGCCCTCCTTCAAGGGGACCCAGGGGCCAACTTCAAATTTTCAAATAGGAACATGTATTGATTCATACCTCATTCAATAGTACTTGAAAAACGAAACAACAATTGTAGGAAACAAATTTGGATTTGGGCCACCGTTCTTAAATAGCCGCAAAAAGTGGGTCCTATATCAGATAAAACGTCCAGTGCTTATAAATCCGAAATGGTTGAGAATAAAAGGATAAAACAAAAACTGAGATAGGAAAATGTTATAGGGCGCATGACATGGTGTCGTGGTGACCCACAGGGCCCTCCTTCAAGGGAGCCCAGAGGCCAACTTCAAATTTTCAAATGGGAACATGTATTGAATCATACCTCATTCAATAGTCCTTGAAATACGAAACAACTTTTGTAGGAAACAATTTTCGATTTTGGGCACCGTTTTCAAAATAGGCGCAAAAAGTCCTGTATCAGTTTGAAGTTGGCACCTAGGCCCCCTTCACTGAGTTTCCTGAGGGTCACCACAACAACACCACTTGATATGCTTTATCATCGTTTCTATCTCAGTTTTTGTTTCATCTCTCTATTATCAGCCGTTTCTGATTTAGGCCTATAAGCACTGGACGTTTTATCTGATACAGAACCCACTTTTTGCACCCATTTTGAAAACGGTGGCCCAAATCGAAAATGGTTTCCTACAAAAGTTGTTTCGTTTTTCAAGTACTATTGAATGAAGTATGATTCAATACGTGTTCCCATTTTAAAATTTGAAGTTGGCCCCTGGGCCCCCTTGAAGGAGGGCCCTGGGGGGCTCCACAACAACACCACGTGATGTGCCCTATGACATTTTCCTATCTCAGTTTTTGTTTCATCTTTTTATTCTCAGCCATTTCGGATTTATAAGCACTGGACGTTTTATCTGATATAGGACCCACTTTTTGCGGCCATTTAAAAACGGTGGCCCAAATCGAAAATTGTTTCCTACAATAGTTGTATCGTTTTTCAAGTACTATTGAATGAGGGATGATTCAATACGTGTTCCTATTTGAATAATGTTTTTTATATATATAATATATATATAGTAATGTTTTTTAAACATTTATACAGTAATCTTACATTTTTCTATCTCTCTCTGTGGATAATATGGTGTACCCATGAAAGATTTGAAATCTCTAAGATTGCTATTGTACTTGTACATGACTGTAACATTTTTTAGCTTTCTGATAGCCGTGTCGGTGGTGGTTTTTTTTGCAAGGATATAGCCATGGTAGAAATAAGATAAGGTAAACCCACGCGCAGCCTCTCCGTTAGCGTGACGTCACCTTCGACACTAAATCACTGACCCTCCGAACAAGATACTATTGTCGCGCCTTCTCAGTTGACAGGTTGCTAGTTGTATTTCTATTGAAGATTTTCTACATTTTCTTTGTTTTTAACATTTGGTTAAATTGTTATATGCTGTTGTGTATGACATTTTCTATGTATAAATATTCTATTTTGTGCTGTACAACTCATCTGTATTTGTTACATTGCACAGTGGGCCAGAATCAGAATCTGACTGGAAAAAAGTAGTTTTGGCAACTACGTCTAATCTACATTCGAACAGCACAGTTGTGTTAAGTAATAAATAAGGTTTCTTGCTGCGTATCAGTAAACACGGATAACAGCATATAGTGGCGGCAGCAGCACTTCAAAATTGATAGTTCATTATCTGTTTTATAGCGCGCTGAATTGGGGTAGTATGAACGTAAGGTTTGCGGTTTAATTGCGCACGTGAAAAGGCAATGAACGATCGCAAAATAAGCTATGAGTAAACGTATGTATATGTACTTGCTGTTTGACTAAAGTTTTGATTGATTGGTTTACGTTGCTGTTCTGTAGAAGCATTTCTAGAGAGTCGAAGTATTTACGTATTGAAGAACTGCTATTGCAAATTGAAATTGAGATTTAAAAATGTACGTTCATGTCTGTATTGAGATCTTTTGTCATGGTGTTGTTTGATATATGTATTTCGAAATACATTTGTGATCTACTGCCCGTTCTTGCCCGATTTTTATATTTATCGTCTTTTCAAAGTTAGGTGTAGCGAGCCGGATACGCTCTTCGTGACGTGAAGAACCTGTACGAGGTATTGCGTCCTAAACCATCAAACGAAGCACTTTATAATTATGATACGAACAGTTATGGAATGTAAATTTTTTCTGTGGATGTTCTTCGCAGTGATAGAGTGACTTTAAGTGCCTTCAAAGTGATTTCGAGAAGCGTTGGAAGCTGTGTAATAGAATGACTGATAAATTTTTATCCAAATATAATGATTGGTTGGAAGGACATATTAAGTTCTCTGATAAAGTATTTACTGATTTCAAAACGATCTCTTGAAGCCAAGAGCATAGGCCTTTGACAAGCAAATCAGGCGGACCTAGTAAACTCTTCGAAGATCCGGAAACAAAGTCGAAGAAAAAATTTGTACAACCACTCGTTACAAGGCATTATGAATAAGAGCTGGTGTTGGCTACCCAATGTTCATTGAGAGTTGCTGGAAAAAGAGATGCCGCGGTTGTATTAGGAGAAATCACTCAAACGACACCTAAGGGAGTAACGAAAATCAAAAACGCTTATCATTCGCCAAAATTCTCTCAAACACTTATTCTCCGGATGAAGTCGTGGAACTTTTTATAGATAACAACTTAACAAAAAGACAGTATGCACATTTGAGACTAGGTGCAAAGGCAAAACATTGTGACATATATCCGTCGTATAAAGTGGTGTGGGAAGCAAAATTAAAGCGTTATCCCAGAGAAAAGAATATTATAGTAATTGACACGTCAGCCGAAGATAATTTACAAGCAATAGTAAATCAGGCAATTGAGCGCATCGTGATTTTACATGAAGATTATATTAAACAGTGCATCAAAGATGGAGACATAATGAAATTAGTGTGTGAATGGGGTTGCGATGGAAGCATTTGTCATAATGTATATAAGCAGAAAGTTGAAACAGAAGATAAATTGAACTAGTGGCTCAGATACTTTTGCTACCTCCTTCGTTCCCTTACAGTTGTATTCAACATCAGATGGGGAGGTTGACAAAGCAATTTTGTAGCAAAATCCCAAACCATCGTCGCCTAGATTATATCTACCCATTAAATTATTGTACCAGAAAAGAGAACTTAACTGTCGAGAAAAGAGGTATGTTCAATGGAAACGCAAATACGTAATTTAAAGCCTACTAATGTACCAATTCAGGAGAAGGAAGTAAATGATATCCCTAAACTTGTGTTCACAATTGTGAATGGGAAGATGTGAAACTCTGTTACAGAAACTTCCTCCTCAAACGTACTCCTTGAAGGCACTTAAAGTCACTCTATCACTCCGAAGAACATCCACAGAAAGAATTTACATTCCATAACTGTTCGTATCATAATTATAAAGTGCTTCGTTTGATGGTTTAGGACGCAATACCTCGTACAGGTTCTTCACATCACGGAGAGCGTATCCGGCTCGCTACACCTAACTTTGAAAAGACGATAAATATAAAAATCGGGCAAGAACGGGCAGTAGATCACAACTGTATTTCGAAATACATATATCAAACTACACCATGACGAAAGATCTCAATACAGACATGAACGTACATTTTTAAATCTCAATTTCAATTTGCAATAGCAGTTCTTCAATACGTAAATACTTCGACTCTCTAGAAATGCTTCTACAGAACAGCAACGTAAACCAATCAATCAAAACTTTAGTCAAACAGCAAGTACATATACATACGTTTACTCATAGCTTATTTTGCGATCGTTCATTGCCTTTTCACATGCGCAATTAAACCGCAAACCTTACGTTCATACTACCCCAATTCAGCGCGCTAATGAACTATCAATTTTGAAGTGCTGCTGCCGCCACTATATGCTGTTATCCGTGTTTACTGATACGCAGCAAGAAACCTTATTTATTACTTAACACAACTGTGCTGTTCGAATGTAGATTAGACGTAGTTGCCAAAACTACTTTTTCCAGTCAGATTCTGATTCTGGCCCACTGTGCATTGATTCTAAAAGCTTTAACAATACCCTCATGCGCTGTGTATGACTGTAAAATGAACACAGTAGAAAAGTTGGTGAACAGAATGCCAAGTTCTATTCATTTCCAAAGCAGGAGGATTTATGCAATTGTAAGAATTTTACCAAATGAATGAATATACTGTATACAGTAACACAATATATGTGCTCTTTGCCACTACCACTTTAAATACTGCTTTTGGCATTAATTTGCTTGTTATGTATCTCTACATAAAAGAACAAGTCCTGACTGACTGATTGATCAACGCCCAACAGGGTTAAAAAAAAAGCCTTTTCAGAAATGCGATGGTAAAGGAGAGAAAGAGGAGTGGAATTATTATCTTAAAATCTCTATATCCTGGAATCTTTGAACGTTAAAGACGTGAAGTTTGGTATATGAATTTCTCATGTAAAACAATTATACACATCTTTTAGCGTTTTGTGATATTTGGCCTAGACGAAAAGAAAAAGAAGTGAGAATAAGAAAGGAATGGGAATTACAATTAAGTAGTATAATAAGATGTTCATACTTCGGAATCTCGTAAGCTTAGAGACATGAAATTCGATATTTGGACTTCTCATTTTAAATAATTATATATGTATGTAAGCGTTTTTTGATATTTGCCCTAGACGGGAAGAAACCAGGAAGTTATAATTGGACCCTTAACGTTATTAGCATGGAAATTGGTGTTTAGGTTTTTAATTTAAAATAATTAAATTGAAAACATTTAAAGATATGTTTGTGCGTATCTTAATGTTTCCTTAGAAAAAAAGAAAAAGGGGTTAGGGTTGTAATTAGTAAAATAAAATGTCCATTTCCCGAAATCCCTCTAGAGTATAAACATCTGAATTAATTATGTATTTCAGCGTGTTTTGATATTACCGTTAAAAAGAAATAAGACGGGAAGAAAATAGTTGCGAGTTGCAATTGAAGCGATTAGAGGGTAAATGTGGTAGGTAACAAATTATACAATCCGGGAAAATTTACTTTCACAACTATGTCCCTTAACATGCACCCTTCATCGTTTCCAAATCTCTTCACTGGGACGAGGACTCACTAAATGATGTGTTATGTGGCATGCCTAACATATAACACGTGCATGAACCGCCAGAATTCAACGTTTCGAAAAATGTAACACCTTCATTCTAAACGCATCAATTGTTATGATAAGATAATCATATCTCAAAATCCCTTAAGATTAGAGTTCTTAGGGATGTGAGAAGTGAGAGGTCGTGGGAAAAGCAAATGCAGGGGTCTGTAGGCGAAGTCCCCGGGTAACCAAAGGCTAGTTATTCAATAAAAAATCTGAATGAGCTAGACTTTATCTTTCTACATGCCGGTTTCTGGGTATTTGTTTTTGAAGCTCCAATTTAATCACGTAAATTTAATGCATATGCACTTATTTTCTAATACTCAGCAGTGGTTTATAATAGAGTATTTTGGAATCTAAATTTATATTTAAATTCACATGTTTTTTGCATCATTTATGTCGACTTTTATTTGCTTTATCAGGATAATAGAAGATAATTTATTCGAATAATTTTCATAACTGTGGCTTTTGTTATGCAACAATTTCAATCTTAAGCAACCCCCTTTAATATGTTACGTGTTTCATCTTTTCTAATAACCCTATTATTTCTAAAATTATTTGTTTAGATCAAGCAGGGAAAAAGAAAAAAGTATTGTTCCTTTCATTTTGATGAAGAATCAAAGTACAACAACATGCAGGAAAAAAATGCTCTTGACAAGGAAATTAAGTCAAGATAGTTTAAAAAACTTTTTCCTTACATCAGAGGCATGAGTTTAAGCAACGATCATCCGGATTCTCTAGGATTTAAGTGCAGACTAAGAGGATATATAATGAGAAAGAATTATGCTGCTTTATTTACTCACGATAAAAATGTCAAAGCTATCGAAGAATCTTCTACGCAGCAGGAAACAGTAAGATCTATATTAATTGAAGATATATATATACTTGAAAAAACTGTTAATGTATATTTTACCAGAAAATGAAAATAACAAAGAAGATTAAATACGTTCATTAAATAAGCATCACCTTGATGAACAGTCTTGAATTTAATATCTGGGAGGGTAGGTTTCAAATTTAAAATCAAATATTCACAGCTCCCTGTCGAAGAACCTGCTGCAATACAACTGGACAAAATTAATCTCAAAAAGAGGACTGACATTTCTATCAAAGGAACGTGTGGACACATAAGTAGCTAACAAATATTTTCTTGAATATCTCCAAAAAGAATGAGAATTTATCTCGAAAGAAAAGGGGCATCATTAGAAAATTAACAGATATCATGAAAAATGAATTTGAAAATAAGAGTGAACCGAAAGTTTAACATATTTTGTCCGATTAGAATATGCATAAGAATAAATTAACTAAACTAACAACTGAAAAACTGTTCCCGCAAAACAATATTTTACAAGAAAATGAAGAAAGTGGTGAAGTGAAAGAATTAAGAGTTCTGTAAAAAAAAACTGATTGGTAAATGCAAGTGGATTAGGTCTACTGGGGATACCATTTAAAAAAAACACGACTGACACTACTTCTAAGGTTGTGGGCAAAACTTGTCTCTATATACATAGATGAAAGTTATATTCTTTTGGATGTAATAAGAGTATATTGAAATACTTGATTTGCCCTACTTTTCTTTTTATGTGCATTTTTTAAAAATAAAATATATTCCCATGATGGAATAAAATTCCAGTAATATAATAGGCATCTAAATCAGGAATAGCAAATAGACACCTTGAAGTCAAGAGAAAACAGTAATTTCACATTGAAATTCCAAAGAGAATATACGGGAGAAAGCAGACGATAGCGCGACTCCTTTGCCGAGCATGTGTCGAAGGTGACGTCATTGCGCGAGTAGGGCGCAAATGCGTTCGCTGATGGTCTTACCTTGTCTCATTTCTAACATGGATATAGCCTTACTTGTTTTGAAAAAGTATTAAGTGCGATGACAATATGTTGCATTCTACCAAATTTTCGCACCACGTGCAAGCCTAAGTCCATAAAAAATTAAGGTCTGTAACGATTACAAAATCGTTACATTGTTTGTATATTGTTTTGATGAAAAATGCACTCTTTTCTTTTTATAAAAGTAAGAAAGATTAAAAAGAATTCGTCTTTTGAAGAAATATTTTGTTACACTTTGTTAATTTGACTTGAGACTAGTTTCAGTGTAAAGTTCGTTAAAAAAAAAAAGCTTTAAAACGATGTATACGTGTGTATATGTTATGCTAGTAATTTTTTAAAACGGCAGATAATCAGAGAAACTTTTTTTAAAACTTTTGCAACAACTTCAGTTGCGCGGTCTTCTCGAATGACGTACCCTGTATTTAATGAGTCAGGCCCTGCACAGTAGCGAGTCTTATATATGCCATTCTGATCCGCTGCACCCCATAACTTGCTTCCTCGTTTAATTGAGCCAACACAGATTGGACTCATGTAGGTGCCTTATATTACTTCGCTCCGAAAAGTTTTTTTGAGTGTGTTTTTTTTTATAAAAAACTAAAAAAAAACATGGTCGATGTGCTCTAAGTAATAGTGCCTGGTATTAAATTGTGAAAGAGTGCCTCTAGGTAATAGTGCCTCGTATAGAGCACGAGAAATACGTCAGCGTGTCTAGTGCTTCTCTTGCTTTCTTTTTGTCATTGTAGGTCGAGTGAGACACTTAACTGGGAAATTTAAGAGGGGGGGAAGTAAAAAGTAAAATCAAGTGTTAAAATTCCTCCTTTAAAGTGCAAAGATGTGTGGCAACTAATAAGAGGAGGATTTCGTTAACTTTTTTCTTCAATATTATTTATTATTGCTAATTAACGGTAATTTAATTTCTTAATTCAGTTCTTTGTTCACTGTGATGAAATTGGTATATTAAAAATGAAGAACTAAAACATATTGAAGGTCGTGTTGATATGTATTGAAGGACTAAAGTAACTAAGTACTAAATTTTGTTAATTACCTTTAACCTTAATTAAGTTCGAGTTTAATTATCTGGGTTTCTTTTCAAAAAATTTGATCAGTTTCCGAAAAGACCAAATTAAATTATAATTGCTAATTCTGTGCTAAAGAAACAGTTTAATAACATTACCGTGCTGCTAAATGAGGAAAACATCATTAGTTGTTAATTAGTTAATTAATTAAGCGTTGTTAAATGCATTATTAATAGTTGATTCTGGTTTTCTTGGATATCTTAGTCAGATTTAGATTGAATTTTGAATTGAAATATAAAGTTAAAACTTTTGATTAAAAAGTAAAATATTAGTCCGGATAAAAATTTTCTTTGAATTTTGACTTGATTGAAATTTGTTGCGATCATTGCACTGCACTTTACTGCAACTGAGCGGTTACTAACCACTATCCTGAAGAATATGGAGATTCAGAATAGTAACTTCTTCTGCTTTTCTATAATTATTATTTTCCACTGAGTTATGGTAAATGAGTAGTATTTAAAATACTGGTGGATCTTGGGATTAAGGGACCCGGACAAATCCACCAAATAACAAATCTGCCAATTACCAAATGCGCCAAACGCGAAAATGACCAAATGTGCCAATTGTGAAAATGGACAAATCAGCCAATGGACAAATCTGCCAATTACCAAATGCGCCAAACGCGAAAATGACCGAATGTGCCAATTGTGAAAATGGACAAATCAGCCAATTAACAAATCTGCCAATTACCAAATCTGCCAAACGCGAAAATAACTAAATGCGCCAATTGCGAGAATGGACAAATCTGCCAATTGACAAATCTGCCAAACGCGAAACTGACCAAATGCGCCAATCGTGAGAATGGAGAAATCAGCCAATTACCAAATCTGCCAAACGCGAAAATGCCCAAATGCACCAATCGCGAAAATGGACAAATCTGCCAATTACCAAATCTGCCAAACGCGAAAATGACCAAATGTGCCAATTGTGAAAATGAACAAATCAGTCAATGGACAAATCTGCCAATTGACAAATCTGCCAATTACCAAATCTGCCAAACGCAAAAATGACTAAATGCACCAATCGCGAGAATGGACAAATCTGTCAATTGACAAATCTGCCAAATGCGAAAATGACTAGCGATGCGAACGAGACAAGATTTGTGGCTGTCTCGTCTCGAAAATGTGATGTAAAATTTATGTCTCAACTCAAAAATTGTATATTTCTTTATTGGAAGAGCCGTGTCTCGACTCGAATTTTGTCAGGAAAATCCTGTCTCGACTCGTCTCGTGCGCATCCCTCAAAATGACCAAATGCGCCAATCGTGAAAATGGACAAATCTTCCAATTGACCAATCTGCCAAACGGAAAACACCCAACTCTGTTTGTATTATCATCAAATAACTGGATAATCTAGTAAAGAGTATACAGAAAGAAAGTATTTATGAACATCAAGCAAGAAACTAAGAGTAATTAATAGAAAGTAATCAAACATCGCCCAAATATTTGTGGATTTGAACGAGGTAACCATTTACAATAACATTCACGTTTACTTAGTGGGGGAGACCGGATCTGGTTGGCAGCAGGGGCTGGTTGACGAACTGCATATAACTCCTTCATTAATTAACATAATGAGCTTTTGCTGCTGTCATAAAGGAGGGATGCAGCTGCCACTTTAAAAGAAATTTGTAACTTGCGGATTATGGCGTCTATTAGATAAAGAGTGTTTTTGCTAGTCTGAAATATTTCTTTCAGTTCTCCGTTACAACATCACAGAATCGTCACTACTTGGAGTACAGAGGTAAGTAATATAGCATTATTAATAGTAGATCTGAACTTTGTTTTTACGGATATTCAAACAATAAAACGTAAATGCCAAACATTTGCTGAGTAATTACGACTTTGTTGCACAACATGGGCTTGGGGTTAGTTGGCGTATAGCATTTGGGATTGGTTGGCAAGTGCGCCAAACAACCTCGTGTGATTTTTTTTTTCATTTTACTTTTATTGTTACATTGTTTGTTTTATTGTTATGTAGTTTACAATTCTACCAATATTTTACTTCAATGTTATAGAATAACATGCACGTATTGGATTACTGTCAAAATTAAGAAATCGAGATAAGACTGTATGCCGGACTCTGAATTTTCTGAATAGGCCTAATTCTCAGGATCAAGAATATTTTGTATGTGCTCTTTTGTTACAAAAATTGAGGCATAGCTATTGCTTTTTCTTTCTTTCTGGAAAGTAGGACATAAACTGTGTTTCTCGATAATTCAGCTAAAACATAACTTACATGGGAGGGTTCCACAAGTTGTCGCTAAAATCTGATTGCCACATAGCACATCTGATAGAGCATCATGAGAAATGAACTTCAGCAAAATTTAAGGTGCTATGGACCAGAAGGATAGGAGCTAAGGGGCTTCAAACTTTGAATATCCAAAGAATTATATCATGGAATTATGTACGTTTACAGTATATATCTTGAAAACCGTTAAAGCAATAAAAACAAAAGTTGCGCAATATAATGAGAACAAAATGCCCTATCAAAACCCATAAACAGTGTTGCCATAGGTGAAGCAGTGTTGCCAACTCAGTATAAAATATTTTGTTATAAATAGCACCATATACAAATGTGCACAGATTTAAAATGCACTATTGTCACTAAACATAACAGTGAAGTGTAGTGATACAGTGTTGCACGCTATTGGAGCTACATGTGCTGAAAATGTAACAATGGAGAAGGCTTATATGTGGGAACAAAGGGTAATAAAAGAATACATTAGAAAAATGTGAGGATTTTGCAATATACTTCTGTAGTCCCGATGAATAAGCAGACAACTCGCGAAAACTAAATGATAAACGCGAGGAAAGAAACACGTGTTTTCTAATTCCGTAAACTGGTTCTCCAGGTTATCTTATCAGTATTTGGAAGAGTACTTTCTTGGTTTGGTCTTTCGTGTTAAATATTCTTTTACTTCCTCTCCTACATACCATATAATTATATTTGTACACCATAATATTACCATATTCACATTGGAAATATCATTATTTTGTTACTACCTCATTTCGTTTTTAGTCGGACCGGATAGCGGTGTGGCCTAACAGGCTAGACAACCGACATATTAGATATCGCGGATTCCAATCTCGCCTCGGACATGTTTTTGTTACATTTCATTGTTATCTTTCTCTTTCATAGTGATTCTAGTCCCACTTTGCACTCCTATATAGCTTTGAAGCTGATACAGGACGTAAAAATGGCATCACTCAATTTCGTTTTTCAAATGCATCTAGAACATTTTTCTATGTTATACTATCTCAGTTATGCATTTGAACTAAATTCATAATATGAGACCCAGTTTCCTTTATTACCATCTGTTGTCAGATATCAGACCTCTCCATTGTACACTTTCAGCACACGTAGCTCCAATAGTGTGCAACACTGTACCACTGCACTTCACTGTTATGTTTACTGATAATAGTGCATTTTAAATCTGTGCACTATGGTGCTATTGATAATAAAATATTTTTATACTGAGTTGGCAACACTGCTTCACCTATGGCAACACTGTTTATGGTTTTCGATAGGGCATTTTGTTCTCATTATATTGTGCAACTTTAGTTTTTATTGCTTTAACGGTTTTCAAGATATATATACTTTAAACGTACATAGTTTCATGATATAATTCTTTCGATATTCAAATTTTGAAGCCCCCTAGCTCCTATCCTTGTGGTCCATAGCACCTTAAATTTTGCTCATGTTCATTTCTCATAATGCTCTATCAGATGTGGCAATCAGATTTTAGCGACAACTTGTGGGACCCTCCCGTGTTAGTTTCTCTTAGCTACTTTGTGAACAGCGGGAAATAAACTACCTTTCTTGATAGTTCAGTTATTTTAATTGCATTTTGAAATAATATGAAGAATTAACCTACACTAAATCATATTAAAACTAATGTGGTTTGATAATCTTGTAGCTTAATGACATGACAACCAAGCTAGAATGAAAGAAATAAGTTTTCATATTTCATAATGCTGTTCTTTTAAATGTTGTGAATAAGTCATTTCAAACTTCAAATAGCCTACTTCATTACAATATATATAATAGAATTTAGAAAAATAACTTTTATTTCTAATAAATCCATTTTTTGTGTGTTTTGCTATATTTAAAAAGTATGCCAACTAGCCCAACAATATCAGCCAACCAGCCCCTTAGTAGGAGTCGGTTGGCATACTCCGTTTTGAAAGAAAGAAAAAATTATTTGTCGAAAACAGTAACCAAAAAAACAAAAACAAAAATTGAATTTATTAGGGGAAACATTGGTCTGTCCGTACACATCCATTACATTGCAATACAGTGCACAATCTGCCCATAAAAATATAAAGAATGAAAAATTCGCCAACCAGCCCCGGTCTCCCCTATATGTTTAAAAAGTTGGTTATTTTGTGAAGACCGGAGAGACATATGATGTAAAAGTTCGATAAATCGTACATGCTCTAACGCAATGAGAAATAATTTGCTTGTAATTATGTGTTAATTTTGATGAATTTATAACTGTTAAAAATGAATGTTCTTGTTATTTGCTGAAGTTTGCCCAGACCTCTTAGACATTACCATATATACATGTTACATTTGGCAATACATCTTAAAATGACGTAGTTGCGAGAGAAATTTTTAAAGCGATCGTTGCTTGTTTTCGTACTTTTGACACTTGGCCAACAATTTTTGGTAGTTGCGATTACCACATATTTTCCTGATTTCACGAATTTTAGCAGTATTGCCAACTTTAACGTTCATTGTCACATCTTCTAAACGGTGTAAAATATCAAATTGCTGTAAACGGCATTATGATCATTACATCTTTTGAAAATAATCTATGTGATTAGATGTGATACTTATCTCAGCTTTTTTCGAAATAAAGCCCTTTGCAAGAAGTCAAGTTTTGAATTCCTTGTAGCTTTTTTCTTCTGTTTGATAGAGATACATCATATGCTGACCATTGTATTCAACACAAAGGTGCTTTCGATGTTCGATGCGTCATTACTGTTGTAGAGACCTCCAAAATTGGGAAGTTTCTGAATTTTTGTGATATTATGGGATAATTAGTTTGCAACACTGAACAATAAAAGCGGTATTGTTTGTTTTCGATTTGTTTATAGACTTAAAATTTGTAATAACTTAACGTAGTGCTATTCAAAAAATACAACTTTGTGTTGAGTTGACAACACTTTTCATCCAGTCATATTAACCAATACGTGGCTAGGTGTCCCCCTTCCTACAGTTGCTTAATGCAAGGTTTCGCTTCCTTCCCTCTTTTAGTTTTTCTGTTATTACGGTTGGCATTATAAATGATGCATCTTTTATATATATATATATATATATATATATATATATATATATATATATATATATATATATATATATATATATATATATATATATATTTATATTTATATATATGTCTGTGTGTGTGTGTAAAACTTAAGCATAATGTAAGAAATTACACGTAAAGGCTATCGCAACCCCTAGGAGGGTCGCAGGAGGATGATATGTAAAAAATAATGTATGTAGGTATCTATATATTGTCTAGCATAACTCTGGAACGCCCGGAGCAATTTTAACGAAATTTGGTACACATATTACTTATAAGCAGGAAAAAATGTTGTAGGGGTGAGATACATCTATCATCCCCAAGAGGGTCACAGGGGGATAACATATACAAATGACCGAAAATGACTAGTATTAGTGTCGAATTCTTAGTTTTCGGGGTCACGGAGATAAATGGTGACAATCCAGATAGCGTTTCAGTCTCAATGGAGGTCAGATACCCCTACCATCCCTAGGGGGGTCACAGGGGTATTGGCGTACAAATAATCGAAATGAGCGATATTTGTTTGGAATCCATGGTTTTCCGGGCTGTGGATATGAATAGTGCCAAGCCGATGGCGTTTCTGTCCAAATATTGCTAAGAAACCCCTATCAACCCTTGGGGGTCACATGGAGGATAACATGTATAGTCGTGATGAACCGTGTAATCAATTATTGAAATGTATATTGTTAGGGTAGTTTGGAGTTCAAATATTTTTATAAACCTGATCTCCTCGTTCGAAGGACGGGCATTTCAGCTAGTTTAACCAATAAAATACAAACCAGGGACATACACAGGCGATAGGTTCTGGTGGTCCGGACTCAGCACCCCTCCAACAGCTGCTTTTCTTTAAATTTAGTATAATTTTAGGGGCGATTTTACAAATTTTAAAATTCTTTATCCTCAAATTGAAATTGGATCCCCCCTCTAGAAAGACATTGCTGTGTATGCGCCTGATACAAACAGTAGAGGGAAAGTGGGTCGGATTGATTGTAACTACCGTTTTAAGAGTGATTCGTGCAATTAAATAGTGATATTCATTGGTTACGCTCAATTTAGGTGACAATCATTTTCTCCTCTGCATCGATCGGCATCAGAGTGGATAAATTTCGAAATAAATTCCAGCGAAAAATTGTATGGGTGCTGAACGCCTATCAAAAATCCTCTATAAATGTTTGATCCTAGAAGCACCCATCTAATTAGTTAATTATTAGTGTTTAGCGTTTCTTTCCAGCACCGAGGCTGTATGTAACTTGGACCTACAGTTTGAGATGGGATCCGAACTACCGCAATGCGCTTAAACTTAAAACCTTTCCCACTGGGAATCGAACCCGGGACCTCCTGTGTGCCAGACATATCCTAGGCACTAGACCTGTCACAAATCCAGTCTCTTGGGGCCGCGGTGGCTCAGTGGTAGATCGTTCACCTCTGGTGATTGGGGTCCCGGGTTCGATCCCAGCCCCCGCCAAGTGAACCTTGTGGTGGACAAACACCGTGTGCGTGGTTTTCTCGGGGTTCTCCCGTTTCCTTCCACTTTCCACCATTTTCACTCACCCCTCATCATCACCGTCTCTTTTAGCCTAACCGGCATAAGCGTGGGACGTAAAACTAAAGATTTCATTTCATTTTTTCAAATCCAGTCTCATGTGTGATTATAATATGCGCTTATCCTAGATTATTAAATAAAAACCACCGGTTAAGTTGAAAATTAGGTATATGTATACAGTTACTGTAAGCAGTAATGAAAGTGATGTTTAATTTTGTATAGGTGAAAATTCTTTGCATCTCCTTAACATGCACAACGATATGTTCAAAGAATATTTCTAACGATAAATAAACCACCTGTAGACCTTGTAAACATATTTTATATTTAACTCAATAGTCGTAACAAGGTACAACACTTTTTAGTAAAAACACTGTATAAGATGTGAAGTTTCAATACTATAACAGTATCTTCATCAGACTTAAACACACTTATCTAGTGTGGATAAGTGTGTTTAAGTCTGATGGAGATACTGTTGTAGTATTGAAACGTTAATCTTATACAGTATTTTTACTAGAAAGTGTTGCACCTTGTCACGACTATTGAGTTAAATATTTCTAACGTTAGTAGAAACTGCATTTTTTGTGAGGACCCTGCTATGATCCTAGCTCCTAGCAAGTGTGCCGTGTAGTTTTCTCTAGTTATTTCCGACCTCCCACTTTCTTCATTTCACCATTATCGTCTTCTTTCTTAAATTTGTTACATAATCACTGGAAAAAAATCAAAATGTTGTTTTTACTCTTTCTACATCTCGTTGTGTAGGCCAATGTTGTGGTTGCAATGAGGTACCTAAAAGAACACCAAAAGCGATTCTACTAATGTAATGTCGTATAATGCATTCCCCTTCTTCCTAAGATGCCTCTATTGCCATGTAATGGGTTCTAATAACTTTATCAAGAACGTGGTGTGTATAAACTTTAATGTATGACATTTTAACGAACATTCGTAAGACATTATAATATTTATACATGCCATTAAATTGTGTCATTGTGACTCTATATTATGTTTGCAATTGTAAAAAAAAAAAAAAAGTACATTTTATATCTAAAAGAATGTAGTTATATAAATCAAAGAAATATGAGTCGAAATGTTAAGTTTTGTGTAAATAAATTTATAGTTATAAATAAATTTATATGTACAGAAAAAGGAACATGTCATACACATCGTTATTTTAGAGAACCTAACCTACTCATTGAAAACCATACAGTGAAAATTGTATGTAAGAGAATAACACTAACACAAATAATAAGAGAATATATACACTTTATATATACTGTATTAAAATAGGCAATTTGTGATAGCATTTGTTCCAAAGGACCAAACTGAACATGCCCATGAATATATTATGAAAGAAATACAAGAGAATATGAAGATAAATATGTGAGTAATGTATTGGCTTATTGTATATTATTTAATCTCAGAATGTAAATGTATGTCGAGGAAATATTATCTTGTAAAGGACAAACTGCGTTTCTTTACTAATATGACCGCAAGGGGGTAACCGTGGCAAATATTGTTGGAAAATGGGTCTTTGGGGGAGTCAGTTTATTTATTTTGTTTATTCAGTTATGAGTATTTCAAGTTTGAAGTTACCGACGAAGTGCCTGTGGTGTACCATCATGTAAGTAGACCACTATGAGAGGGATACACTTTACACAAAAGCTCTTTCAATTTTCAAAGGGCCTGTGACACATCCATAAGTTGTCTAAGCCACAACAACCGATTTTGATGAAACTTGGGAGACTAATAGGACACTTTTCAAAACTAATGTAACTAGCAGGAATTTGTCGAAAAACCATAGTTTCTAAGATACAGTCGATTCATTAAAGACGACATTTGTCGTGATATCTCGGGAACGGCTGCACGGAAAACAAGCAAACTTTGCAAGCCATAGTAGATACATAATAACTTTAAAAGAAATTAAAACGAATTGTCTGCACCTGCGCAGAACTGCGTATAATTCGCAAATAATTGTGCGCATGCGCATATCTTGAAAACGTGAAGACTGCGATATATTTATCTCTTGCTTAGTTTGAACTGCATGACAAGTATAACATAATGCAAGAAAAGAACTAGACTCAAAGATGAGCGTTTTCAAACAATTGAGGTGAGAAGATGTTGGGGTTGTCTGCCCCCGGACACCCGCCTCTAGTTACGCACTTTGTCTGGCTTCTCATTCATACATTTCCATTATACCTGTGTAAAAGTCATATAGTTAACGTTAATAGTCGCCATATTCGGGGCGTAGTGATATCAAGTACTGTAAGTCATCAATGTTACACAACAGTAACACAGTATGAAGAGAGTTTAAGGAAACACTATCAGGCCTATAGTCGCAGTCTATTCGAACACATCAGTATGATGCAAGCATCTATGGTTGAAAAAAATGTGCCAAAATCTTAGGTCATAAGGTTTACTTATATATAGTTAGTGTGGCCATGAGACGAAATCTTTGGTGTTGTCTCATCTCGTCGCGTGAAACAGTCTCGTCGTAAACATGAGATGCTGGTGTCGTCTCGTGCCTCTGTCTCGAAACCTGTGCCTGGTGTCGTGCTGTCTCGTAGAGCACTACGAGACAAAACTCGTGATAAAAATGAAGGGAAAACCGACTATATGCTAATCGTGACCCGAACAAGCCTGCGTAACTACCGTCGCGGATCTCTTACGTTAGCCTTTGCTTTATACAACTGGGTAGTATTGTTACGAGACGAGACGGGATATTGGGGCTGTCGCATCTCGTCTCCTTATAACACTGTCGCGTGTCTCGTCTTTTAAATAATAGATAGGTCTCGTCTCGAAGTGTTTTCTCGTTACCTAGACGAGACAAAACATGAAAATAGCTCGTGGCAACACTAACTATATATAGGTAACCCTATGGGCTATGATTGTGGCATGTTTCTTTGATGCATAGATGTCTGCATCACACTGATGTGTTCCAATAGACCGTGATCATAGGCCTGATAGTGTATCCTTACGCTCTGCGCAGGTGCAGACAATTCGTTTTAATTTCGTTTCAATGCTATCATGTATCTACAATGGCTTGCAAAGTTTACTTGTTCTCGGTGGAGCCGTTCCCGAGATGTCACAACAAATGTCATTTTTAATGAATCGACTGGCTCTCTGAATGGAATCTCAGAAACTACAGGTTTTTCGACAAATTCCTGCTAGTTACATTAGTTTTGCAAAGTGTCCTATTAATCTGCCAAGTTTCATCAAAATCGGTTGTTGTGGCCCAGATACATTATGAATGTGTCACAGGCCCTTTAAAAGTAGTGGAAGAAATCATAAAAAAAGACTTGAACCATATAAATATTGTTACTTTACTATTTCAACAAAAACGAAGTTACAACTGTACTGACGACCTTTACGGGGATGGAGATTTCACAAGTTTGGTTGGACCTCGCAGAGAATTTGTGTCAAAGACCATGAAATCTACGAGCAGCCCTGTCTATGGCTGATCTAATTCATTAAGGGGATGTCAGCTTCTTTTTTATATTTTTGAAATAAACCAATATATGTATTCCTTATTACAAGTAGAAGAATGCAGTTGGTAATAAGTTAATAATAACAGGTCTTCAATAAGAAGCTATAATCTTTAACAGAAAATGGATAAGAAAAGTAAGAAGAAACGCAATTATTATAGCAATAATAACATCGGTAATAAGTAAGCAGTATTTGGTATAATCATCCCAGATAGCACAGAAATTTTTCTTAAAATGTTTAAAAATTTGCAAAGGCAAAGTAAAAAGTTTGCAAAAAACTTGCCTTTGCAAAAAACTTGCCAAATGGGAAAATTTGCCGAAAGTTCAATGCAAATAACGAAGTTGACGCTGGCTGAGTTTGCAGCAAAGTTGCCTCAGAAAACGAAAACAGTTGCCAATACAAACGAAATGTTTGAGACTGCACAGCAAGAAAGTTTGCCAGGACTTTGCTGCAAATATTTTGTGCAAATTTTCTTCTCAAAATTTCCGAAAATGAGCTGCTAAATTTGATGAAAATATTAAAAGGTTTGCAGCAACATTGTAGAAAGTGTTTTCACGCAAATTGTTGTGTATATATAATAATACTTAGTACCAGATGCCAATATCTGAAGCCTCTTCACAACTTTTTGAGTTTGAAAATTGTGCGAAAATGGAAGAAAATATCAAAATTTCGAACTGTGCAACCTTCAACCTGATTTCGCATCAAGCACAAATAGAACACACCCGGAAGCTTTTTCGCCGAACTATCGGAACATGCATCCAGAAACAAACGTGTGTCAATATCTGGCGTATAGACACACTTGATCGAGAAGCGACCCAGTCATCACTCTCACAAACTGGTTGCATAGCATCTGCACGATACAGGATTCATTTTCAAAATTCTTATTTGCAATCCGTCACTTCAACTAAATACTATCTTATGTTGAGAAACAAAAACATCCGGTTGTGTTTTATATATGCTCGCCTTGCTTGGTGCAAATTCGGAGGCGATTTGAGGTAGGAAGTTGGAGAGTTATTTGGTGAGGAATATTTTGCTACACGTTAAAATTCTCCACTTCTCATTTTTTATCTGGAACTGAGGTCACAAACTATAAAACACTCCATCGTGGTTTTTAACTATTATTTGCCGGTCTTCATGCTTTAGTCGATGCTGTCAAAAATCCAGGTCCGTTGGGTGAGTACAATGTACTTAAAAATCCATTCGTACCATGCAGTTTATCATACACTCAATTATAAAAATACTTCACACTATACACCCTTTTGCCATACTAATTACTTTATTTCGAAAAATAGTTAAATATTTTTGGGGGTAACTTTTCTTAGCAGTTACAAGCTGCTTGAGTCATACCAACTGGTAGGTTTATAAATCCCTTCTCTGCCGATACCATTGACCAGCTCACAAAATACCATACGACCATTTTGTCAAAATTTAATATAAGTAACTACAAGTTTGCACAAAAAAAAAAAAAAATTAGTGAATGAGGTATTTGAATGATGCCTATCTTTCAGTTCATAATATAGCAGACTACCTACAGCACAGATGCTGCAAATTATCTCGTATATGAACAAACGTTATATTACTGGAAACTATGTACAATGCATCTTTGTTGATAACTACCCTGATGGTAAACATTAACTCTTGTTTCATATGCATCAAGCTAAACGACTCTCTTTTCATTATGAGTAACTTTCCTTGATTATCACCTAACAAAAACTAAATGTACAAAGCAGATTTATCAACCGTGTGCGGTTTCAACCATATATAAACAAGTCTCTTAAGTTGTCCGGATTACTTCTTATAAATAGTTATAAATATTTCGCAATCACTGTTCTTCCGTTACGCATACAAGCTAAACGACTCTCGCTTTATGTGTAACTCTCCTTCAAAATTAGCACCCAACAAAAACTAAATGCGCAAAACAGACTTATCACCATGCAGTTTCAAAAATATATTAACAAAGTCTTAAGTTGTTCGGATTACTTCTTACAAATAGTTACAAATATTTCGTAATCACTGTTCTTCCGTTGGAAGCTGAGACTGCGTGCTGCTGAGAGTGCCACCTCCAGATGAGGATGCTCTCTCATCCAGAGTAACTCTAATAGTGCTTCTGCTTTCCTCAAATGAAACAAGAGTAGCACTTCCGCTCTCATCCATTGAAACTCGAGTAGTGCTTTCGCTTTCATCCACTGAAACTCGAGTAGTGCTTTCGCTCTCATCCAAGGAAACTGGAGTACTGCTTTTGCCTTCTCTGAAATGAAAATTCAAAGTATTGTGCATTTGTGCTATAACATTCGATTATCAACATGATATAATTAAGGCGAGAGTCAATTTCTCACGTATTGACAAGGAAATATCTGAGGACCACGGATGTTACAGTGCCAAGTGACATTGAAGAGAAAAACTATCCTCTGTTGCAGCAATGATATGGAAACACAACGTGAAGTGCATAATTCCCTCAACAGGTGGCAGGATAAATCACCTACGTTCTATTGCTTCTGATGATTTAATTTTGCTTCCGATACTTGGTGCTCATTTTTTTTATTAAAAATGGTAACGTTTTGAAAATTTCGCAATTGTTTAATAAACTAATCTTCATGATACATTATCAGAGCAAATTTCGTTTCTCTAGCTCCAGCGCTTCAGCTTGTCCAGCTTTTTCATATTACGTTTTCCCGCTAGTTTGGAAATGAAATCTTTGAGTTTTACGTCCCACGATTATGCCGGTTAGGCTAAAGGAGACTGATGATGAGTAATGAATGAAAATGATAGAATGAAGAAAGTGGGAGGAAACGGAAGAGCCCCGAGGAAACCCACGCACACGGTGTTGGTCCACCACAAAGTTTACTTGGCGGGGGCTGGCCGGGACCCCTAGCACCATAGGTGAACTCTCTATTACTGAGCCACCGCGGCCCCCAAGAACTAACTTGGAATTAATTAGTTTTTCTGTACTCTGCAGTATTTTGAAATTGTCCATATGTAATTTTCTATAATGGTTTCACTTGTGCACATGTTTATCTTCTGGTCCTCAAAAGACAATTAGACAAATGTATTAAAAGTATGTAAAGATCAGTACAACTTATTTTCATCAGAGTCCTTCGTGAGTGAGTCCGCAAACGTACCGCATTTGTGGCCAATTAGTCCCGGTTTCGAGTTCAAATGGAGGACAGTTTGTTTCGGATGTAAGTCGAGAAACGGTTTGGACTCCGCTCTAAACTTATGTGACCCCTTCCAGCATAACCCGGTAGTTGCAAAATAACACCAAGGTGAAACAAACTTATCTCTGCCCAAATGTAATATAAATACACAGAGCAAATTATTTTAACAAAAAACAAATAAAAAGTTTAAACCCCAAAGAAAAAACTTTTTTTTTCAATAAAAATCATGGTTTTTGCCAACCCTCTTACAGACATACAGACAAGCATGTTCCTAAATACAGAAAATCAATTGAGATACGTCCTTCAGCGTTGGATATTATAATTAGCCACTGTATTAAAACCCTGCCTCTAATTAGCAAGTATATGGGGAGGAGAGGCAGGGTTTTAATACAGTGGCTAATTATAATACAATGCCTAGTGTAATTTACTTGCTTCCTTTAATAATATCTTTATATCAGGATTTGTTCGATCTCGTGTGGTTAAGTCACTCGAAGTGATATTTAGTTTCATTTTAACTATTGTAGCCAATAGATATAGGAAGCATTCTGACCGCAATATCGAGATTTGTGACAGGTTCCTGGTTGCTTTGCTATTATTGACCACATTTTTTCAGTTGTATATTAGATCGATGCATTTCACTTTTAACACATATTACAGGTTTTGCAATATTTTGAACCGTTCTTTTTATTTTGGATCAAACAGTATTTTATTAGTAACCAGTACAGATTGCTCGAGCTGAAGTTATCACGTTGATCGTGATAATATTTTAAGACAGTGAGTACAAGCACTTCGGTATGCAAATTCGAGTTTTTCTGCCTTTTTTCTTTTTCTTTCTTTCTTTTTCTTTTCTTCTTTTTCTTTTTGCATATTTTCATTAATCTAGTACGAATGCAGGTACTCCCACGCATAAATATTTCCCTCTTCAATACAAATAACACATGCATAAAAGTACAAAATGTTACACCGTTTTCTAAGGCAGATTGACGTAAGATCGAAGTAATTTTACGTTCTCCATGTGAGGATGTATCTTGTGACATTATTACTGAAAATACGAAAAATGGGACATCTTTCCGACCTTAGTTGCAAAATCGCTTGAATTTTCTCTTAGTTGAAAAATTTGCAATTCTCACACACATCAGAAGTATTTTTTCTGCTTTCCCAATAAGATTGAGTTTCAAATATTACTCGAACATATACTATTTTAAACATTTTTTTTAGTTTGGGCACCCCACTCTTATGGTCCTGGCCAAGCAGAAACGAAGAATAATTTTCTTACCTAATAGTTTTAATAGCTTAGTTTTAATTCGCAAACCCACAATCGTTTCTATTGGCAATTGGAAACATATTTGATCAAGTGGTACCGTTACAAGACTAAGAAAAGAGCTTGTTAATTTTTATGTTCTATTTAACATTTTTAGAATGTACTTATATCTCAGAATAGCAAAACATAAAAATACGACAAACCTTGCTACTTGACAGATTAATAAGGAGTAAATATCTGCAACCTAATCACTTATTTTTATCTTCTACTATAATAAATGAAATGCAATGAATTGAAGGGTATGAGGCAAGAACACGGTAACCAACAAATTTTCAATCCTGTGTTATGCAGCACCCAACAGAGAGCAAAACATACCGCTTTGTTTAATTTTGTCTGGGTTCAAATTGTGCTCTATAGATCACAGTAATATTCATTTATGGTAAGCCTCTTTGTAACTTTTTGTAAATCAGAAAATGGTAACCAACAGTTAAGATGGCGGGTAATGAGGAGCCGTGGAAGGAACCCTCCCATCCAAAAAGAAACGAATTTGCATATTAGATGTTTCTTACAGCCAATTTAATGAAGATGATTTTTGTTGAGTGACTCAGGAAGTGAGTATTGTCCCGAAGATGACACAACTGGGTCGTTGTGGGGAAGTAATGAGATAAGTTGCGCTGTGTTTTCTGTCTCGATCTGTACGTTGCTTACCATGTACTGTTATCATGATTTTGCAGAATTCCATCTGGTTAGGGATGCGCACGAGACGAGTCGAGACAGAATTCTCCTGACAAAATTCGAGTCGAGACACAGCTCTTCCAATAGAAAAATATATATTTTTCGAGTCGAGACATCACTTTTACAGCACATTTTTGAGACGAGGCAGTCTCAAATCTTGTCTCGTGCGCATCGCTACATCTGGTTATTTTCCATTCGCTTTCGCATTATTATTTGATTTTGAATGTTTTGGGATAAGGATTACCATTTGGTGCAATTACGTTCAGTGAATCATGCTGTATTTTCAATAATAAGCAGTTAATGTGAGATATCAAGTTTTGCATTGTAGTAATTGCTGTGGGATATCAATTACTGCATTTTAGTAATTTCAGTAGATCTCATCCAGACTTTTTTTGCTGGACCAGTGTAAATCAAGCTACACTGTGTGTCTTTTAAATATTTACGAGGATCCATTGATGGTCCAATAAAAATACAGGAAAACCATTTTTCGCACCAGCAAGTTTGCATTAGCAAATATTCCGCAATCCCCACTTCGTTGCTGCAAATTCATGCCGGACTGTGGCTGGTCCAGCAAGATTTTGTAACATGTAACATGTGGCAAATAAGTGAACATGTGACCCATGTACTTCAGAAACCGAAAGAACTATTACTGTTACGTCGCTTGATGTATTTTTCTTTTATTAATAGAGCTTTCATTCCGTGAAGAACAAGGCACAGTGGGCCAGAATCAGAATCTGACTGGAAAAAAGTCGTTTTGGCAACTACGTCTAATCTACATTCGAACAGCACAGTTGTGTTAAGTAATAAATAAGGTTTCTTGCTGCGTATCAGTAAACACGGATAACAGCATATAGTGGCGGCAGCAGCACTTCAAAATTGATAGTTCATTATCTGTTTTATAGCGCGCTGAATTGGGGTAGTATGAACGTAAGGTTTGCGGTTTAATTGCGCATGTGAAAAGGCAACGAACGATCGCAAAATAAGCTATGAGTAAACGTATGTATATGTACTTGCTGTTTGACTAAAGTTTTGATTGATTGGTTTACGTTGCTGTTCTGTAGAAGCATTTCTAGAGAGTCGAAGTATTTACGTATTGAAGAACTGCTATTGCAAATTGAAATTGAGATTTAAAAATGTACGTTCATGTCTGTATTGAGATCTTTTGTCATGGTGTTGTTTGATATATGTATTTCGAAATACATTTGTGATCTACTGCCCGTTCTTGCCCGATTTTTATATTTATCGTCTTTTCAAAGTTAGGTGTAGCGAGCCGGATACGCTCTTCGTGACGTGAAGAACCTGTACGAGGTATTGCGTGCTAAACCATCAAACGAAGCACTTTATTATTATGATACGAACAGTTATGGAATGTAAATTCTTTCTGTGGATGTTCTTCGCAGTGATAGAGTGACTTTAAGTGCCTTCAAAGTGATTTCGAGAAGCGTTGGAAGCTGTGTAATAGAATGACTGATAAATTTTTATCCAAATATAATGATTGGTTGGAAGGACATATTAAGTTCTCTGATAAAGTATTTACTGATTTCAAAACGATCTCTTGAAGCCAAGAGCATAGGCCTTTGACAAGCAAATCAGGCGGACCTAGTAAACTCTTCGAAGATCCGGAAACAAAGTCGAAGAAAAAATTTGTACAACCACTCGTTACAAGGCATTATGAATAAGAGCTGGTGTTGGCTACCCAATGTTCATTGAGAGTTGCTGGAAAAAGAGATGCCGCGGTTGTATTAGGAGAAATCACTCAAACGACACCTAAGGGAGTAACGAAAATCAAAAACGCTTATCATTCGCCAAAATTCTCTCAAACACTTATTCTCCGGATAAAGTCGTGGCACTTTTTATAGATAACAACTTAACAAAAAGACAGTATGCACATTTGAGACTAGGTGCAAAGGCAAAACATTGTGACATATATCCGTCGTATAAAGTGGTGTGGGAAGCAAAATTAAAGCGTTATCCCAGAGAAAAGAATATTATAGTAATTGACACGTCAGCCGAAGATAATTTACAAGCAATAGTAAATCAGGCAATTGAGCGCATCGTGATTTTACATGAAGATTATATTAAACAGTGCATCAAAGATGGAGACATAATGAAATTAGTGTGTGAATGGGGTTGCGATGGAAGCATTTGTCATAATGTATATAAGCAGAAAGTTGAAACAGAAGATAAATTGAACTAGTGGCTCAGATACTTTTGCTACCTCCTTCGTTCCCTTACAGTTGTATTCAACATCAGATGGGGAGGTTGACAAAGCAATTTTGTAGCAAAATCCCAAACCATCGTCGCCTAGATTATGTCGACCCATTAAATTATTGTACCAGAAAAGAGAACTTAACTGTCGAGAAAAGAGGTATGTTCAATGGAAACGCAAATACGTAATTTAAAGCCTACTAATGTACCAATTCAGGAGAAGGAAGTAAATGATATCCCTAAACTTGTGTTCACAATTGTGAATGGGAAGATGTGAAACTCTGTTACAGAAACTTCCTCCTCAAACGTACTCCTTGAAGGCACTTAAAGTCACTCTATCACTCCGAAGAACATCCACAGAAAGAATTTACATTCCATAACTGTTCGTATCATAATTATAAAGTGCTTCGTTAGATGGTTTAGGACGCAATACCTCGTACAGGTTCTTCACATCACGGAGAGCGTATCCGGCTCGCTACACCTAACTTTGAAAAGACTATAAATATAAAAATCGGGCAAGAACGGGCAGTAGATCACAACTGTATTTCGAAATACATATATCAAACTACACCATGACGAAAGATCTCAATACAGACATGAACGTACATTTTTAAATCTCAATTTCAATTTGCAATAGCAGTTCTTCAATACGTAAATACTTCGACTCTCTAGAAATGCTTCTACAGAACAGCAACGTAAACCAATCAATCAAAACTTTAGTCAAACAGCAAGTACATATACATACCTTTGCTCTTATCTTATTTTGCGATCGTTCATTGCCTTTTCACATGCGCAATTAAACCGCAAACCTTACGTTCATACTACCCCAATTCAGCGCGCTATAAAACAGATAAAGAACTACCAATTTTGAAGTGCTGCTGCCGCCACTATATACTGTTATCCGTGTTTACTGATACGCAGCAAGAAACCTTATTTATTACTTAACACAACTGTGCTGTTCGAATATAGATTAGACGTAGTTGCCAAAACGACTTTTTTCCAGTCAGATTCTGATTCTGGCCCACTGTGCAAGGGCCTACATCCCATTTTTAGCATCGCAAGTATGTATAGTTTTCGTTTGATGTAGAAAACAAAAATAATTGTGACAAACAATTAGGCTGGCAGAGTAGAACTGGATTACAATAGGGTTGTTTCAGATGAGATTAGAAATAGCTCTCCGGGGTGAAAAGCAGAAATACCGCCAATATTAATATTCTAACGTGTGAATCAAATTGATATAGGAGAACTTGATGGTACAGTGGAGGATCAACACGTCATGGAGTAAAAGCAATATACTCCAAAATTCGTTTTTGTGTAAACTTCTGTTTGGATATTGTGAAAAAGTTCGTTTTTATATTAGATTTTCTTCTTAATTTAGAATTGATTTCTTTAGATAATAAGTTTTTTCACTAACTTTTTAATATTTGCGTCAGTTGAATTAAAACTCCATTCGTTCGAGTTTTCTTTATGATGTTAGGTACATTTCTGTGTATTTCTGTAATGCTCATATTTTGTATTAATGAGTTAACAAATGTTGTTTTCTGATATGAAAAACGAATACAAAATCTAAGCCATGACGCAAAGTAAATACACATGCTTCAGAAAATAATGTTTGTATCATGGCTTAAATGTTAAAACATGGTAACCCACACAGCAGCATACAAATTTAGAAATTCGCTATTTTGATTTCATATAATTCTTTTAATCCTTCACGTGTACTAGTGTGTGAAAAATCATCTTTAAGACTTTGAAAATGAATTGTGCAGCAGACGTGCAACATTGTGGGCTACCACGTTCTTGCCTCACACTCTTTAATTTTCTTTTCTTTTCTTCTTTTCTTTTTTGCCATGAAGATTACGACCATTACAATAAAGGAAACAGATGAGTGCCAAAAATTAATGATCAATAAATAATCGGTAGAATGAGAATGTGGGAGGAAACGGGAGGATTGTGAGAAAATTCACAAATACATTTTCCACTACAGACTCTCGTAGTTGGAAATCGAATCAGGAGCTCCTCGTACCAGAGATGAACGCTCTAGTAATGAACGGCCATAGTCCCTTCATATATAGAAGTAGAATCTAAGCAAGTATTTTAAAATTATTATTTTTATATGAGAATCTAAGCAAGTATTATTTTTATATTTTTTCTCTTTCAGTCAATGGTTTGCTACTTCTAGGAGCTGCATTAGTAAGTATAATTTATGAATAATCATACAAATAATGAGAAAAAACGAAGCATATCTGCTAATAGAAATTTAAAAAATATATATTCCAGGTATTTAATGTGTGTGTAACAAATCAAGATCTAGAGTGAATGACAAGATATTGAGGTAGTTTGTCCGAAGCAAAAGTTCTCCACGACGATTTCACGTAATTTATCAAAAAGTTCACAAGAAATAGCTGAATTTCGTAACATATTTTTCTTTTTCTTTCTTTCTTTCTTTCCCTTTTTGCTTCAAAAGAATGCATTTTCGTGGAAGTCGCTACGAATCTATTCAAATTGGGATTAAAGAAAATCTAGCGAAATAATTTATTTTGAGTGCTCGAACAGCTCTACAGCAGAGTATACCAGCGGCGTAGCGTAAGGGAACGCCGGTATGCCCAACATCCCTGTTAATAAGAAAAAAATACGTATTTCATTATATATAAATTGTTTGCTTGTTATTATCACAATTATTCCCACTGCAATCTTCTGGATGCGCTCTCACCGTCTCGCCTTACTGTGACAAGCGGAACCTATGCATGCACGTCACTCAGATGCACATTTTCCGTCTTTCCTCTTGTTGGATGCTATGTTCCTTGGGCTTCCAGGTTTACTGCAAGCAACGGGGTTTTCGTCTGCTTTCTGTCGAATGCGCATGCCCAACTACTTCCTTTCACATCCCTGCAACTCTACATTTTGCTTAAGATATACGCTGGCGTATTCAAGTATTTCCAACTCTATCTATTTTGAACTAAGCTATAGTTTCTGTACAGAACGTACGAGCGCTATCAATGAGATAGAACAAAACAGAAATGGTTAGTTAATTGTCTTTTTGAAACAAGTCGGTTATGTAAATAATAGTACAAGAATAGTCATGCTTTAATCGTAATGAAATGCATCGTAATTGTAATCGTAATTAAAGGCAAATTATTAATCTTCTTCATAAATATACAGTATGTCCAGTGGCGTTGCCAGAAACTCTTTGAGGGAGCTCACACACACAAGCATAAATATAAAGCATTCTGTACAATCACGGTCATCGATCTGGTAGGTCAAGAGAGAGCCAGCACTGCCCGCCCCTCGCAAAGATTGCTTGGGCCTTTCAGTCACTGGCACATATCCCGGGGAGATGAGGGGAACATGTCCCCTCCAATCGTGGAACAAGGGGACTGTGTTTCCTAATAATCCAATTTGAAATTGTGAAGATTTGTATGCGACTTCCTCAATGGAAAGTGAGATGAAATTGATGTAGCTTTACTTGTTTCATTTTTTAAAAAATCGTATTCTTTAATATTTCATTGTCATTAATTATTGTTATTCTATTTTCACCTATTTGTTTAATTCCTGTATTGTGATCATCATAATTTTGCTCAAATAAGAGTATTGTTGCGCCATACCTAGTTGATTTTCTTCGATACTTTTGGGGAAGTCATTATTTATATTACTACAAAACAAGGTCCTAAAATTTTAACTTGGATCATTGTGGATACATAAGTAGAAAAATATCAATTATAAATATGCATGTATTCAGATTACAGAATGTCTTCACGGCACTGATTTTTAATACTGATATGTACTACAATTTAATCTACATCGCCTACAATAGGTTCACCTCAGAAATCAGATTCATCTACTGTAATTTGAGTCTCATCTCCCCTCCCCCCCAGAAAAGGCCTCAGATATGCCCTCCTCCATCAAATCTACCCTGCTCCCAATGTTGAAGACAACTGTGCTCCCCTGATCCTCCACAACATTGTTTTTCAACTCCATAAATATTTGAACATCGCTTTTTAAAAAAATATGGGAACGGTCTTACCCGTCCCCCGAATGTTCAAGACAGGTTTACTCAACTGCCTTCAGTATCTGGATATCTGACAACGAAATACAAACGCAGAAACAGGCCCCCAGAGTTGGTTTAAGTACTTTCTATTTGCATCTACAAATGATATACGTAGGACATTCAGGCAGAGATGGAGTGGGTCAAGTTTTCTGAGTGAGTCAGTGGGTCGTGGGTCAACAGTATGTGTCCCACTTTAACCCACCACCCACCGTGACCCACTGCGACCCACCGTGACCCACTGCGACCCACCGTGACCCACCACCCACCATGACCCACTGCGACCCACCGACTCAGTATGATCTACCGACTTTCTCTGCTCACTGCATTGTAGACAGTATCTTCTGAAGACTGGTAAATTTGTCTTCGTTTTACTTTCAAGACCTTCATTTCCCTTCCTTTTTCACTTGTTTCTGTCTACTTACCTGAGGTGAGTATATCTAACCAAGTGAAAATAGAACTTCAGGACTTTTGGATAATGATATTTTTAATTGTAATAATAGCAATAGCACTTAAACTACTACTTGGCTTTCGAGATCTGTGAGTTTTTAGAGGAGCTAACAACTGGAAAAATTACATTTTTGAATCACTGTAATATATAAATTATTATATAAAAAATTGAATGTAACTATGTGTGCCTGATCATCACGGTCAAATTGCAAAGTCAAAATGAAATCACTTTTGGTATATAGTTAAGCCTTAATCCAAACTGGGATATTATATTGTTTTTATTATAATGCATAATATCCTAAGGAGATAGAGATCTTTGCAAAAAAAAAAAAAAAAAAAAAAAAAAAAGAGTATCTCGCAAACCGTTAAACTTATGGAGCTGAAATTCAGTGTATTAACACTTTATTGAAAACAAACAGAATGTGTCCTAGCATTTTTTAAAATTCTCCTTTATGTGTGTGTGGGGGGGGGGGGGACACTTTCAATATATGGAAAATTGGTAGTGAGTTGGTTTGTAAAAATGATCGAAAACGATCCATGTTATTTAAGAAAAGAAATCAGAAACAAAAAATACAGTGCTTGGCTTCATATATCCATTGCTTTCTACTATAATAATTGCTGAAGCTTATGATTATTATATGGAGCGCTTACAGCACAGGGCAATCAACCCAAAAACTTGTGACTAAAATAGGCATAAAATTTGTACTGTAAGCTTAATTACACGGAAATTTTAAGTTTGAATTGTACGCATAATTATATGGAAAATTTTACACTTTTTTCCCTTTATGTTGGTCTACTTACCTTGATTTGGAACTTTCAAATTTCATCCTTTTTTCCACTGAAAAGTATCGATAATTCAACAAGGAAATAATTATACTATGATAATTTAATTTAAATTCATCGTAATTTGGCACATGCCAAACAGCAGTGTGGTAATCGAAACGGAAGAAGGAGGGAAATTCCCACTCACCTCTGAACACTTTCATGGAACCTCGTTCCCTTTCGCTTGCTAGACGGGGTAGGAAACTTGGTAATTTAGCATTAAACCTTCATGTGTAATTATAAAAATTAAATTTATAAACAAATAAGAAATCATCAGTTGATCAGGCTGAATTATAATTAGCCTGATTAGTATAATTTATCCACAAGATTCCCTATCGAAGGCGTGGTAGATGAAGTTTCTGTTCTCCATGAGTCAACATTGCCAACTGACATGGTCGATATGGAAAAGATGTTGTATTGCGATAGAGAGATTATACGTACTTCTTGCTGAGTATTTCAAAACTGACTAAGAAAAATCGTTATCAGACTTAAGTCTAACAAGCAGATTGTCGACGAGGAGTTGCAGAAATCGGGTAGAAGTATTATGAATTTCCGCGACAGAGTGCGAACGGGGATTTTCCCTTATGAATTTACAGATGACTGATATTAGAAATAGACTAAGTGCTCAAACATTGTCTAACTTGTTGTTCATCAATGTTAATGGCCCACCGCTAGACAAGCTCAAAGTACACGACCTAGTTATTTCTTTCCTGAAGGATGGACATTATTCCGCTGCGGATGATTTACCACGAAAAAGTTACCAACAGGAAATAAACCCGATTTCAGGTGTTTTAAGGTGGAAAATTACGAGTTATAGAAAATGTATACTTGTATTAGTAATGCCTTATTTGTGTTATTCAACTCTGTACCTATTTTTTAGTAAGTCTCTTCTATGCTTTAGGTAAACTACTTTGAATAAATATTCATAATAATTGCAATTATGCATATTTGTAATTTAAATTTGTAACCCGCCTGGGTTCGATTCTCTTGTTCGGGCACTAAAAATTTTATTTATGGTGGACTTTGTGGTTAAAGGGAACAAGTACTTCACTCCGCAGCTAGTAATGGCTAGAATAGAAGACATGCAAACCTCGAAGTTGGATCACGAACCAATTTGAACTCAGACTGAGGTTGCAGTCGCGCGTACCCACCGTCTTCGGTAAGCCCGTTAACATTTACAGAGTGCACACAAGTACCTGGATATAATACTCACAATTTCGGTAGTGATTCATGCAATGATTCATGCTGAAACGATAACAGGAAACAAAACAAATACATGAAGTAAATTTTATTTGATTAAAAACAAGTCATATGTTGGATTTACGTACGTATGTTTTTATTGATAAACCTGTTTGAATATGTACTCAGAACCTTTTAGCCCATTTTAAATTTTATTTTAAAAAAATAAAAAAATAATGATGAAATTGATTTAAAAGAAATTATATAGTGTTCTTGCCGGCTCGAATTTATTTGAACGATATATTAGCACTTAGCACACGTTATTTATTCGACACTTCACTTCAATGGACTGGAGATTGATGAAATTTGGGGGGGGGGGCCTTGGAGTCATTCCCTGTGAAGAAATTCATTGCAGATTCATGTTCTTATTCTAATAATTGTTTTCTGGCTCCGTCCTGGTTACTGCGGCTCAGCTCTGACCATGATCAAGTTTGTGACTGAATCGCTAAATATTGAATAAATTGATAACGCAGCGAATGGAATTGTTCTTGCTAACAACTCAGGTTGTCTTACCATAATAGTTGATGAGCTTGATAGCGAAAATTGAATACCTTTTTGATAAAACACTTACATTCCTAGTTTTTACGGCGTGCACTTATGTTACTTTGAGTAATTTCCTTTACTTTTACATATGTTCAAGAGCTCCATTAAAATTTCACGTTGAAACAATTGCATTAATCATAGTTCACATTTGCATAATTAATTTAACAACATTTTGAACGATGATCCACAAATTTTAAGATATTCTTAACACGCAATGCATTTCTTGGTTCGTCTATGCAACCATGGCGTCACGAAGCACACCCTCGCGCGTTCAGCATCAAGCGTCTGTATTGTTACACCTGATACTGACTACACTTATTATTGAAAAACACTCTTTGATAGATAATATACGTATGGTCGAGCTTCATCCTTATTCGCCATTACAGTAACATAATCAGAGTGCTGAAAGTGATAGTGATAAGCATCGATGATGCTGGAAGTAATTGGACTATTTTTTTTTATAAAATTACTGCCGCTTTACGTTTCTTTGTGCCATGAGCAGACAATGCAAGTCACCACTGCACAGCGTTGCCAACACATTAAAAAAAGACCGAACCATAATAAGGTTTGCGTCAACGTATAGTGCATGGAGCCTTATTCCATTTCAGATGAGACTGACTAGGGAATTTAAAATGGAATGGGAGTGTGAGAGGACACACGCTCACTAATTTAACGTGGTGTTTTAGTGATTAAACAAATTACAATTATGAGCATACTTTATGGAGATGCTCTCACATAGGGTACCCGAGCACCTTTATAAGCTATGAAAAACTGATTTTTCAAGTTTTTTGTGAGAAAAATACTGTGAACTGAGAAACCATAACCTTTTCCATATTGTACAGGGGTATTTTCCTGCGAATAGAAGTTTCTTTTGGAATGCGTTCAGACATTAACACTTGCAAGAATACTCTCTTGGTACAAGTATATTTTAGACACACACTAATTTCCCCCCACCTAGAAGTGTTTTAATTTCCTCACTGACAAACACTTTACCATTTGATATTGTAAAGGTCAGATCCACCGTTATTGTAACAGAGTGATGCTTGAGCGATTGACACTCCGATTAGTGACAATTTCATAGTCTTGTATTTTTACAAGTGTAAACTGTTTAGTCAGTACAGAAGAGGCCGTGTAGCGTGTTCAGAGTTGATGACGATGGATTTTGGTGAGTCAGAATAGGTCACAGTGGATGAGAGTGGTTCATAGTGGATGGTGGGTCACGGTGGGTGATGGGTCAGAGTGGGTCACCGTGGGTGGTGGGTCATGGTGGGTCACCGTGGGTGGTGGGTCATGGTGGGTCACGATGGGTGGTGGGTCATGGTGGGTCGTGGGTCAGAGTGGGTCATTGTGGGTGGTGTGTCAGTGGTTCGTGGGTCACGGTGGGTGGTGGGTCAGTGGGTCGTGGGTCAAGTTTTCATTGACCCACGCCAACTCAGCACTCAGGCCCATATTCACGAATGGGGGCCTGAGTTCCGGACCCAAGATGACAAATTTGTAGGGGCGACTTTTTCAAGAACTAGATTAAAGTATGGTATGAGAAGAAAGAAGCTACCCAAGGGAACTATACCGGAAACAATGTTTATACTACAGTGGGGTCGAGTTTTCTCGTTACAAGGGTAGTGGCAAGAAGAAGCTGAGACAATTGCTTATTGGCTTCTAACGTAATCCACGCATTTGCTTCTTTATGTCGCACTAGGCCACCAATTAGGGAGGCCTCCCTCCTAAATTTTTCATAACCCTATATTTCCCCTCGGAATAGCTATGTATTGCTGATTGCAATAGTACTGTCGTGCAAGTGACTAAGTTTGGCACCCCCACGTCGGAATACCACGCTACGCTACTGGTGTATACCAGAGGGCCATGAGGAGAATAAAGCTCACTTGGCCATTTTACACCGCTCCCGTCATCACTAAGCAACCGCCGAGGAAGAGATGCTATTGTCTCCTCGGGAACTTTGACTCTAGCAGGGTGGTTTATGTGGTAGACCAGTGGTGTCCAATTATAATGAGCCTGAGAGCCATAACCGTCTTTACTAGCAAAGTGGAGGGCCGCAGTTAAATAATAATAATAATAATAATAATAATAATAATAATAATAATAATAATAATAATAATAATAATAATAATTATTATTATTATTATTATTATTATTATTATTATTATTATTATTATTATTATTATTATTATTATACAAAAATATATAGAAGGTATTTGAAATATTACCTATTCAATCTGTGACAAACGAGGGTGACTAGCAGTGTTTACAAGGACGGGTATCTACATCCATTCCTATTGTTGCGAGCCCCAGGATATGTAAAAGAGAAGAATCTCCAAGGCAGTTTCTGAAGCGATTCTTCACAATTTTCATGGAGATAAATGCACTTTCACACAAATAAGTACTATCAAACATTGACACTCTTTTCCGACCAAACTCACAGTTTTTAGGGAAAGCTGTTGCCGTGGATGACCGCGCCCTTTTTGTTGTACAGAAACGCTAAATGGATGTCTTATTTCGAAAGAAGAGTGGAAACATTAAACAAATGAATAAATATAAATGAAAATACTATCAGTAATAAAAATCGTGAATTGTGAAAGCTTTGTGGGCCGTAGAAAACGGTTTGGCGGGCCGCTATTTGGACAGCGCTCTGGTAGACCATCGCCGGCTACGATCCCTTAGCGCCTTCCCAAATAGCACAGACAAGCGAACAGGGCCTAGTTCCTTTAGGAGCCGCTGTGGCCCTAGTTACGTGCACCAATATTTTCTCTGTGTAGCAGGGAAATGAAATAGCCACACCGTTTCTATAACAGGAAAAGAATTCTTAAGTCCCCCCCCCCACATAGTATTACAAAAACTAAACTGTTTTTAAAATTGAATACAATTAGTATCGATTAATTAAGAATAAAAGATAATACAAACACACCGGGAAGAAATCCTTGACACATGTATTAAAATTATAATCAGAATACATGAAACATTTTCAAGTCGATTCCAGTTTTTACAATAATTATTAATTTAATTTGACGCGTGTTCTCCTTATGCCAGGTTAAGGTGTTCTATCTGTGGTAAAAAATTTCTTCAAGTTTATGGGAAGAAGGGAAGGAACTCAAAATACTGACAGCATTGCCTTTTTGTATGGCTATGCTTATACGTTGCAGTAAAAATTGATAGCTTCTAGGGTCTCCTGTTTTTGCTGTCAGACTTGCTCCTAGTTCCTTTAAAAAATCAATTGCTTCTTTGCTGAAGACACTTGTTGTTTCGGTAGCAAAGGCTATAAAATGATGGTCTTCTTTAAGTTTAGAGTATTTTGAGTGTTTGCGTGAACAAGCCGCTTCCGCTGCACTCCCTGCTTTTATACTTGTGGATTGTAGATAAGATGGAGCGAACGTATCCACATATGTGACATCCCAGACTAAACTTAGACCCTTTTTCCACGGAATTAATATTATTCCGTCTGGCCGTTTACCATCGTTCCTGAACATGCCTGGAGGTTCTAATATACTCGGGAAGTCGATGCTTGCAAGAGTTCTTTTGATTATGTTGTTTAATTCACTATGACGTGCAAATCTTCCTCCACTTTTGTTGCAGCTCAAAGCATGAAGACCTTTCTTGTCCATTTTGTTGTTGCAGGTGCAAATAAATTCATGGCAGATATACAGGCCTAAGCGCAAACCCATGCAGATTTTGAAAAAGTTGTCATCCAAGAATGTTCCTATGTTTATAGATGGGGTTGACTGTAACCATGCTCCTGATTCCTTCTCTCTTAAAGCTTTGATGCGTGCACTTTCAATGTTGTTTTCAGCGACTATTTCGTGTTCGATTACCTCATTTAGAACTTGACAAATTACAAATGAAGTACTTCCCCAGATAATGGCTTGGCATTTAGAAATTTTGCATGTTCAAAACATCCTGTTTCAACATCTGCTATGTTCTTCAGCAACACTGGACCTATTACATCGCAAATTTTTACACTTAATTTGAATCAATGATTGTCCGAAAAGAGGTACTGCAAATAATAAACGTGTTGCAGAAAGGAAACAATACAGGCGGAAAGAGTTTCCGAAATTCGGATGTTCACAAACGGATGGGCCTTTTCAACAACGTGAATCACCCATACTAGTTCTTTTGTAGGATAGCATATTACGTTTCTACTGTCTTGTTTATATATCAAGTTCATAAGCGTGGAGTTGCATTTGTCCTGACTGATAAGTTTGTGACATGAGGCACAATCTGTACTTTGAATAATTTTCCGATCTACAATACTTCCTAAGAAAGCAGTAGAAGCTAATTTCACTGTTCCTAATAAAATGTCTGAAAAGAGAACCATAAATGGGAACATTAAAATATTATACAAATTGTGAAAAAAAATGAAATCTTTGAGTTTTACGTCCCACGCTTATGCCGGTTAGGCTAAAGAAAACGGTGATTATGAGAAATGAATGAAATGGTGTAATGAAGAAAGTGGGAGGAAACGGGAGAACTCCGAGAAAACCCACGTACATGGTGTTTGTCCACCACAAACTTCACTTGGCGGGAGCAGGGTTTGAACCCGGGACCCCATGTACCAGAGGTGAACGCTCTACCACTGAGCCACCGCGGCTCCAATTTCTACAGTACGTGGTAACTCCTTTTCCTGTTCTACTAAAGCGTATCTGCCATAGGGCTCCTCCAAAGTTACACAGAAATCGGCACTCTTGCACATAAGTTAAAGGTTTTACGTCTGCTTTTTTCTTTCTTTAGAAAAGAACTAACCTACGCATAGATCCCATTACTAATCAGAAACATAAATAAATAAAATTAATTATCTAAACAAAAAACAACACTTAGTAGGATCAGTATGAAGACCAGTTAACAATTCTGTTACTGTATTTGTTATGGGGATATATGCTTCAGAATCAGGAAAGTGATCGGGAATATTTTCCTTTGAAAAAAATGAAATGAAATCTTTGAGTTTTACGTCTAACGATTATGCCGGTTAGGCTAAAGGAGACGGTGGTGATGAGTAATGAATGAAATGGTGGAATGAAGAAAGTGGGAGGAAACGGGAGAACCCCGAGAAATCCCACGCACACGGTGTTTATATTTCCTTTTGAAATAGTAGTAGAATTTGCAGTGGAAGGCAGCGATAGTACTGCAGTTTTCAAAATTCGATTTATTGTATATACAATGGCTCTGCTAACCAATAGATATATCATTGCTCCCAGACAAAATGATACACAACAATATACCATAATTAAAAGAATAAAAGAACATTTTTGTGTTGTTAATTTTACCACATAAAGATACTGCAAGTATTATGCAACTATAGTGCTTACACATGCCACGTTACTTCCTTTTTTTTAGCAAGGAGAAAAATCACGTAAAACACCACACTCAGGGTTCCCAAATGTCCTGGATTTTAAGGGACAGTCCCTTATTTTATGATTTTGTCTCGCGTCCCGGGAAGCTTCGATACGGGGCAGCAAAAGTCCCATATTTTGACCAAATGACAAATTTACCTCAGACAACGACTTTAAAGCCCGCAATTTTTAATGAGTCGTCTTGAGTGTGGCCAGTAAATGTCAAATGCTATTTCAGAAAAGCTCCGAGTTGCCAAATTTATTTAAAGTCGTCTCCTTTTGCCTAAGGATCCCACCGTCAAATTCATTTATGGAAAGAGTTTTCTCACATATGAATTTGAAATGGACTGACACAGAAATATGTGTTTCTGTCCAGTTGATGACAGCTGAGTTTTTCGACAAACTAAAGAAAGAAAAAACAAACGAACAAACTTGAAAAAGATTATAAGTACAGTTAAGTCAAGCGTGAAGTAGGATTTTTGAGATAGTTTAGATTACGTAAATCCAATGTTTTAAAAGTAAGATTTACCTATTTTCTCTTAGATCTATATTAACTATTTGTATTAGTTCATACTTTTGTCTTTCTTTCAGTCTAAAATGATTACTTTTTTTATGTGATACCTGGTTCATTTTCTACCACTAGATCATGTTTATTAAAATCTTCCCGTTAATACTCATTGAAACTCGTCAACCCATCCCTTATTTAGATTTTTTTTTCAATCCTGACCACACTACACGTGTCTAAATCCACTCGGACTTACACGTGACAGACAACCTGTCCTCTTTAGTGCACGTTAGTGGCGCCACAACGACCGAAAGATCAACTATCCCCTGTACGCTAAATCTCATGTTACGAGAGGGATATGGTAAGGCGCTAAGAGATCGTAGCCGGCGATGGGTAGGCAAACTCGCGTGAGAATTCCAGGAGTTCTTCCGTTCTATCCCCACTTTCTTCATTGCATTTCGTTCATTCATTATCATTATCGTCTTCTTTAGCCTACATGGCATAACCGTGAGATCTAAAACTGAAGATTTTCAGTTTTTCTCTGTTTGTATTAACTGGACACCAGAGTTTACCATTAAAAATAACTAACTATTCGTTTTCCTTCAATTTCTACAACCATTGTTTTTTCGTCCAGTTCTTGTTTACTACTCCAACTTCAACCCGAACCACTTGTTAGCTTTACTTGGATCGTTACTATCATTTCTTGCAATAAAATCAAACAAAACACTAGAATCTGATAGTCATAATTCACTAACATTGGGTTCATTATGATTTAATTTATGCTTTTTAATTGAAAACTTCTGTAATCTGTTCATTGGCTTAGTTTTTGAGAATTTACGCTTTCAATTATTGAATAAATTACTCAGCAGCACTCACTGTCCTTGCTCCTTTCATCACTTTCAGTGTTTACTGCAGTGTTGCCATCAATATGTTGTATAGGACTAACTTAAAATGTCCTATTTTGAACCAAATAGTCGTTTCGGAAACTTTTAACTTAAATATTATTACTGGATACATGATTATCATTATAAATGTCATTATACGTAACTTCGCAACATAAAAGTACGTAATATTTCTTTTTACTCGCTTATCCCTTCTGCATGCTGATGTTCCTTCCTTTCATTATGTTTTTTTTTTTTTTTTTAATGAAAACCTTACAAAACGATGTTGTATTTCACATACAGCTCTTTCCCACATCTCGAATCTCTTGAAGAACTAGCCATTCTTCACAATATTTTGGCTATGGACAGATATGTGCTACTCAGTGATGTCAATTTTCTACAGTCTCTTTCTTTTTCCTTCAGAGACGAATTTATAACTCATCGTAACATAAGAACTCCATCGCAAGACGGCAGCGAATAACTGACGGAGCTCAAACAAGGAAATGGGAAACTGTCGTCGAATGCTGTTGGCAGGGGAAATTACACTTGTACCGCCAATGAGCCTCCGCTTTGAGTCCACGAATACCCGGCGATATTCTTGCTTTCTCTGACAAATACATGTACAAAACTAAATAATAAATAAGTGAAAAAAACTTTGGCGAGGGGGCTTGAATCACCGACCCATGATAAGTAATATTTTCTCTTCACCCACTCGCCATTTCCATGCTAAATATATTCTGTTACTCAACGTGTGTATTTATAGATATACCAATTGAAAATTTCCTATTATAAATAAAAATATTTGAAGTTAGTTCCTAGATTTAAAATCCATGTAACTTTTCAACGGTTGTGTATTATGGGGCGCATCCAGAAAGTAAGTTTCCCACGCGTCCCATAGCTAGGAAACGGTTTGTTGGGCGAAGCGAGTACGTGTACGTTAGAGAGTAAGGTCCTAGCATGGCACATGCACTAGCGGAACTTCCCTAGTGCTCTCAGTAGCGTCGTGGCGTTTAAATCGCGATTACCCCCTTAAGGTCAATTAGTGATATTTTAAACATTTCGAACCAACTTTATATATGGTTAGTCTTGTTATATGGGAATAATTCAGACCAGAAGCAGTCTACAGGCTAAGTCCAAAAGAATCTTGCTCGACCTCCTGATAAACCACGTTTTTCAGCAAGGTGAATTGTGGCAATCCGATACCCATATGAGGAAATCTTCGGTTCAGTGTGAAAGCTTCCATAAGAACCAGCGCTCTAATCAGTGGAATGTGCCTTGCTTATTATTCCCCAATGTGAAAGTACCTAACTTTATTACTAAAAAAATGGAAAAGGCCTTTATTTCAAACAAGTCGCCATTACAGTTTTCGTATTTGAACACAACACTCATGAAAAGTCATGTTAAAGCGCGACTTTGCCCCTGAAAAAGAATATTTATCTGTTTTTAGTTTCTCGTGTTCCCCAAAGTACATGCGGAATTAGTGCAAGTGCCTTACTCTCGCCTTACCTAGGTACAAACTACTACGATTTTGTTACTAGCACATGTTTCGGTTTTCAGATCTCAAATAGTTATCTTTCAGCCTGATTCTATGTATGAATCCGAAATTTCAAATCTAGATAAGGGGCACCAAAATTCATAGTTACTCTCGGTGCTCATATTGTGATTTACTAAATAATTATTAAATCTAATTGTAAGGTATACATTTGATATTTAGAGCAGACTGAGCAAGATAAATATACGTACAAACTAGTCAATACTTGTCTTAACTGTTTATGTTTTCTTAACTGTCAATGAAATAGGTGTATTGAGAAATTTTAAATATTCGAGTTTTGTATTCCGGTTTCAAATATAAATGTGTGTATTTCATCTCGGTCCTGCAACCGGGTGGACCTATATTCGACATTCGAACTCTCATCCGGATCAAATCAGATATCTTTTAGTAAGGCAAGCATTTGATCTTTAGTGTAGAATGAAGGAGACAAATAGACTTGTCAATATTTGTCTTAATTTTCTGTTTTCTTCTTCACTGTCAGGACTACTGAAATTACTTTCGGCGAATTTTAGATATTCAAGTTTATCACAATTTGGGTGGGATGTGGGTTTGGATAAACTAGTCGTAAATTGAAGATATTTCTTGGAAAACTCGATTTCCGTACCCCAAAATGCAAACATTTTTAAAGAATAAGTATGATGTTGGCGAACACTAATTGTCTAGGAACTGTTTACTGACTAGAGATGCGCACGAGTCGAAACACACTTTGTAAAATTCGAGACGAGTCGAGTCAAACGTATTTCTCGACTCGAATTTTCGAGTCGAGACTCGAGTCGAGTCGAGACAGCTGGTAAAATCTCGACTAGACTCGAATGTCTCGAAAATTTTTCAATAATTTTTAATATTATTTTGAAGAAAGTACTCGCTCAGAAACACTCGGCACGAGAATTTCGGAAACTGCAGGACTTGCCAGGTGTTCGAGGAGTGCTGTGGTGATTGTCTTCAACAAGTGGCGAAACCAAGGGAAAAAGACGTCCAAATGTCGAGGGGTTGGGCGCCACCCACCTCATTACAGATGTCGAACGTCGTAGGCTGGGCAGACTGGTAAAACAGAACAGGCAGCGAACTGCGTCGGAACTAAGATCAGAGTTTAATGCTGGGCAAAGTACAAGTGTGTCTGAACTAGTGTTGTCAAATTTCCGGAAATTTTGAACATTTTTTTTAAAAAAAACCTGTTTTTTCGATTTTCCGGAAAAATTGGAAAAAATAAATATACTAGTAATGATATCTCTTTCCTTCAAACACGCGAAAAATTTAAGTTCAAAAATTTCAATATTGCGAATATTAAAAAATAGCGCTCGAAAATAAAACTATTCCAATTATTATCTCTATATTAAAATACTAGATTTACGCGTATATGTTTCTCCTCACAGAAAAGTTTATATGTTTGTCTCTAATCCTTCCAACAATGAGATCTCGAACCCACAAGTGCTAGAAACGTGCCGTTTTCATTTATCGATTCCAAATTTTGTGTAAATTGTGCAGTTCTGATTGAATATTTTTATTAAAAAAAAACATGGGCATTAGTTCTTTATTACATTTATAGGGGTACACTAGAAGTACTGTGGGAGCGCGGTGGCGCAGTGGTAGGGCGTTCACCTCCGGTGCTTGGGGCCCTGGTTCGATCCCAGATCGCGCCGTGTGTACTTTGTGGTGGACAAACACCATGCTCGTGGGTTTTCTCGGGGTTCTCCCGTTCCCTCACACTTTCTTCATTCCACCATTTCATTCATTTCTCATTATCACCGTCTCCTTTAGCCTAACCGGCATAAGCGTGGGACGTAAAATTCAAGATTTCATTTCACTAGAAGTATTGAAATTTTTGAAAAAGTAAAGCATCATACTCTACGAGTTATATATTCCAACATCACATAGTTGTATATAGGGGTTGTATATCTGTCAGGCGTTTGTTTGATGGCCAAATGATAATGAAAACGAAGGATAAACATTTCACCAGTCTAAGATTAATCTTCATTGTTTGGAGAGGTTTTATTTTTCAATAAACACCGTTTATCACTGACATAATTAATTGTGTGTGTACTTTATTTACTTATTAAATAATGCATGCAAATGCATTCATACACTATATGGACATTCAGTAAATGGAGACTTGAAAATTTGATTTTTGTTATCTATACATGCCGGCTACGAGTCGTTTATTAGCCGGCTACGGGTGCAGTCCAGTCCAAACTACTCTTTGGATTGAGCTTCTTACCGGATGTGTAGCCTACCGAAGGACCACACAGATGTTATGGAAACTATTGTGCTATTGTCTTTTTTTTTGTATGCTTTGGCAGAAAGTTCTGTAGATATCGAAGCCCGTCAGTGAAGCCATATCTAGCATCTTGGTGCTAGATCTAGCATAATTCAGTCCCATTTAGCATCTAGCATCTTGACTTTAGCATCTTGGCAAACTCTCATTCTTTCCTCTGGAGAACAGAAAAAGAACGAAAATTTAGATGGCTCACTGACCGTTGGGAATTATCCCTTAGTTGAAGCGATGGTCTGAGTAATAAAACCAGTTAGTATTTCCGCTGTTGTATTGTTGAATTCACAGAAATGTTCAAAAATAAGCAAAACGTGACTCTGTACAAGATGTTTACTTACCCATAGTTTTATTATTGTCAACTGAACCCTGAGTGTCTGGGATGTTTCTGTCCCTTCTCACTTTACAACTTGAGAGGTGAGGGGGAATGATCGTCAGAGTACACCGCTAAAAGAAATGCTTCAGTGCTGCGTCGAAAGCGGCATGTTTTGTATATATTTCTTAAAATGTTATCCATTCATAAAGTATAAATTTCCCCTTCCTCCCCTGATTCTCTTTCCAATACAGAGAACCGACTCTTTAAATGAAGAAAGAACTCTGAACCCTCCCGAAAATGCAAAAATGAATGATACGTACAAATAACAAATCTGTGGATGAATCAAATAATGCAGATACATGAGAAGATGATGACGAAGGTAACAGTGCTTGATGCAGCGCAGTCCACCACATGTAAATAGATTTGAAGTGTTCATATTTGTGTATGTGTATGTGCTTGTTTCTGAGTATTTATATACGCGTGTGTCTTGTAATTGTTACATTAATATCCACTGGATTAAGTGAAAGTATAAAATGGATTTGATGACTGCCAAATTGACGTCACCTTGGTAAGTCATTATTTTTTAATATTTAGTAATATTAAATTAGATTATAGTTTAGCGTCGTTTTCAGGAGCAAAGCTTTAAAAGACGTGAGCGTAGAGTTTAACGTCGGATTTGAAACACATGAGCTCCTACCATCAATCAAACCTCGTTCGAGAAATGCGCATCCACTAACCACATAGAAACGGGGAGCTCAACATTTAGTAATATGTATATTAAGTTGTAAAATTATATTCGTTTAATTTTCACTAATATAATCTTCACAATGCAAAGCATTCGCTAGGCACGTTATCTTGTTTAAAAACAAAAAGCCTATCTATTATGTTTCCGTTTCGGGGTTGGACTGCAGGATGATAGAAATCCGAAAGAGATGTTTCTATTATATTTTGTACAGTAGATCTGCTCCTTCATAATCTCCGTGTTTGATAAGAATGAACCTCCCTGGCTCACGAAAATGTATATGTAATATAACAAACCATGCACATTAAATGCCAGACTAATATAGCAAGCATTGAAGATGCCGCCCTAGAAAATTTTCTTCGGCGACCCATGTCTGGAGGTACACAATTTCGCAAACTCAGTGGATACGATGTGGATGTATTCAAAACCCACTGATTTAACCATCATATTTAAATTTTATAAAAATATTCTCAGTGAATACTAACCTGAGGAGAACTATTTCTTTTTTAATTCGATCGCAAAAGGAGTTTTTTTTCACCAGGTATCGGTAATCGTCCGGCACGAAATCAAGCTTCTACAAGTGTTTCCCCAGCAAACGTTTTGAGAAAGGAATCCTCCAGGAGCGTTATTTAGGTGGTAATTCCTGCGTTCGTTATATGCATATATATATATATATATATATAGATAGATAGATAGATAGATAGATAGATAGATACATAGATAGATACATAGATAGATATAAATATAGATATACTGTATATATATATAAAGATAAGTAGAAGCGGGTCTTTAAAATTAGTTCGGAAAGATAATATGAAAATCTGGCATAATTTGCAAGAATCTAGTCTGATATAAAAAATAAATAGTTTGTTTGTGTTTGTCTGTCTGTATGCGGCCTGGGGACCAAACGAGTGAACCGAGAGTTACCAAATTTTGGTCAAGGGTACCTTGGCCCAGGTCCCAGATCAAGACGAATCTTTTTTTTTCAAAATTCGAACCAGGGGGTCTCAGGGGGCGCTTACAGGGAAATGTAAAAGTGGTAGAAAATCGCCGATATTACTGTCGAATTCATAGTTTTCGCGGTCGCTGAAATCAATGGTGAAACTCCGATCACATTAACTTCCAAATTCATCCTATTCTGGCCGGGGGTCACCGGGCGGGTCGGATACCGAGACAAGAAAAAGTAATCCAAAATGACCGATATTAGTGTCAAATCCATAGTTTTCGCGGTCGCTGAAATCAATGGTGACAATTCCAGTAGCGATGATTAGCAAATTCAGCTACAATTGCATGCGGGCCGGGAGTCAGCAGGGGGGGGGGGACCGATACATGTAAAAGTAATACAAAATGACCGATATTAGTGTCAAATCCATAGTTTTCGCAATCGCTAATATCGATGGTGACACTTCCATTTGCGATGTTTTGCAAATTCAGCTATAATTGCATGTGGGCCGGGAGTCAGCAGGGGGATACCGAGATAAGTAAAAGTAATCCAAAATGACCGATATTAGTGTCAATTCCATAGTTTTCGAGGCCGCTGAGATCAATGGTGACACTTTCATTAGCGATGATTTGCAAATTTAGCTACAATGTATGTGGGTCGGGAGTCAGCGTGGGGTGGGGGGAGGATACCGAGATAAGTAAAAGTAATCCAAAATGACCGATATTAGTGTCAAATCCATAGTTTTCGTGGTTGCTGAGATCAATGGTGACACTTTCATTAGTGATCACTTGCAAATTCAGCTACCATTGCATGCGGGCCGGGAGTCAGCGGGGGGGATACCGAAACATGTAAAAGTAATACAAAATGACCGATATTAGTGTCAAATTCATAATTTTCGCGGTCGCTGAGATGAATGGTGACACTTTAATTAGCAATCACTTGCGAATTCAGCTACCATTGTATGCGAGTCGGGAATCAGCGGGAAGGGGGGGGCGGAGGATACCGAGACATGTAAAAGTAATCCAAAATGGTCGATTTAGTCTCAGATCCATAGTTTTCGCAGTCGCGGAAATGAGGGTAATACTTCCACAGGCCTTGACTTCTATGCGAAGAATGGGTATATTTAGCTTATATATCTATATCTATATATATATATATATATATATATATATATATATATATATATATATATATATATATATACTGATCAAAAATTAGGGAATCAGATGAAAACACATGTAAAACTTCTTACGAATAATGTGAGAACACTGTATCTTGTCCAGTTCAGATTAAAAACATGAAGGCCGAACGTGCAAACGAACCGTTTGGAACATCTGTGCACATGATCAGTGACGTGGCGCTACCAGATATCATTTTGTAGTGTGGCGCTGCCAATATATTTCAGCTCGAGGATACCTTTGTTCTCATTGTGTTTAGTGCGTCACAAATCTACGTAGTAAAATTGCTCAACAACGTGATTTGCCAGAATGGTTGGCATGGTGAGCTGTCGGCAGGTTGGAAGCTGGTCAGTCATGGCAGAAGGTGGCACATGCCATAGGAGTGGCACAAAGTGTGATTTCCCGATTGTGGAATAGATTTCAAACAACTGGAAGTGTTCGAAGAAGACAAGGATAAAGCCTTCCACTAGCAACCAAAGCCAGAGACGATCGTTATCTCTTGTTAACAGCCCGTCGAAACCAGCGTCAGAATACAACTCTGCTCCCGCAAGCTTTCCGAACAATAACAGGACGCTCAACATCCACTCAAACGGTCCGCAATCGCCTTCAAGAAGGTGGTCCCTACGCACGTACGCCTATGGTGTGTATCCCATTAACTGCACGACACCGTGTTGATCGAAGAGCGTAGGCGGAGGAACATCGTGGGAGGGGACGCAATGAATGGGGCAATGTTTTGTTCTCTGACGAGTCTCGATTGAGTGTAGAGCCTGATAATCGACGTGTTTTCATCTGGAGAGAGTGTGGAACACGACACAATCCCACGTTTGTGCGAGAAAGATCCCAGTATCATGGTGGTGGACTGATGGTATGGGCAGGAATCAGCATTGGTGGGCGTACTGAGCTCCACATCATCCGAAATGGCTCTTTGACGGCTCTCAGATATAGGGATGAGATCATGAAAACTCTTGTTCTTCCTTATGCTGGTACCATTGGTGATTCGTTCTTTTTCATGAATGACAATACTCGTCCTCACATAGCTCGGTTACTGGATGAGATGCTGGATGCTGAGGGTATCGCTCGGGTGAAGTGGCCAGCATGCTCTCCGGATCTCATTCCAGTTGAGCATGTCTGGGATATGCTTAGCAGACGAATTGCCGCTAGGCCAGTAAATCCAACAACTATTCCAGACCTGGCAGTCGCTCTTCTGGATGAGTGGCACAATATCCTCCAAGAACTCATCGATAATCTGATTGAATCCATGCCACGCAGGTGCGAGGCTCTGTTGGCTATTCGAAGTGATCATATGACATATTAAGGAACAATCAATGTTGTTGCCTTGCCTGTTTGTGAGCAGTTCGAGAGGTGCACACATAACAATCTTGTGTCATGAGCCATGTGAACAAGGTTCTCCGTGCCCCATTTTTCTAGTGTATCTTTAAGTATTCCTTCTTGTATGATATATATGAGTCAAACACAAGCTTATTCATACACTATCTTAAAGTCTTGTGTGATATTTCAGCTGAACCCCTAATTATTTTGAGCATTATATACAGTATATATATATATATATATATATATATATATATATATATATATATATGATCGAAGATGGCCTCGAATCCATACTCGCTGAGATGAACAGAAGATGCCGTTTAAATCCACAAATTCAGCCCCATTAGTACTCTAAGGAGGACGGTGACATGTAAAGATAATTGAAAATTATCGATATTAATGTCAAATTCATAGTTTTTGGGCTCCACAAGTTCATTGGTGACAGTTTTGGTGTACTTTATGTTCAAAATAAAACGTATTCTCCTCGTGCGAAGAACGGATATTCTGCAAGTCTGTAATAATAACTAACGGAAGTTTCACTTAATATATATTTCTCGCTGCTCAAATTTACTCACTTGTGCGGTATATGTGTGTAAAATAGAATTAAAACCTGTTGCTTTAAGTATTTTTCCGTTACCGAAATACATTGTATATACAGTAGGACGTCGATAATCCTAACGTCAAAAATCCGAACGCGGCCCCTAGAAGCTACTTTACATTTAATCTTAACGCTAGCGTTAAACAAACAATAGCGTGTCCATCGACGTTATGTGAAGTCAGTTTTTTTTTACAAAAGTTCATTTATGTGTAATTGTTTGTCATGTATTTTTATTTTTATTTTTTCTTAGACCTACAAGTTTTAAGTGTGACTTACAAGAACACTGTTATTTAGAGTGCAACAAAGTACTTCAGAAACATTAAACGTAAGTAGCCTTACGTACGGTATTGTAATTACTGTATGTACTGAATAACCACTGTATCGATAGAAGAACATACCGTACAGTACATGTAAGCCTAAATGGCATTTTCTTGGTCATTTTCGAAAATCCGAACAATTTGAAAATCCGAATACCTGTGGTCCCAATTAATTCGGATTTTCGACTTCCCACTCTATATGTTGCAGACGTGTTACAGCAAGTAAGATTACTAGCATCAGGCCAATAAATAGTTTTTAAATTATATTTTCCTGTTTTTGCCAATATTTCCGAACCAATGATTTTTTCTAATGCTTTCAAAATTTCCGGAATTTTACATAGAACAATGAAGATATACGTTTCTAAGAAATATACGTTTGATTTAACATATTAACTAAAATGATTCTCCGATTAACAAAAATGATGATTCTGATAATACCCAAATTTTCCGTTTTTTCCCCAGCTCGGGAAAACCGTAAGAAAATTTTTTTTACCCAAAATTTCCGTTTCTTTTTCACAGGCCTTCACAACACTAGTCTGATCACACAGTGCATCGAACACTCCTAACGATGGCGAATGTTAACACCACCACATCGGCAACTATAACTGAAATGAACACGTGACCATCGCCACTAGACCTTGGCACAATGGCAGAGCGTTGCATTGTCTGATGAATCCCGACATGTTCTTCATCATGACGATGTGAGGGCGCGAATCCGTCGTGTTCAAAGGTAACAGCTCCTTGACATCTGTACTGCGGGACGGAGACAAAATGGCTTGGGTTTAATTATTATCTGGGGAATATTCAGGTGAGCATCCATGTATCTAGTGGAGCTCGAGCAAGGCACCATGACGGCCGAGGCGTCACACGCTGCTTTCAGACTACGGACACCCCTTCATGACGGCCATGTTTCCCATCGGTAGTGGCATTTTTCGACAAGATAATGCACCATGTCACAAGGCCAGGAGTGTGATGGAGTGCTTCGAGGAACACAGGAGCGAGTTCCAAGTGATGTGCTGGACCCCAAATTCTCCGGATCTGAACCCAATCGATCAAATCTGGGATGGGATTGAACGTGACGTGAGGGCGCATCACCCCCTCCCCGGAATTTACGGGAATTAGATGACGTGTGTGTGCATATGTGGTGCCAGCTCTCTCCACCGACCCACCGAGGAACATTGCGACCATGCCAAGACGGGTTGCCGTTGTTATTGGTGCCAAAAGGTGGAAATACTAACAATTAGGTAGGTAGTCATAATGGTCTGGCTGATGCGTATGTATATTTTAACTCGTATATTTTGTCTCGACTCGAATTTCGAGACGTCTCGACTCGAATTCGTGTCGAGTCGAGACAGAGACTCTCGAGTCGAGACACGAGTCGAGACAAGTAGTTAGATATGGTTACTACGAACGCAATTTCATCCTCCACCCTTAAGTACCAAAAAACTACGAAGCCACCACTAACCATTACATTTTAACACACAAGGATAGCGCAAAGTGAGATTGAATAGGCTTTTATGACATTTAAAATCAAATCGTGAAATTATTTACACCTTCCTCTCTGCTTTTCTCAACTCGACTGGAGACGAGCTATCGTAGCATTAAAAGGTGGTGAAAATAAATTTAGAAGATAGAAACCAATTGAAGAAAAGATTTGTTATATATTACTCTGTTTCACCAAATAATGGCTATGAAATTCACAAGAGTTCTAATATATAACAAATTGAAAATAATTATAGAGATGGGATTTTAATTTCATGAAGTTTGTTATCAATTTTTATGGAAAGATAAGGGATGGGGATTTTATATGGAACGCTAAGTTCTTCAGTATCTTCCAAATATTCCTCTATTTTAGTATTATAATTAGCAATTTTTGAGAGAGTTAATTTTGATTTTAGAATTAAGGGGAATTTTTTTTTATTAAAACGTAAGCTTGAATATACCTATAAATTCCACTGTGTGATATTCTAAATAATTGAATAGTATTATCTATACTACCATTTTTAGTTTCCTTTAAATAATTATAAAACGCTCCACGAACATAAACAGTTAATAGTGGAAGTGAATTAAGAACCATTTCAAATCTATAAAGTTCTAAATGAAATGTATTAATGTTTGATTCATTTATAAGCGGAATTGAAGCTAGTAAATTATTAAATGAATCAATATCAATAGCAGAACATTCAGAAAAAGTATTACTCCAAATTAGAGTCCTATGTAGTTCTGCTTTTATTTCCTCAAATGTATAACATGTTTTTTGTTGTTTTCTACAAGGTTCTTCCTGCTTTAAAAAGTTTTCTTCCGCTTTCTTATAGGCGGTTTTTAAAAATAGATTAATAGTAGCTAAATTATTTATATCATTATAATCTAGAGAATGGAAAGCTTCTATTATTAAATTAACATCTTTATAAGAGGCAATGTCTTTAGCTAACCTATAAAAGCAAATTGATCACTTACGTTTCTCATACATTGTCTATTACAATCACTAGTCATACTATGAAAAGTAGCGGATTGTCTTCTTTATATAAGGAAGTCTGTTTCACCACGTTTTCAATTGCATCATACCAATTCTTGGCAGCAATTCAATTACATACTAACACACAACCTGCTCAGCGATATATATAAAAATTTCCTGGAGCATGCATGCATACTACCATCCCACAGCCAGTCTAGCTGCAGTAGACATAGATGGAGCTGTTATATGACGCAATCCCACGGGATGGGACTACGCAATAACTATGATGTCAATTGATACACGTCATATATCCTTCCACCTCCAGCAAGAGAATGACTTTCATATAGCTCAACATGATTTCCTCAACATTTCCTCAAATAAAAGAAAGAAATTCACAACTCTCAAATTGTACATGCTGTTCTCACTAGATCTCTTTTTTAGAATCAGTGTTTCCAACTCAATATTTTTTCAGAACGTTCCAGGATTTTAATTTTTCAAGATATCGCTTTAAAACATATAGAGATGAATTCCCTCCATTACTAATAAACATGATAATTGTTAAAAATGAGTTGGCAACACAGCAACCTTACCCCAAATAACGTTAAAATTCAATAGCTCGGTCCCTAATTAACCGATTTCAAAAATTCAAACGGCAAATGAATACTAATAACATAACCAATTATACAAAATGCATAAATGGTTGCATAACCCACAGGATATTTTCCCCTTTTTCAATATCTATACAAAATTTCAACAAATCGAAAAAATAAAAAATACTACCATAATTTACATAAAATTCTAAGACTTTTTTAAAGAATAACATTTTTCCAAAAACCTAAAACTAAACCCGTAAAAAGTTCCCAAAATTTTGAATTTGTTATAACTTCATCAAATATTAACCGATTTTCAAATTTGAAACGGCAATCAAAAGAGAAATAAATTGACTATCTATTGAATGTTTCACAAATTGCATAACTCTAAGGATATAATTACAAAAGACTCAAACAAATCCCTTATTTATACATGTATCTTTAAAATTTAAATGACATTATGTTCTGTATATCCAAAGGTCTTAGTTTTTTAGTCTTAATACTATAAAAACACTTATACACTTAAAACATACTTAAAATTACAAGTTCGGATATTGATAATAAAACCATAAAAACACTTATACACTCAAAACATACTTAAAATTACAAGTTTTATTTTTGTTATTTTTTGGATTCATTTCTAAAGTAAAACTGATGTATTTTATAACCATCATCTAAATCTTTCAAACCTTCATACTTAACAAACAGCTTATACTTTTTCAAATCTTTCAATACTTGCTCAGTTTCGTCTTATATCTTTGTGGTAATAACGTCTTATATTTCTCATCTAAATGTACTAAAACTCTTTGACCATAACGCTGTGTTTGAATCAATTTCCATAATGTTATCTCGTACGCTTTACCTTTTTCTAACACATCTATGCGAAGGAATCTCAATGCTTTAACGTCATTTTTTTATTCAAATAATTAGCCATAGCTGCTTATTTGTTATAAGGAAAATGTTCGTTTTATGAAAATATTCATAAAACCAATCCTCATTTACATACAGAAAATTTACATAAAATTTACATACAGAACTCAACAGTTGGATAATTATCTTCTAGACCAGTGTATTTGATTTTTATTCCATCTTTAACGATTTCATCAATCATTTTATCTGTTAAGTGTTTTGTAAATCTAGGTGAAAGAAAGACCTTAAACTCTTCACATTCAACTAAAATGCTCTTTCCAAACTTAGTTTTAATCTTTTCCATTTTCACAATCTTATATTCTGTACCTAATTCTAATTCTCTTAATCCAATAACTTGTTTTTGCTCAAGACTTCGAAGTTTATTTTAAAGCTCAATATGACTCGACATCGTATTTATTATATAGAAAATCAATGAACTTCAATTTTTATATTGACCAAAATTATTTAATCATTTTTATCAATTTCGTTTATGGAAAAACTTCCATAAAACAATACAAACATACATTTAACTATCTAAAACTCTTCTACTACTTTCTCATTCTTAGGATCATATGTAAAGTTCTTTTGTCCAATTAAAATTGCATAACATATAGTATTAGCAGCTACAGCTTCTGCAAAGTCTACTACAATCTTTATGTTTGTTCTCTCATTTACCGATACATTCTTCCTCTTACTACAATTAATCACATACATTGGTCTGTTATCTATAAACTCTTTAGGATCATAGTACATTTCGGTATTCCCGCATGTTATTCTCTTAAATGCAGTATAATCTTCATACATCTTAAAATAATCCTTGTTAGCAATATCTAAGTTTTTTGATTCTTTTGGAAATACCTCATTCCTTCCATTCTTAAGATATATATTCTTTACCTTACAATGATCGAACTTACTTGCATCTGCTGTTTGTTTACCACTTCTATCAGTTTGGAACATTACAACTACGAAATCAGGCATATAAAATTGTCTAGAATTAAATTGAGTAGTAACATCAAACTCCAAGAAAGAACCTACAACTAGAGACCTGCACGGGCCGACTCTGTTATTTCTTTGGGCCGGGCCGGGTTTGGGCGGGCCGACACTGTTATTTCTTCGGGCCGGGCCGGGCTTGTGCGGGCCGACACTGTTATTTCTTTGGGCCGGGCGGGCTTGGGCTGGCCGACACTGATTTCTCTTCAGGTCGGGCCGGGCTGGGGCCCATCAATTGCAATTCTTTAATAATTATTGACTCTCGTTAAACGATAATTGGAATAAAACCAAACGTTGAAGAAGTGTGTCCGTGAAAAATGTTACAAAGAATGCAATAGCTATTTACAGTTTGTGTTGCTCCACTTTCACTATAGAGGATTGCAGGCATTACGCGGTAAATTGAGCTCTGACCTTGACCTTCACTGAACTCAAAATATAACAAAAAAGGGTGGGAATGTTTTGCCTGTCGCTAAACAATATTGCCATCTTCACTTTATGCTAAAAATCAATTAAGTTAGATTTTTGTTACAGGGAGTGGAGTTTTTGTTCTCTCGATGACAGGCAAAGTTCTAAGAGGCAATTGTACCAGGTTGCAAGCGTCAGGTTGTAAACCAGAGTTTAGTAAATGTTTCTGAGGTTAGGTCAAATTTAGTACTAAATTTTGAGAAAGATTGTGGCTCGAGCTAATATTTTTTAAAAAAATTATCAGGCCGGGGTCGGGCCAAAAACTTTTAAAATTTATCGGGCCCGGGCCGGGCTTGGGCCAAGAATTTTAAAATACTTATCGGGCCGGGCCGGGCTCGGGCCGAAAATCTCCAAAACTTTTCGGGCCTGGGCTGGGCCGGGCCTAGGTACGTTCGGGCTGGATTGGGCTCGGGCCGAAAAATTCGGCCCGTACAGGTCTCTACCTACAACAGTCTTTTGAACACATTGATAAGTATGGAATGAAAACATGATTTTAGGTTCTTTAAGAATATTCAACTTTAACTTGTTTTCATAATTAGATCCGTATTCAACAATAGGCATTCTTATCTCCATACTTTTTATTGTTATTTTTCCATCATGAGGAGCTGTTGTACCTGCTTCTGTTCCAGCCCATTTGTACAAGACATCGTTATTGTTGTTAGCTTTTGTAAATGTTATTCTCAATCCACCTTTCCACATAACCTCTTTATAATCACTTAAAAAGCCTGGAATTAATCTTAATGGGTATAAAACACTAAAGTCCTTTCTTAGACCAAGTTTATCATCTGTTTCAAATCCTGCTTGTTTTAGATATTCAACTTCTGGTTTGGAAATCTTTAATGTTCCAATAGCTGTAGATGTTATTCCAGGTAGTTCAATCTTATCTATAACAACTCCATGCTTTCTAACCTCAATTTGAGAAAAGAAGAATGGTAAGAAGTTATCTACAAGTTTTATAGTATCATTTGAACCAAATCTTCCTCCAACTGATGCACCAACAACTTCAAAAGTCATATGACAATCTGCTTTGTGTGGATGTATAAACCCATCCCCCACATCGAAATCAAACTCAATATCTTTGTTAGCTTCATTCTTATTATTAGATGTTCTTGTGTTAGCTTTAAACCTCTGTAACTCGTAACTCTCAACACTAATTATTTATTATAAAGAAAATCTTGAAGCAACGCTTTTATGGCATAAAAGAATCATATATAATAACATTTAAAAACTTATAATCCCCATCCTAACCTAACCTTAGCATTCATAGCAGTACCAACTCCAAAAGCAGCTAATCGTTCACCAATTGATGCGTCACTACTAAATGCTCTATTCCATGCTTATCTGCAATATGTCTTGATTCTGTATCTTTATTGCCCTGTAGTTTATATCGTGTTCTTTACAAGCCTCATCTAATGGATTAATACCTTTCTCACCTCTTTCTAATCTTTCTTGTAGCTTAGTTCCCGGGCCACAGTACGAAGATCCTGGAATATGTAACTCAAATGGAAGTTTATTAATAAGTCATTTATTAATCCCTTTCCAAGCTTCTCATCATTGCAAAATCGTGGTGGTAATGTATTTAGGATCTTAATCAAATACCCTATACCTTTTGGATCATTAGGAATAAATTGTGAAAGCTTATTATTAATCATACTCACTATACCTACTTTCTCATTATAAAAGTTATTATTACCAGCCTTTTCTTCTCCATCTATAACTATTAATCGATTAATTAACGTTCTCACATCATCCATCCATATATATTCTTTAGCTATCTCTGTATATTGTTTAGTTCCTTCACCAGTCCTTTTAGGAGTTGGAGGTAAAGATGGTTTAATATAATTATCCCAAATAGGCTTGATAATATTAATGTACTTAGAACCTCTATTAGACGCTACTTTTTTTCTCGATTATATTTTTGGAAGGCGGCATCCGATTCTATTATTATTTCCTTGTACTGTTCAAAATCGTCATCGTCATAATCTTCAATGGTTTTATTAGTATTCATCGTTAACAATTCCCATAGACCTTCTTTTCCTTTATAAGTTTTACCATAAATTATCAAATCATCACCACTCACTTTAACTTCAGAATTTCCTATCTTATTTATCATTTTCCCATCTTCTTCTACAGTTCTTATTCAAAATACACTATCATTTCTTTTACTATAATATTTCGTTGCAATCTTACCAAATGACTGTGCTGTTGTTAAAGGTTCTACTCCTTCGACTTTGTCTTTAATTTGTTTTCTCATTTGTTTTATTTTTCCTGTTATAGGTGTATCACTACTACTTGGAGGACTATCATAAGTTATCTTGTTAGGTGTTTCTAGTAGACTAGGATCTATTGAAGCCGTCTTATGTACAGCTGGAACAAGTTCAGTTACTAGATTTTTATTCTGTTCTGCTACTTCTTTGATCTCACTTCCCAAGTTTTCAATAGCATCAATTACAGGTTGTTTTTGTGTTTTAAATTTATCATATATACCTGCTCTTTCTTTCTTCCAAGATTTGAAGCTCTTTATCAAGAACTCCTTTAACTTAATACTCTTATTAATTTCTTTCTCATCCATTTATTATATAGAAAACGAACAAACGTCAATAAACGAACAAACATCAATACACGTGAAAAAACGTCAAAAAACGTCAATAAACTTCAAAAACATCAAACGTTTATAAAGTGTTTTATCTTGATCCTATACATACCATTGTTTACCTTCCTTGTCATGATCAATTACTATAAAACCATAATCTTCTTGCCAACATTTTGAACATATCTCTTTAAATTTATCATAAGACATATCTCCTCCAACAAACTCATTATACACATATTTAAGATTAGTATTATCTTGTCTGAATATGCATAGGAAGTTAACGTTATCTCTTATAAGCTGTTTAGGTACTTTTGAATATGTTTGTGCAAGATAGAAACATTCTAAATGTCTATGTCTACCTCTTGTAAAGTAATTTCTAACAGTATCTTGATTCTCTAAAGTGTAATCATCAAACACAACGACAGAGTATTTTTCACATTCATCAATAGGTACAATAGAATCATTACCGCTTAAGAACGTTGCTATTTGCTTCTTAAACTTTAGTTCTGCTTTTTCAAATCGATCTTTTAATTACTCATACTTTGGCTGATTCATGCTTTTAGAATATATATAGAAGTAATTATTGTTTAACCAACCTGGCTGTAATAAAAAATTAAAAAACAAAAAAGTTTTACCACACCCAGATGGACCCACTATAAGACATCGAATATCATCTGGTATAAGTTCTCCATTTCTTTTCTTAGCTGCTGTTTCTTTTATCATCTCTTTTACATCCCAATTAATAGTTTTCTTACTCATTTATTATAGAGAAAATCGACTCTTTTATGATCTTATATCTTTCAGTTGTTCTCTAATCTTAAGCAACGTATCTTTTGTATATTCGTTATCCATTTCACCATTTAATGTTATTATCATCTCTAACTGTTCTTTAAATGAGTTAATACAAGTGACAATGGTTTTATATTCGTCTTTTCTTTAGCTTATGTTTAACTTAGAAGACAAACCTGTTATAATAGCACTTCCAGTTGCAAGAGATGTTGTTAATATTGAGTAAATTGTTACAGGTATAAAAATATTAATAAATCCAGTTGTTGCAGAAAGTATAACCGATAACGTAATCAAAGTGTGGTATGCATATTTAATAATTCGTAGTTTTCTCTTTTTCTTCTTTAAACTGTATTCTAACTTTTGAATGACATCTTCTATTAACTTGATTACTTTCTCTCTTGGAATATCTCTAGGTAAATCAAACTCATTCATTTATTAGATAATAAATGGCTAAGGTATTTAAGTTAACGAGTGATATTTCTGTTTTAAAGAAGAAACTCCATTACGAATTAGACAACAGTAGCAACTATTTAAGTATAGAACTAGTTGGGTTTTACACAACATACTTAACTCCAAACATTACAGAAAGAAATAATAAATTAACATTTAGTAGTAACCTTCATCCTAATCTTACAAAACAACTCATAGCTCAACCTGGTCAATATAATTTAAAAGAATTAGAAGAACATATTAAATCAATTCTTCCATACACTGGTGATGCTTTTAAAAATATTAAATTTACTGAGGACAGAGAGAAAAATAGAGTTAAAATATTTAGCGAGTATTGTGATATAACTTTAGATACCATTAATACTGTATTAGGTTTTAGCGAGAAGTTAGTTAGAAACACAGAACATGTTGGAGATAAGATACCAAAGTTTCACCCATTCGACACAATTAATGTTCACTGTAATATAGCAGATGGTATGTTTGTTAAAGATACGGAGTACACACATAGAGAAACAGGAATTATAGCATCATTTAAAACAGATGCCGAGCTTAAACATAGTATTATTTACGAGCCTACTTATCCATTATTTTTCCCTATATCTAAAGACAAGGTTGACAATTTTGAGATAAGGATAACAGATGAGAATGATTCCTTAATTGAATTTGGTGGAGCAACAACAACTGTACTTTTACAAACTAAGATTTTCTCTTAAATAAATAGGAAGATATGTTCTATTAAAGCTTGTATGTTTAGTGTTCCTTATAACGAACTAAAGGATTTAAATATCGATCATGTATTAACAAAGAAACAACTTAGTGATAAATCTAAGAAAATTAAAGAAGGTAAAGGAATGGATTTAGCTTTAACTACTGCACAAATGAAAAAGATTAAGAAAGAGCATATGGAT
>NC_137464.1:137022776-137209272 GCF_964235325.1 Thermobia domestica
ATATGGCTATGAAAGAAAAGGAGGGAGCAGGTAAACCAAAGAAGTCAAAAAACTAAAACCATTGACCAACTTCGATATAGAGAGGTTGGTTAAAGAATTAAAGATAAAACGATTTAGAGGTGTATTTTTGAGTGATGAACTTCCACAAAAACCCAATGTAAATGAGTGTGGTGTAGTTAACCTTGATAAATCAGAAAACATTGGTACTCATTGGATATGCTATTGGAAAGATAACAACATAAAGTACGTGTTCGATTCTTATGGTGGTGTTGCTCCTAAACAACTAGTACAATATCTTGGTACCGAAAACTTATTTTACAATGACGAACGAATACAAGATTTTAATTCAGTTATATGTGGTCATCTTTGTGTTAAGGTTTTAAATCTTCTAAATCAAGGATATTCTTTTAGTGATGTTATGTATATGATTAAAAATGAATAAGTTTAAGTGCTTTTATGATGTATATTCATAAAAGTTTTGTTTTAAGATAAATATGGAAGCTATACACAATAGATTTTTAGATTATTTTGAGAAGCATGAGGATGAACTAGATGCACTAGTTAGATTTAATTTTAATTGGTATTTTCGGGATGTTAGTAAGATAGACTTAAAAGATAAAAACAACGCATATACAGTTGTTCAGTTATGGAAAATGTTAATACCTAAATTTTTGTACACGGAAGAAGAGTTGGTAAAGTTATATCCAATAATTACCTTAAAGGATATGTTATCAAATTATAACACCGGACCATTAAAATGCAGTAATTGTGGTAGTAAATCATTAACGAAAGGTAGGAGTAGCTTCATTTGTGATTATTGTTCTGTAGCGAATGGTTTTGTTTACAGTACTAATGAAGGAATGAGAGCTGCTTGTGTAAGAAAACCATGGTATGATACTACAAAAAGATTTAAGTTACAGCTATCTCGTTTGCAAGCTTTACAGGATAGAATTATTCCTGAAGATGTGTTCAAGGTGTTGAATGATGAATTTAGGGATATATCAAAAGATTTAATATCAACAAAAGATGTTTTAGAAGTACTAAAGGAAAACAAATACACAAAATATTATGATGTTTATTTAATACACTATCACCTTACCGATCAAAAACCATTAAACTTACGACATATGGAAGAAACACTTATAAACGAATTCGAAAACTTATACGAGGTCTTTAGAGAATTGTATCCGAAAAGAGTATTGTTTATTAACTTAAAATGTGTATTGTACTATCTGTTGAAAAAGCATGATGTTCATGTTGATATTGATTTTAAACATTCGCCTAAACAAATAGAGATGTTAAAGAAATGTTTTGAAAAATTAGGATGGGCATTTTCTTTATAATACATGAGTATGGATATATTTGGTAATGTTAAAGATAGAAAAGGTGATGTTAATATTAGTGAAGAAAAACTAAAATTGTTGGAGAATTTAAATGATGTTGTTAGCGTAAGTCAACTTAGATCAATAGAAGCTCAATTAGAGGACGATAGAAAACGATTTGAAGATGCATTAAAAACGTTACAAGACACATACATAAAGAAAGAAGATTTTCAAAAGATTAGGCTAGATACTACTAAATTGATTATGCAAAAAGAAACTATACCTCTATTATATCGACTAAGAGCTAAAAACGTTAAAGACCCAATCTTTAGAATATTTAATCTCTCTAATGGTTACAAATGTCTCTATAATGGGAAAATAAGGCACATGGAATTAAGTTTGGATAAATACTTTTTAGACATATATTTAGGTGATACTTTGATTGAAAATTTACCTTTTAACTTTAACAAGAACGATAATTACAATTAAACCAACTAAAAATTCAGCTATGGAAGAAAGTCAATTATTATTTGTTGTAATGTACATAGAAAGAGAGCTTTCCTAAGGACGTTTGCTATATAATAAATATGGATATTTTTGGTAACATTAAAAGTATAAAAGAAGAATCTAGAGAAGCTTTTACATCCTGGGTTGATTTTAAGAATAAAACATTGGCTAATGTATCTCATGCTATTGATAAACAAGATGTTGTAACATTAGAACAGCTTGAATCAGTGAAAGAAGAGTTTAATTTACTTACAAGAAAAGAAATTGTTGAACTTCCATGTCGATTGGCAGAAGATGATCTTGGGAAACCAGCGTTTTTTGTATATAATTTTGCTGCTGGCTACAAATTTCTTTATAGAGGTAGGTTAATGCATATAGACTCGAGTCTTAATAAACATCATATAGATCTATTTTTAAATGACGCTTTAGTTCAAAGTTTTCCATTACACTTTAATATAAATGATCAGTTAACAATTAGACCATCCAAAGATTCTGAATTGAAAGAAGGTAAATTATTATTGCTTATTATGTATATAGAAATAGAAGATGAAGGTGAAAACGAATCAAGTGATGATTATGATAATGTTAAAAGTATAGTATTAGGTAGTGATAAATTTTAATTTTTTTGTTGATTTTCTATACCATAAATAATGATGATGTATTGTGTTAAGTGTAGAAATTGACAGATACAAAGAAAGATACCATTAGGATAGAACAAACAAAAAATGGAAGATATATTAAGAAAGGTATTTGTTCTGTATGTGGTGTTACTCAGTCTCAATTCGTTAAAAAGCCCGATTGACTAGAAGAAGGTAAAGGTATTAGAGAAGACATTATAGAAAAAATTCACAAACCATCTAGAAAAAACTTTGACAGATTAAGTGTAGTTATAAAAGGTATCGATGATCTTTGGCAAGCTGATCTTGTTGAAATGGATAGTGGAGTATTAAAAGGTGTTTCCAAATTAAATAAAGGTTATAAGTATCTGCTAACGATTATAGATGTGTTCTCGAAATATGCGTTTGCTGTTCCTGTTAAAGATAAGAATGGTAAAAATGTTACAGAAGCATTCGAATCCATATTAAGAACAAGAAAACCTAGTAACTTACAAACTGATCAAGGTAAAGAGTTTTACAATAAAGAGTTTAAGAAGTTAATGGAGGAAAATAAGATTAATCATTACTCAACCTATAGTGGTAAGAAAGCTTCTATTGTTGAGAGATTTAATAGAACACTTAAACAAAACATGTGGAAGAAATTTACAACACAAGGAAATTATAAATGGATAGAGATATTACCAACATTGGTTAGTGAGTATAATAATAGAGTACATAGAACACTTGGTTTAAAGCCTATAGAAGTTAATAAGAAGAATGAGCGAACAATATTGGAGAAAGTGTATAAGAAAGAATATAGGCGTGTTAAACCCAAATACAAATTAGGTGATTATGTTCGCATAAGTAAATCGAAAGGGTTATTTGAGAAAGGATATACACCTAATTGGTCAACAGAAGTATTTGTTATTAGTGAAGTTATTCCATCTAATCCGCCTACATATAGAATTAAAGATTTAGAAGAAGAGGATGTACAAGGTAGATTTTACGAACCAGAACTATTGAAGACGAAACATAAAGATGAATAGTTGGTGGAAAGGGTGTTAAGAAGGAAAGGTCATAAAGTATATGTTAAATGGCTAGGTTTTGATGATTCGCATAATAGCTGGATAGATAAAAGTAATGTTGTAGTGTAAATATAAATGTTTGTCTTTTATGGTTATTATTCCATAAAAGGCTAGCGAACCCTTACTCTCTGTGTTAGATGATTATGTAAGGGTGTAACGATTTCGAAAGAGCTAATACTTGATATGACAAGATGGTGAATGAGAATTTATTTGTGTGGGTAAAAACTCCGAAAAGGACTAAATCAACATTTTTATATAATAAATATGAGTACTATGGATAATTCGTATAGTTTAAATGATATTTGTTACGAACAGATTAAAGGTAATTATTGGTATGGTATTTTTGGTGATTTTAAACTGATTATAGATAAGAGTACAGGATACTTCAATGCTACTAAACTGTGTCAAGATGGTGGGAAAAAATTTAAACATTGGTTAGAAAATAAAGAATCGAAAGAACTCATAACATATATTTCCAGGGTCGGAATTCCGGCTGTAGAAATTATCAAAATAGTAGCAGGAGGTAAAGGTGAAACATGGAACGAAATAAGAGGAACATATGTATGTAAAGAGTTGATTTTGGATATATCTGGATGGGTTTCTCCTGAGTTTTACCTTAAATGCAATCAAATCACTATCGACTATTACACAAAAAACTTTAAACAACACAAGGATGAACAGGAACAACTAGAAGCAAGAGTGCAAGAGATAAAACAACAAATGAATCAGTTACGTATAAACAATGAGAAACAAGAAAAGGAAATAAATCGTCTTAAAACGATCGCAGCACCATATACAGATGATGTTTCAAAAGATAATTGTCTAATCATATATAAGAAGAACAAACCTAATGATCCTTTCCCTTATTATGCTATCAGATGCCAAAAGAGAAGTCTATATAAGCCTCTTAATGAAGCAGAAGAAAAATATCCGAATCATGTAATAATATATGAAAAGTTTAGAGATCTTAACAGTATTAAGCTATTCAATCTAATGCAACAAGAACTAGATATTCGTAAAGGTAAGGGTAATGAGTTTTGGACATCACTATCAGAAGAAGAATTGATTAAAGAAATTGATTGTTTATATGATCAGTTAATATCTGATAATTAAGGTTCATATCTAATAATTAAAGTTAATATCTAATAATTAAGCTTACGACTTTTATGATATAATAGTCATAAAAGGTAATTAGTTAAACATTAAACAAACCATCTGTTGTAACATCGAATGCTAAATTCAATATACTACCTAAATCAGAATTATTATGATAATTTCTTATTATAGCTCTCCAATCCACAAAATATATATAAACTCTACAGATAGGTCTTGATAAATTGAAATGTTATCCCAATAAACGTGGTCTTTGAAATCTGCAATAAATTCTTCTGTTAAATTTTTAAACATCGAAATCATTTCCCAATCTACTTTGTCAGCGTAATCTCTTATAAGGTTTTCTGATAATTGCTGAGTCCTACATAAGCTCCACCAATCAACTCTATCTGCATGTTTTCGTATAAAGGCTTCAGAGGGTTTGCTTCCATAAGATATAGCAACAAAATCAACTTTGTCTATAAACTCATTAATAAATTCTTCAGATAGGTTTTGATTTAACGATACTTCTTTCCAATCAACTCTATCTGCAAATTCTCTTATAAAGTCTTCTGATAAGTCTTGGTTTTCCGAAATATTCTCCCAATCAACTTTATCAGCTAATTCTCTTATAAACTCTTTTGATAACTTTTTCCATGAACATATTTTACTCATATTAACTTTCTCCTGATATTTGCGTATAAAGTCTTCTGTAATGTGATCATAGTTTTATTCCTCCTCATAATCATCATAACCTATAGATAACCATTGTTCATCAGTCAGTGAATCTAACATCTCATCAGACAAATTCATAACGTTTGCATAGAGAATGTTTTGTATAAGAAATGAGTTGTTTTCTTTAGTGGCTTTCTTGAACAAATGATCTAACATACCTATGGACACGCTAAAATTTATTTTGTCTTCATCATTATAACCACCAATATCTAAATGTTTACATACACAATCAAATATAGGTTTGTAAGATAATATTTCCTTAGCACTAGTCATATTCACCTGTTCGTTTTTATTCTTAGATTTTTTAAATTTATATCATTTTTGTTGGTTTTCTATATAATAAATATGGAGAAAGAATTTGATTTATTACATGATAGACTTAAACTAATTCATCATGAACTTAAACTCTTAGCAGCATTACTAGAGAAGCAAATACTGTTAAAGGAAAAAGAATTATTAATAATGCAACAAAAACATCTGTTTTGAGTAGTGGTGATGAATATAAATATGGTAGTGATGATTATGACGATGATGAGTAAGTTTACAAAAATGATTTAATTTTAATATGTGTATATGTAACTTTGATGGGTTATTCTCATCAAAGTCGTGTTCTAATACAACGCGTAATATGTAGACAATGGCAGGAGTGTACAATGTTAAGTGTTGTATTAGGATAAATGGAAGTAAAAATAGTACAAAAATGATTAGAAATAATCCGGCGAAGATAAAAATTGAGTAGTAAGATTTTCTATATATTAAAAGATGAGTAATTATAATAGATTTACTGTAGTAGAGTTAAGGCGACGATGTAAAGAAAAGGGAATCAAAAGATATTCCCGATTAAGAAAAGCAGAACTAATAAACCTTCTTAAACAATATGATGATGAACAAAACAGAAGACAGATTAGAAATATATTCCCATTTAAACAAGAAATAATTGAAGAACCAAAAATCAAAGTTGAATCAGTACCAATTGATGTAAAACTTAAAGAAACGACAATGAAATCAAGATTAGAAACATGGGAATTTACAAGAGATTACAAACCACAAGATCCACTTGAACAATATATTACTGCAACATCTAAAGCCATATTACACAGATTACAAATTAGCTTAAGTAAACATAGTTCATTAAAAACTAATCTTTATATAAGCTATACATATAAGAAAGGTGAAGAAACTCAAAACTTCTATTTTAACACTGAAAACCAAGAAATATATCAATCAAGTAATTTAAAAGAAGAAATAACTAAGATGAAACAAAGATTAAGAACAAGAATGGATGAGTTCCAAGCTAGAGGTTCTGGCTGGGCTCTTATAAACATTAACTTTTTACAACTAGCAATCGTCAAATATACACCATATAGAGGATCAACATACATAGATCTACCTGATAAAATTAAAAATAAACAAGCAATCATAAATGTAAAGAACGAAGATGAAAAATGTTTCTTATATTCAATTTGTTCTGCACTATACCCAGTTAATAAAGATCCACAACGACCTTCCAAGTACAAGCAAGCTGTTAAATACTTAGAAGAAAAATTAAAAAATATTCATTTTCCTGTAAAACTATGCGATATTCCAAGAGCTGAAAAATTACTTAATATTTCTATAAATGTTTATGCATATGATAAAGACTATTAAATCTATATACTACATCACACACAAAACAAGCAAGAAAATCCTGTCAATTTATTATATATGAAAGAACAAAATGAAGACCAAGTTAAAACACACTATTGTTGGATTAAGGATTTAAGCAGACTAGTATGTACACAATTAACTAAAAAGAGAGCTCGAAAATATTTATGTGATAGATGTTTGTTATACTTTTACTCACAAGACGCTTTAAATAAACATGAGAAAGATTGTTCGTTAAATGAACCAGTAAAAATAATAATGCCTGAAGAAGGTAAATGTGTTGGATTTAAAAACTACCAATACACAATGAAAATGCCATTTGTGATTTATGATGATTTTGAATGTTTGTTACATAAAGTTATGGGTTGTGAAGAATGTTATCCAGATAACGAGCCATATACGAAAAAATATCAACACCATAAGCCATCTGGATTTTGTTATTATGTAGTAAAGAGCGATGGAAGTAAAACTAATCCTGTTTTGTATAGAGGTAAGAACGCTGCTAATAAATTTATAAGACTGTTAACAAAAGAAGCCAAACACATGTCGAACATATACAAACAAAATAACGAATTACCATTAACAAAAAGTCAGAGAAAAGAGTTCAATGAATCTAAATGTTGTTATTACTGTAAGCAGGAGTATACTAAAGAAAATCATAAAGTTAAGCATCACGATCATATAACAGGAAAATTTGTAGCACCCCTATGTAATAACTGCAATTTAAAAGTCAAAGTACCAAAGTTTGTACCACTGATCATACATAACTTGACAGGATATGACTCACACTTGTTTATAAAAGAGCTTGGATGTAATAAAGAAGAAATAGATCTAATACCCAATAATGAAGAAAGATACATATCATTCAGTAAAAAGGTTGGAACTATTAAATTGAAATTTGTAGATTCATTTAGATTTATGGCTTCTAGTTTAGACAAATTATCATCAAACTTGAAACCTGAGCAAATGATACGTACCCAACACTTTTATCCTAATCAAGAACAGTTTCAACTTGTAATAAGAAAAGGTGTTTACCCATATGATTATGTTAACAATTGGGATAGGTTTAGAGAAAGAAAATTACCGTTAAAGGAAGCATTCTTCAACAAGCTTATGAACACACATATAAGTGATGAAGATTATGAACATGCAAAGAAAGTATGGGGAACATTTGACATTAAGAATCTCGGACAATACCATGATTTATATTCGAAAACAGATGTATTATTGTTAGCACATGTGTTTGAGAACTTTAGAGAAACATGTCTTAAAGCTTATGATCTTGATCCTGCTTAGTGTATGACGGCACCAGGTTTAGCTTGGGATGCAATGTTAAAGATGACAAATATAAAATTAGAATTGTTGTGGGATTATGATATGGTATTAATGGTAGAGAAAGGTATAAGAGGTGGGATTAGTCAATGCTCAAAAAGATATGTTAAAGCAAATAATAAGTATATGGAAGATTATGATAAGAATAAAGAAGATTCTTACTTAATGTATCTAGATGCCAATAACTTGTATGAGTGGGCAATGAGTCAATATTTACCGTATAAGGGATTTAGATGGTTAAGCAAAGATGAGATAAGATAAATAGATTTTACAAGTAAACCTGATAATTCTGATACTGGTTATATATTAGAAGTTGATCTTGAATATCCTAAAGAATTACATGACTATCACAAAGACTATCCATTAGTTCCTCAAAATATATGTCCGCCTGGTTCAAAACAATCGAATCTATTAACAACCCTATATGACAAAGAAAAATATGTAATTCACTATCGAAACCTAAAACAATGTCTTTCACTTGGATTAAAACTTAAGAAGATACATCGAGTAATAGAGTTCAAACAATCAGATTGGTTAAATAAATATATTGATTTAAACACACAAATGAGAACGAAAGCAACAAATGATTTTGAAAAAGACTTTTATAAGCTCATGAATAATTCAGTATTTGGGAAGACTATGGAGAATATTAGGAGGAGAGTTAATATTAAACTTGTAAGTGATGAGAAAAAATACGAGAAGCTTGTAGCAAAACCAAATTATAAGAGTACCACAGTTTTTACGGAAAATTTAGTAGCAGTTCACATGAACAAGGTTAAAGTGCAGTTTAACAAACCGATTTATGTTGGTATGTCAATTCTAGATTTGTCAAAATATTTAATGTACGATTTCCATTATAATGTGATGAAATCAAAATATCAAGACAAAATAGAAGTATGTTATACAGATACCGATAGTTATATATACCATATCCAAACGGAAGATGTGTACGAGGACATGAAAAATTATATTGATTACTTCGACCCGAGTGATTACCCTAAAGATAACAAATATAAGATACCACAAATCAATAAGAAAATACTTGGTAAGATGAAGGATGAAATTAAAGGTACAATCATAGAAGAGTTTGTGGGTTTAAGAAGTAAGATGTACAGTATAAAAGCACCTCAAATAGATTTAACAGATAAAGACTTTAAAGGTAAGTTCGATAAAGAAAAGTGTTGTAAGAAAGCTAAAGGTGTTAAGAAGAGTGTCGTGTATAAAGAACTTACATTAAACGAATATAAGGACTGTTTGATTAGTCAAAGAGAATATTATAAGAAGATGAATTTGATTAGAAGTTATAAGCACGATTTGTACAGTATAGAAGTAAATAAGTTAGCTTTAAGTTGCGTGGATGATAAAAGATGTGTTTTAAAGGATGGGATCAATACCCTACCATGGGGTCATTACAAGATAGAAATGCAATAAAATATATGCAATTCATTTATATAATAAATGCCTAAGCAAAACATAATAAAATTAGACTACTTTCGATATTATTCTACAACATGTAAATCAATTGCAACGCAAACTAAAAAAGAATGTACAAGTGACTTCTGTAGCTTTGGTAGATGTAGTAGATGTGAAGATTATGGATACGATTATATTTGTAAATGCGTAGAATAATTTAGTTGTAGTTTTAGTTTTAGTTAGATATAAGTTTTTATGATTTTAAATGTCATAAAAGCTAATGCAATCTCACTTTAACATTGTAGTTATGGGAATACTTTGCGCATAGTACAGCTTCATTAATTTTTATGTCTAAATAATCTGGTTACAAAAAAGGGTCCAAATTGCGCTCGTAGTAACCATATCTAACCACTGAGACAGCAACATATTTTCGAGTCGAGACACGAGTCGAGACAACATTTTCTCGAAACGAGTCGAGACAGGCTTAAATCTCGACTCGACTCGACTCGTGCGCATCTCTATTACTGACATATTTTGGTTTGAGATATAGTACGTGAAAGGCAATTGATGTTTATTCCGAGAAAAAATTACAAACTTCAAAGTACCAAAGTACTTGCTCGAAAACCTTTGGGGGTGCGTCCCCACTGGGCCCTCTCCTTCGCTACGCCCCTGCATAAACTTTACAAGATTGGGAAGATATATTCTTATTTATTTTATTTTATTTTTTATTTTATTTATTCACTTTCCTTTGGCCCCAACGAGCTAATGCTCACATTAAGGGGCAGTACAATCCACTACGTACATACTTCAATAATAATATAACATGACAATATATGTTTGTCATAGAATAAAAAGAGACAAATAAAAGAAAGAAAAAAATAAAGAAACAATAATGGAAATAAAGTACAATATATATATATATATATATATATATATATATATATATATATATATATATATATATATATATATATATATAAAAGAAAAGGAAATACATGGTAACTACTAAATACACGGAACAATAATAGAAATTCAAAATATTTCATAAGATGTTAACTTGAATAACAATATATGAAATACATGAACAGAAACTTTTATAGTTATGGATTATGTATGTAATTTACATTAACAACAAATTTAGGGAAATATCATATAGCTGACAGTTATTTACAATGAGCTAGAAACTGCTCCCAGTAATGCTGTGTCACCTGTTTCTTAAATATATACTCACTACAACAATTTTTAAGTTTATCTGGAAGGTCATTATACGTTTTGAGTAGACTGTATTTGACACTCTTTGTGCCATAGTTAGTTGAGTTCATTCTTCTTATATGTAGTGCATTTCTACGTCTAGTATTGTGTTCATGAATATCGTTATTTTTTTGAAGCTTGAGAATAATATGTGTCTGGGAATTTATAATTTTGTAGATTAAAATACTTATTTGAACTTTTGTAATTAAATTTAGTGGTATTATTCCTGAGGTCATGTGCAAACTATTGCTGGAATATCTGGGAGGTAATCCATACATTGACTTTATTGCTTTCTTTTGGAGAATTGCTAATCTCTTTATATCTCATTGCCTACCATTCTGCCAGATTACCGATAAGTAAGATAGTTGGGATTGTATGAGTGAATAGTATACTGCTCTAATACTTGAATTTGGTACGATATTACGTAAACGACTGAGAACTCCCACAACTGGTGATATCTTCTGTGTTAACATTAATATATGTTTATCCCATTTCATATTTTCATCCAGTACCAGACCTAAGTATTTTACAGTATTTGCTCTGAGTATAGTCAATTCATCTACCTGTAGTTTGCCAGGGATCCGTGTTTTAAATGAAGGCTTATGAAACACTAGAAACACTGTTTTGGAGGGATTCAGCACCAATTTGTTTTCACAAAGCCACCGACTTAAAATGTTTAAATCGTGTTTTATATTACACAGTAGTTCTTGGACAGAGTTTTCAACATAAAGTTTTCTTTTTTTTGTCATCTGCAAATAAAGCGACTTTACCTTTGAGGTTTAACTCTTTTATGTCATTTATATAAATAAAAAATAATAGTGGATCTAAAACTGACCCTTGTGGCACCCCCCACCATGAAGAACTGGTAATGCAATGCTCTCTTGACCATTAACATACACATATTGTGTTCTATTGTTCAGGTAACTTTTAAACCATTTCAGAGTCACTCCTCTTATTCCAGTTTTTTCCAATTTTTTAAGCAAGATTGCATGGTCAACTGTGTCGAAGGCCTTTTTTAAGTCAATAAATAACCCTGCTGCTAGTTTATTGTTGTCTAAAGCCTCTTCTACTTCAATTACTAAATCAACAGTTGCATTTAATGTACTGCACTTTTTCCTGAATCCATATTGGTGTTTGTAAAAGAAGTTAAATGATTCCAGATACCTAATTATCTTATTGTATACACACTTTTCTATTATTTTTGACATACAGTTTAGAATGGAAATAGGTCTGTAGTTACCTGGTTGTAATTTATCACCCCCTTTAAAAACTGGTACAACTTTTGCTACTTTACACAAAGCCGGAAATGAACCAAGCTCAAAAGACAGATTAATGAAATCAGCTAAACAGTACTTTAATGTATTTGTACATTTTTTTAAAAATTTCGTTGGTAAGATTATCTTTTACCGTATTTCTTTTCATCTTTAGTAATTTAATAACAGCTAAAACTTCATCAGCAGTCACAGCCTCGAAGTAAAACGAATTAACTCTGCTTTGATTACCGTACTCTTGGTCATGTACTTTAGAGATTTGAGATACCAAGTCTAGTCCTACATTTGTGAAATATTTATTAAGTGCGTTAGGTACTTCTTGGTCGACTATTTCTATTTCACCAACACGTAATTTAGCAACTTCTGATTTTTTATGCTGGGTTCTGTTTGTTAAAATCTCATTAACTACTAACCAAAATTTTCGAGGGTCATTTATATTATTCATAATTCGTTCGTGATAGAACGCACTTCTTAGATTTCGTTTCTCTTTCGTAACTAAATTTCTCACGATCTTGTACTCTCCACGTATGAAATTATTTCCAGGATATTTTTTTGTAAGAACAAAATATTTATCTCTTCTACGTATTAGTGATAATAAATGTTCAGTCATCCAACTATTTTTGTAATACTTACGAGTTTTAACTATATTTTTGCGATTAATTGTAGCTTTTTGAATTCCAACATTTATATACGAAATTAATTGATTATAGCATTCATGGATGTTATTCCCATCAAAAGCTAACTCATTTTTTTAAAAATAAGCATTTGCTTTCTTAAAATCAATTTTAGCACAACTGTTTTGAACGTCTAGCTTCCTCGCTGAAGACTGGACCTGAGTTGAGCTAGTGTTCATAATTAAGATATTATGATCGCTAAGATCTATTGCTATAGTATTAATTTGCACCTCATTTTCCAGTTTGTTAATAATGATATGGTCAAGTAAAGATTCACTTCTATCAGTAACCCTTGTTGGGTATTTTACATTAGCCTGACATAAACCATTTGAATTAATAAACAAATTATAATATATAGTTTCGTTCTCTTTTGGTTTTAATGTATCAACATTGAAATAACCTAATATGTACATTATGCTCTTACTAAAACAATGAGTTATTTCTTCAAGGTCTCCTAAAAGGTTTTCAATATTACTTCTGTGTGGATTATAAACGCCTACCAATGTAATTAATTTGGAACATATACAGAGTTGAATAGCAAGAATATTATGAATGTTATTAATTGTTTTTACAATAGTACCAGTCCAATCGTTTTGGAGATAAATAGCAACTCCACCCCCTCTTTTACAATTTCGATTCACATGAAAGCCTGTATAATTCTGAATATTATAATAATCACTTTCTCCAGAATACTGTATAACCATGTTTCGACAATAACGATAACATCAATTTTAGGTATTCTTAACAACAATTTAATTTAATCCCATTTGTTCCTTATACTTCTCGCGTTGATATACAATATAGAAAATTTCTTTGTTTTCGAATGTAAGTTTAACTGGATATTTTCATAATCATCTATACTGTCAAAAGTGTCTTCACTTATGTTTATTCTAAATGTTGAAGTATCGTTATCTAAATTTTAATCCATAAACTGCCTTAAACTATAACGTGGTTACATAACATGGTTTTCAATTGCGGAACTTTTTAATATCATCATCCCTTATCCACACCGCTGGAGAATTTTCATGTTGTCTTACGTACACTTTACAGTCCTTCACCCACACGTATTTGACCTCAGGTCGGAGGTCCATTGCCTTCTTATGCAGAGTCTTGTTGTACGCTGTAAGATGTTCATTAATATATATCTTATTTGGTGCCCTCTTAATGCCAATATCTGCACTTGTTAAGTTTGGTTTGGATTTCCTCGCTGCTAGCACCGCTTCTTTCTTCCATCTGTTAACAGAACGTACAATGATAGGCTTTTCGCACTCTTCTTTTCGAGTTGGAATACGATGCACTATATCTAAGTCCTGTTCTGTTATCGTTATCCCCAATGCTTTGCCAAGATTGATTATGGTCGTATAAAGATTTTCACCATCTTCTGGGACGCCATGAATCTCAAGGTTGTTCCTTCTTTGGTATTGGTTCAACTCTTCTAATTCTTTCTTACTTGCACTGTTATTTGAACACTCATTAATTCCATTCTTCAGTTTTTTTTTATATCTTTCCTGAGTTCTTCGAAGACAGCGTCTTTGAATTGCATTGTTTTCCGTATGTCTTCATTTTCCTTAACCACTGAGTCCAATTTCGTTTTCAGTTTGCTGTAGTTTTTAGATAGTTTATTGAAATTATCTGAGAACTCTTTCCTTAATGCATCCAACTGTTCTTTGATTTGCAGAGACTGGTTTTTCAAGCTCTCATATCGCAGTCTTCCCGGCCACAACTCCAGCGAGCACGAGAGTCTTTGAGCAATTTGTCATATTCTCCCTTCGATATTTTGACACAGTTTTTATGAAACCAATCGTTACATTTACCTTTACAATTTAATTCACCTTCACTTTTCCCCACCTGATTCCCACACACAGGGCAATGGTATTTATCTGACTGCATTTTAAAGTATTTACACTGGTCGAACCTTTTCACAGAATTGCAATAGTAAATTTTGTTTAGCGCACTGGTACCACTGTTTCGACTTTCTCAGAAAGTGAGTTTGCTACACTTTTTGCAGCTGATTTGCAATACTGATTAATGGCAACCGGAGAGGTGATTCAATTTCACGCAAATTGCATCGAAACGGGCTTCATCATGCAACACTTCACTTCCCTTTAGGCCTACATAACAGATAAACATGAACAATAATACAATTGAACGATAAACGTGTGGAAAAAAATAAGTATGAAATCATTACGCAAGTTAAAACATGTCAGCTTTAAAGACCGCTGGACTTCAATCCTAAAATATGAATCACTCTGTACAACGTGTTGGATATTTACAATTCATAATATTATGGAACACTCCTTTATACTATTAGGTTCATATAACTCAAGTTGCACAGTGCATGGAAGATACTGAAAAGGATAAAGTAAAGTCACAGAAATTGTATATGACATTAGTGCCATGGAAGGGGTGGAATATATACAGGGTAGACAATTTTTCTTGAAACGCACTTGTAACTTTTAAACCAATGACTAGAGAATGCTGAAATTTTGCACCATGCAAATATCGGCAGGGGGACATTTTCTCATGTACTGCTCCATATCAACAAATTAACAGTGTTGCCAACCCAACACAAAGTTTTATATACACAGTATATATATATATATATATATATATATATATATATATATATATATATATATATATATAGGGGAAGTCAGTTGAATATGAGCATAGTTAGTAAAAATACTAATATATCTAAAAAAAATGATGTATTACAGAAAGTAAAAGTTCTCACCAAAAGAAAGCCTGATCTTTCGTCTACAAACGCTAAAAAGTACAATGTTATACATACTTTTGTTCGTGAGTAATAAACAGGTTAGTAAGCTAGGTACGCAGTGCTCATATTTTCCGGAGTACAAGGGTAATATGAGCACTTCATGGGGCAAATATGAGCAGCGTTCGTTTTTTAATACTTTCACATCAAATACAAAGCAGACACAAAAAATGTATAAAAGAAGAAATAAAACGTAGATAATTACAATAACGAGCAAAATATAGTTGCACATGCACGTAAAACACAGTTCATTTCAAGAGTCCTGCCTATTGGTTTGACGTAAACAACTAGGCACTAAATCTTCTACAATAATCACAAGGAATGAACTCAGAGCACTGAACATTCACACAAAAACATGATACCAGTCTTGGCACATATCACACTTAATCCATTCTTCCCTTTTCGAGTCTTCACTAAACTTTCCTTCACAAGTATGGCAAATACTATCATTCTCCACACACTGTATGGATGAGCCTGTCCTCTTTCCTGACTTATCATTTCCGGCGTTTTCTTCAATAAAATTATTAGTATCCACTCGTGCTTTAGATTTATTTATATATGTCTGCTTCTTCACATTTACAGGAAGTCTTCCTCTTGAAATGCCTTTGGACTGAAGCTGTATTATCAATTGCCTTGGTGTAAGTTCTCGTGCTTTTCCTGTATGTCCTCCTTTTCAGTTGCTTTAGCTCTGAATAGTAGGCAGAGGAAAAAGTGATTTGACAATTTTCCGCGGCGTTTGAAAAACTTGGTTGATAGTGTTTCCTGAGGTGATTGATGGTCTAGGTTGAAGTTCAGTGTTAGAGATGCGCACGAGACGAGTCGGGACAGAATTTTCCTGACAAAATTCGAGTTGAAACACAGCTCTTCCAATAGAGAAATATACATTTTTCGAGTCGAGACGTCACTTTCACAGCACGTTTTGGAAACGATACAGTCTCAAATCTTGTCTCGTGCATATCCCTATTCAGTGTTTGCGAAACAGGCAAGTTCTTGACCTGTAGATGTACTGGTTGGTGATGTGTGCACCAGAGCAACATTAAGTAGTGTAGAAGAGCTAGTTGGGTTATCATTACCAGCGGATGACCTTAAAGTTTCTTGAGAAACATCGAGAGAAAAATTCTCTGCAACATAAGCGTAACCAGGAATAGCATATACATTTATTGACCTCAATCCAGTTGCTTTAAACGCACTTGAAGCAATTCCAACAGTAGCATTACTATTCCATGCTTTCGTGATCATTTCAGCAAATTCTAATTTGGTAAATACATTGCCGTTATGAACTTGAATATTGTAGAATTCATATCATCCATGTTATTACAAATTATGTCATTACGAAATATCTACTTTAGTTAACATCTGCAAAAGCTCATTCATTTCTCTCAATACTTTAAAGAAAAATGTGTGTGCCCATATTAAACTGAATTCAAAAGCTCATATTTCACTGACTGCTAATAATATTTTAACATGTTGTAGTTGGCAACTCTGATTATAGTAAAGAAGTGAACAGAAGACTGACATTGCGTTCCTAGACAGAACTGACTATAAATCCAGTGACAAATTATATACAACGCACAAATAGCAAATTTTAGCTTTTTAAACATAACCCTGATTTAACTATAGCTTCAAAAAGCTACACGTTTTTATTCTAGGTACCTGTAAAATTGTCTTTTATTTCACAATAACTGGAGCGATCGAACTTGGGCTCCTCTCTACAAATTCGTTAAACTCCAAACAATGCTACCAACTTCGTTGTTTTCCTCTTGCGCAAGGTTTATGTGCGCTGTGTGAGTTCCGCTCATATTAAACTGACTTCCCCTATATATATACATTCAACGGCTCTACGTCAGGTTATTACAAATTTTAAATTTACATTTAAAACAAAAAACAAACAATAACACACTTGTTGTTCAGTGTTACAAACTAAGGAAGATACAGCATCACAAACATTCACAAATATAAAAATTTTATAGGCATCTAAAAGAGTAATAACTCAAGGGAGACGGACGGGACAATGCACATCCAACGTACGTTAGTGCAGTATACTACTATCATGGTATGACGTATTTCGAATAAATACGAACAAAGCTACAAGGATTTGAAAATTTGACTTTTTTTTAAAGAAAGGCTTTATTTCGGAAAAGTGCTGAGATAAGTATCACATCTAATTGCATAGATTAGTTACAAAAGACGTAAAGATCATAATGTCGTTTACTGCATTTTGATATTTTAAACTGTTCCGGAGAAAATAATGTAGTTGCAAGAAATTTTGAAAATGACTGTTGAATATCTATTTTTCTTTAGCATCTCAGCAACAGTTTCTGATGGGTGTAATTACAACAAGTTCTCGCATTTACAAGATTTTCAGCTGAGTTGACAACTTTAACAACAATTTAGTACCTTTAAAACTTTTTAAAATATCAAATTGCAGTAAACAGCATTACGCTCTTTACGTCTTTTGCAACTAATCTGTATAATTAAATGTGATACTTACCTGAGGACTTTTTGAAATAAAGCTTTTTAAAGTCAAATATTCAAATCCTTGTAGCTTCGTTCGTATTTATTCGAAATACGTCATACCATGATAGTAGTATACTGCACTAACGTACGTTGGATGTGTATTGTCCCGCCCGTCTCACTTGAGTTTATTACTCTTGTAGAGACCTATACAATTTTTATATTTGTGAGTGTTTGTGATGTTGTAGCTTCCTTAGTTTGCAACACTGAACAACAAGTGTGATATTTTTTGTTTTGTTCTAAATGTAGATAAAAAAAATTTGTAATTATTTGACGTGGTGCCGTTTGAAAAAATATAACTTTGTGTTGGGTTAACACCACTGTTAATTTGGTGGTATTGAAGAGTATGCCAGAAAATGTTCCCTTGCCGATATTTGTATGTGCAAAATCCCAGCGTTATATATCTATTCTCTTAAAAATTGTAAAAGCGTATCAAGATGAGTATTTCACCCTATATCCGAACACAAAGATGGTGCCTGTCGCCAAACGCAGAATTTTACATGAGAATGGCTGCACCACGGTTTCTCTGTCCAATAATTCATATAACCTAGATGGTTTCATTTGGATTCTCCCGTTCGAGTCCAGATATATCCCTTGTTAGTAAAATTAATTTTTCAGGTTTATAATAGTAAATGGTACTTAAATGCAATAAAGTGCTTTTTTCATGATTTTTGGTGATGCAGTGATGTGGATAAATATTTTAGGGTACGATGCCCCTGATGTGCCAACTTGATATTTGTCATGTCGGTACTACTATATTGGACTTATAAAATATTTTTTTTTTCAAAGAAATTGAAGAGGGGGTGTTTTGAGATATTCAGAGTCAAAGCTTAAGGCCTTGATGAAACTTGATATATAAGCTACTTCCTAGTAATTTTATTAAAGATATCGTAGTCTGGAAGAAAACGTAGACTATTTAGAATTTTTTGGTGTGCATCTTGCGGGGAGGTGGAGAAAGAGGGGAAGGAAAAGGTTCAAAAAGGAAAAAGGGGTAAAAAGTAATGCAAAATTATAATGTCTTACGAGGTGAGGTGATATATAGAATACTGTCTCTTTCAGCAGCGACCCTATGTAAGACGTGAATCTACAACTTAGCGTGAATCCGAACGACACGAATCCCACCGGGGATCGAACTCGGGAGAATATCTCTCGAGCCCCTTATGTTAGGAAGATGAAACTCAATAGAGTATATAAGTTCCTTCTAGGTAAATTCATCAAGGACATCATAGTCTTGAAAAGACTGTAATAGGACTATATTTATTTTGGGGGGGGACGGATCCTAGGGGCGAGGTTCAATGGGGAAGTTTAAACTATATGTCGAAAATAAAATACCTCAGGAAGGAGAAATTAAGTTCAAGTATACCTTGAGGCACTTCCCATAACTATATTTCCCTGTGCACACAGGGCATTTCAGCTAGTATTTCATAAATGAATGTCAATGTTCACACGTATAGGCCTAAAATATTACCATTCGATATTCGTGCTGACTTCTGTTTTCTGGTTCAATCCCGTGTACAGGCCTGCCGAATAAGGTTTCATTCCATTTTGTTACGTCTCATGATGATGGAGACATATTTCTGAGCCTACACTTACCTAATAATGACCTAACCATAATTTGTAAATTGAAAGATCTTTTCTATTACTCAACCTCCCGTTTAAATATGTCATATACCTAGGCAGTGGTGTATCGAAGAGGGGTTGGTGGGGGTTGTAATCCCTCTCATTGAGTCTTTCAGAAGGTCAATTCACCTAAGGTGGTCAATTTTACAGAGCTGTTAACGAGCACAACATAGAAGAAGGAACCAGAAGTCCGTGAATCCAGTAGTGAGTCACGTACACCACTGTGTGGAAGTTGTTGTGGTGAACAGCTAGTATGTCTTCGCAATAAGGTGTCGCTTGTTAAAGTGACACCTTATTGCGAAGGTCACATATGTGCACTTACCGATGCGAAATGCAATGAGTCAGTGATTGTGAAAATGTATGCGGCAAGCGGCAACAATATCAGCAGGCGAGTAGTAGGAAGGGTAATCCAGCGTTGTAAAAGCACCGGCCCTAAATATCAAGATCAAGTTGTGAGAGTGAAAAGGAAACGGGCATGTCCAGGCGTTGTGAGAAGCATCAGGGCATAAGTTGTGCAGGAGAACCCACTCAACCAAAGCAACTTGCCATCTCATGCAGTGCGTGTGTGGGAGCACAGTGTGTCGTATCATGAAGGACAATTTGCGACTGAAAAAACGACATAAGGCGATGGGTCAGAAGTTATCACCAAGGCACATTCAAGAGAGATCAAGAAAGTTGTATGAACAGTACCTCTCAGATGACAAATGGTAGTGGGTTGCCACTCTGGATGAAGCCTGGATCTATCTTGATGACACCAATAACCCCAGGGCCATTTTTATTCACCACATGATGCGAAGGGCCGCGGCGAGTTCGTCCGTGAATGTCGCGAGAAGCTTTCAAAAGGCTTCGTGGTTATGGCAGGTTTCTGCGCCAGTGAGAAGTTGCCAATGCATCGTGTGAATTCCGAGGACAAGGTAAATGCAGCCTACTTTCAAACGAACATCATGGAACCCTTGTACAGAACTCACATCATACAGTTGTATGGCAGGGACACCCGGAAGGTATGGATCCACATGGACAAAGTATCTAACCACAATTCTCGCAGTTCTGTCGCGTATTATCGGCGTACGGCCACGGAGATTGCTGTGTCTCTTATACCCTTCTCGTCCAAACCTGTAGTCACCAGATGCGTCGCCGATCGATTTCTGCGCCTTTGGCCTTCTGAAACAAGGACTCACGCAAAAGCGTCCTACTACCATAGAGGAGCTCTGGACAGCTTGTCATGCCGTGTGGTCTACAATTTCCCTCACACACTTTCGACGCGCAATGATTCAGTGGCAATTGTGTTGCAGGGCGATAGTGCAGGCTCGTGGCCGCCACATTGAGCACAACCGTTGGTGGAGGAAGGAATTGTCTGAGCAGGTGAGCGCACAAACTTTGGCTATCTTAGGTGAATTGACATTCTGTATGGAAATGGAAAACATATCAGTTTTATTTAAATCTTGGCAAAAATGTTAATCTATACATATGACGATACAGCATTCCAAATGTTTGGAAAGTATGAACTGGTAGAGTGTATAGTTATCCTGGGGGGGGAGGGGGCAAGAAAACGAAGGGATTTTTACTGAAATTAAAAATTGTAGTATGCTGGCACGTACCCCCAGGAATTTACTTCGGAGGAGGGGTCCAAATTCAATATGAAAATAAATTATTTTCAAATTTGTAAAATCACCCCTAATATTAGACTAAATTTACAGAAAAGTGGTAATTTCGGGTTGAAGTGTTCAGACTACGACGACACCCTCTGTGTACGTCCCCACGAAACAATAGGAAAAAAGATAATAATAATATTAATAATAATAATAATAATAATAATAATAATAATAATAATAATAATAATAATAATAATAATAATAATAATATTCATCATCATCATAATGTATTTGTTATGTATCCCCTCCCATTGTATATTTCTGGCTACGCCTGTGTACCTAGGTATAATTAAATCGTTTTATTACTTTTTAGTCCTTTCATTGATTAAGAACATCAATCACAAGAATAGTATGTATCGTTCGCAATCGATGAAATTAGTGTTGCCCATCAGAAATGAGAGTCATCCGATTTTGACTAAAATTTGTATGGTGGAAGATACAAGAAGTGCATTTTTATGCTCAAGATGAAACGAAACACATGGCAATACTGTACAGATGATTAATGAATGAAATGGTGAAATGAAGAAAGTGGGAGGAAACGGGAGAACCCCGAGAAAACCCACGCACACGGTGTTTGTCCACCACAAAGTTCACTTGACAGGGGCTGGGATTGAACCCGGGACCCCAAGCATCAGAGGTGAACGCTCTACCACTGAGCCACCGCGGCCCCCGCTTACGCTAAAGGAGACGAAGATAATGAGAATGAATGGAATGGTGAAATGAAACTTGGGGAAAAGGGAACTACGAGAAAACCCTCACACACGGTGTTTGTTCACCGCAAACCCCACTTGGCGCAAGCTGGTATAGAACCAGGGCCCACGCATCATGGGTGAATCCTCTGCTACTAAGCCACCGCGGCCCAGAAGTCTTCGAGACGAGACACAAAGGGTAGTGATGAGCAAATGCAAGACTAAGACCAAGACCATGACCAAAACCCAGGTGGTCTTGGTCTTGCACATCCAGCCTTGGTCATGGTCTTGCACTGGAACCCATGGTCTTGGTCTTGCATGCAAGAGTCTTGCAAGTCTTGCTTTTAAGAAATCTTATGCTTTTTCAGGTAAATTTTACTGTGGATATAAGAGATAATAAATTCTACAATGCGCTAGTAGTAACGCAAATACAATGTATGCTTCTAAATGTAACATAGTTCACCTTCGTGTAAGTATGATGATAGTGTACAACATAGGCGATGATCTTTATTATTTTTTTCAATGGGTGCCCACGCTTCACTACTTACAGTGGCTCACAAAATTGATCGTACACTTGGCGCTTTGAGACAAATGAATAGAAATAACCTCTTTTACATAGTTTATATTACAAGAAACTGAAATATATTATGTTAAGGGATCTTATAAACAAAATATATTTATTTCATTCCTTTACACAAAATCAGACCTTGAACGTAGAAACAAAACACTTTCATACACAAACTTAAGAGTCACAAAATTATTCGTACACCTTGTCCATTTACAAATTTGGAACGTTCAGTAGCGAGCTGCGAGCCCGTTTCTTCTTATTACCTCGGTTAGTCTGTTCGGCATTGATTGTACCAACTTCTTTGTAACAGTAGGTGTAATCTTGAGCCACTCTTCTTTCAGGAACGTCTTCACTTCTGTCAGGTTATTCGGTTGGCGCTGCTGCACATTCTTCTGTAATTCCCACTATAGATTTCCTATGAGATTGAGATCTGGTGATTGAGGAGGGGTTGCAAGAGTCTTTGGTGTGTTGTACAATAGCCATGAGCGCACAATATGAGCGGTATGCTTAGAGTCGTTGTCCTGCTGAATTCTGTAGAACTGTCCAAGTCCTAAGTTTCCTACACTAGACTTCAAGTTCGTCTTCAATATGTTGAGATATGCAAATTTGTCCATTGTTCCCTCAATAAAGTGTAGATTTCCTACGCCAGAAGCTGCCATGCAGCACCAAACCATGACTGATGCTCCCCCATGTTTTACTGTTGGTTTAGTGTGTTCCTTCTTAAATTCTGTATGAGGTTTTCGCCAAATAATTTTGTGTCCATCGGATCCATATAGGTTAAATTTGCTCTCATTACTAAATATTAAGCTATTCCAAAAGTCTTCGGAGCATTGCTTATGTTCCAGAGCAAATTGAAGCCTTTTGCGTTGATTCGCCTTGTTAATATAGGGCTTCTTCCTAGCAACTCGGCCATTAAATCCAGCTTTTCTTAAAGTTTTTCTCACTGTTTCTATGGAAAGGGGTCTCCTAATGGATGATACCACTTCTGTTGTCAGTTTGGGTACACCTTTACGAGGATTCTTTTTATTTTTAAAATGGTTCTTCGTTCGTCTCTTTCACTCAGTATAGATTTTCTTCCTCAACCAACTTTATTTCTTATCCTGCCCTCGTACTTGGATCTGTTGACAACTGCCTAGATGGTTGAATGTGTTCTTCCCGTTACTTTTGCTATAGTTCTTAAAGATTTGCCCTCCATGGCTAGTTGAATAATTAATTTACGTTTAGAATGTGTAGTTTCACTTTTTGGTGCCATTGTACTGCACTTTCTTCGTGTTGCACTCACCTCAAATGTGTAGAAGGACGTGGATAACCTACTAGTACAGTGACTCACTCCTTCAGCTTTGTTTGTTTCCACCCCTTCCCCTTCAGCACGAGCTAAATGTAAAGTGTACGATCAATTTTGTGACTGTCTTTTGTACATGGATCTGGAGAATCCACCTATAACTATAGACACGGAGGACAAGAACGTGCAATACTCATACAAATGGGTCTCATAAACATCAGTTCCATCTCAGTAACTGCAATCATGTAGACTTTATGACAACTAATTAATTTACGCGTTCATTTTTAGAAATTAGTAGGGTGTACGATCAATTTTGTGAGCCACTGTATAAGATAAATCACAACATTTCGTAATCCTTTCGTAATGGAGATCCTATACTCCACTTGTTTCCAAACTGGGAAGGCTACCCCTGAGACACATAGAAGAAAATCAAGACGGCACAGATTACTAAAATACCATAAATTGCAATATTACTTTTACACTCTAAAGGCGTCAGATTTTTTTTTTCAACTTAATCTTTGTATTGAACAAACTTCCAATTAAACATTAAGATTTTGTTTTACTGATTCCAATATGTACTCTGTGGGGCAGAAACAAGAACATTACGCAAAAGCGATTTAAAAAAATGAAAAATGAGGTTTTCGAAACGTGGGCATGGAGAAAAAAATAAGAGAATTAGCTGGGTTGAACGGAAAACGAATGAGAAGGTGTTAGAAATAATAGCAGTACGGGAGAAGAAAAGAATTTTAGATATAATTAAAAGGAGGAAGGGGAACTGGTTGGGACATTGGCTAAGGAGGAACTGTAATATGGGGGACGTGCTAGAGTTTATGGTGGAAGGAAGGAGAGGGAGAGGCGAAGAAGGCTAGTTGAAGGAAGGTATTAAAACAGGAAATTGCTATGTCAAGACGAAGAGACTAGCTGAGGACCACCGTACATCGAAGCTTCTCAGATGCAGGAAGTGACCTGCCAGTAAAGGCAGAATAGCTATGATGATTATAATGATACGTTTAGCAATATTGACCGAAAAAGCAGAGAAGAATTAAAATAATATTGATTATAATCAAAGTAGGTTTTAAAAAATCTGCAATATTTCAAGTATGTTGCTGCTTTAACCCTTAATACCGCAAGGTATTTCAGTTACACAAAACCGCAAGGTGTGTCCAATGGACACATTGAGATTTTTCACCTCATTTCGTTTTCAATACTTTAATATTTTATTTTTCTTAACTGCAATTTTGTAGAAATATGTAATTAAAATCAATACATTCTAACATAAGCCAAATATATAATATTCAGTGTTTCCAACCCCTTTGCATTACGAAAGATAAGCGACAACAAATTTGTAAAAGTAAAGAGAAATTATTCTTCATAGATATATTTTTGTATACTAGTGACATAACATGGATCAAGTTGTACATTGGACATCAAAATACTCTAATATAAGGAAAAATATATAATATTCAGTGTTTCCATCTCTGTACTACCAAAGATAACAACTACTTTGAAAAACTGAACACTAATGTTTTCTTCATAGACTTGTTTGGTATTGTTGACAAAACATTCAACATTTCGCACATTTAACATCACTACATTCTACATTCTAATACGAGACAAAATATATATATTGTTGAGGGTATTCCTCCTCAAGTATCTAAAGATGATAAGCGACTCATTTGAAAAACTCATTTGAAAAACTTTGAAAATATTTAATATTTTCTTAGTACGTATGTTTTGATATATCATTGACATTACGTTTTAAGAGTTACCCATGGAGCATTTCAGACACTTTCTAATAACACTTGAGTGCTCAAACCAGATATTCTTCTTGCAAATATCGCACACTTGTCTCTGCATTCTGCACTTTTTGGGGTTACACATGCAACATCTTCTCTTGGGCGTAGATTTCAGTGTGCCAACACCTGCGGATGATACACTTGACTGAGCTGCCGAAGCATCACGTATCACGTCGATTGCAGTAAGAACAGGTCTCTGAAGTCCTAATTTTCTTCTTCGATGGATTTGAGGGAGAATTGCTGTGGATTCCGCCAGCTCCACTAGAAACATATGTCGTCTCGGGTTCGCTTTTCTTATGTTCTACTGAGGATTGATATTCATCCACACAACATAGGCGGCAACAGCAGATACATCCTGAAGATTTATGAAGAATGCTAGAGGCCATCGATTGGTTTTCCTTTTGCAGGAGTAGCAGTGTACTAATTGATCTAAACTATCAACGCCGCCTTTTGTTTCATTATAATACAGTATTATTTCTGGCTTCTTTTCTTTATCAACAACTATATCGTCAGTGTTGTACATGCTTGAGAAAAGAGTAACAGCCTTTTTCGGTTTCGAGCATTAGGAAACTAATGTGAAATCACTTGTAAACCCGAAGATAGATGATTGCTCAACCTTGTTCTTGCTTTTTTTGAATTCTTCAGGAACAAATGGTTTGTTTTTTCTCACAGTGCCTACTATTGTTTGACCGTTTCTTAGTAAGTTTATCCGAGTTCCATGTCTGTAAAAAAAATGTCACAAGTTATATTTCTGTTAGTTCGATAATATGGTTCCGCTAAGGATAAAACAACTTCTGTAGCTAACTTATTTGCTGTTTTTCTTCCTTCTTTGCCTAAATACGGTATACGTTCCAAAGGATAATGGGTTTTGGAGTCACATATCCACCAAATTTTCATACCGTACTTATCCGGCTTTGACGGCATGTATTGTTTGAAGGGACAACGACCTCTAAAGGGAACAAGCTGTTTGTCGACTGTCAGCCAACTACCAGGAAGATAGTATTTTGTTAAGTTTTTGCAAATCTTTTCCCAAATGTCTCTAATCGGATCAAGTTTGTCCTTCTTCCTTCTTTCCGATCTAGTAGTTTTATCATCAAACCTGATGAAAGACAGTAGATCAATAAATCTATTATAACTCATAGTGGCGCGAAATAAAGGTGGACCGTACTTCTTATTCCATAGAGACTTTATGTTTTTCCATTTCAGATGACCAGCAGCAATAAGCAATAAGAAAGACAATAAATGCTTAAACTTCTTCAGAATCACACATCTTCCACACCTTTTCCCTCATTTTTCCCATATAGAATCGATTAGCTTCTGCATTTGTGTTTATAACAATATCACTTATAATATCATCCCCAACACATCTTCAGGTGCCTTTATTTCACAGTTAGCAGGAACAACTGCTTTATTGCAACTGCCTCTAATATTATTTCGTGTTTTTATTTTGGTAGAAGTTGGAACGTTCTTATTCCAACGTGTCCCATTTTTACTTACATATTCACTTACACTTGAACGGGAAGGTGTTTGAATGCCATTATCACTATCCAAAGCACTTTCCTGATCTTCATGTTCACTTACATCACTCTTTTCTTTTTCTTTCTTTAACCCAGAAGTAGGGTTTAGGTTTTATTTAGGCAGCTACATCACTCACTTGATCCGCCTCACTTGAATCACTTTCAAGTGTTTCATCGAATAGCAATTCTTCATCTGAGTTTACACTGTAATCTGAACACTTTTCATCAGCAGCAAGTATTTGTCCGATTTCTGTATCACTCAATTTTCTTTTTGCCATATTTACACATAAAGTATACTCACAAACATAAAGGAAAATATTTCAAAAGATAAATAATCTGTAACAACATCCACCAACACAAAAGCGAGGGAAAACACGAATTACTAAAGGCGCAGAACAATATCCCAGCCACATCTGTCAAGAAAGCAACTACATACAAGATATACTTTACTAAATTTTATCAACATAAATATCGAAAAAGAGACAAAGAAAGGAAGAAAACACGAAAGAAGAACGCAAGTAAGAACGAGGGGATGATTAAACGTATGATAATTGATTTAAAAAATTTGAGAATACAATTATTCAATACATTTTAAATATGTGTCCATTGGACACACCTTGCGGCATTAACGAACTAAAAGTATTAATGCCGCCATATGCAACAAGAATCATCACCTAGAACGAACTTACTTTGGTAATATAATGCTATTGAGTAGTTAGAAGCATCCTTAGAAGGAAAAGAAAATTTTAAAAATAATAAAGACACAGCTTCCTAAAATTCAAAGCTATGTGTCCATTGGACACACCTTGCGGTATTAAGGGTTAATGGAACTAATTCCTGCATTTCGTTCTTACGCACTGATAAAAGATGTTTTCAGTTCTGAAAGATTTCTGTTTTTCATTTTTATTGCCACTTCATTCTTTGATTTTTCCATAGTTTGCATAAGCCATAGGGATACTTCCCGCTTCCCATAACAACTTCGAAGTACGCATGAAATTTACTTTTTGAGCTCGCCACTTGCGTTTTTTTTTTTTTTTTTTTAATTTTGCAGTGGCGTTTCGTCAGTAGACTGTGAAAAACACATGCTTCTTTTGCTATATTTATCCGAGGACGAGCCGACAAACTTGACCAACTCGAAGGTCGAAGGTTTAAGTTTACTCCAGATAAGTCACATGTAGAATAGTGTCTGGTTTCCCGGTAAGTAATATTCATTGTTTAAGAACGCAGGAATGCATCGTAATCCAGTACCAATGACATATTTCTTTGTGTGTAACAAGCTTTGATTACAATGACACCTGTGTGGCTTGAAAACAAGTAATAACTACAGAAAACGAAAACAACCGATTCAGAAAACCACATACTGTAGCTAATGATGTGAGGTGGAAAATGTTCCGCCGAAAATTTTCCGTTATATTTTTCCGGAAAATTTTCCGTTCTAAAAAATATCAGTAATCAAGTAACGATTCTTCAGTATTCATAAAATTGATTGAATTTATGTATAGAAATGTTAAAAAGTGAAAGTTCGTTTAAAGAATCTGAAGATTTTCATGGCTCACAATTTTCAGTACTATGTAGGAACAAGTTAAACAATTTTTCATGAATCGAAATATTTTCTGTCTAGTACGGAAAAATTGAAGATCGTTTTATGAGTCGGAAAATTTTCATCATTTTAAAGCAAAAAGAAAAAAAACTTTTTGTGAATCGGAGTTTTATTGCTCTGTAGAAACAAGTGAAAAGAATTTTCATAGATCGGAAAATTTTCATCACGATGTAGAAACATGAAAAAACTTTTCATAATCCGGACAATTTTGGATTTTATGTATAGTGATATTTGGTGGAAAATTTTCCACTATATTTAACTGCACATAGAGCTACAAAATTGAATGTATAGAGGAAAGTTAGTCAGCAACAAATTATAAATTTCCAATTAGCTTTCGGGAACTGGATTCTATTATTTTAAATTTAAATTTTTTTAAAAGTCATGAATATTTTCTGATTCATGAAAACATACTCCACTTATTCCTACATCGTTGTTTCGCCGTAAAATTTATTGGTAATGAATATTGTCTCAAAAAGTTTCATGAAGTGAAAATCTAACGATTCTTCATTTCAAGAATGTTTCAAAAACTTCAATGCGTTCTTCCCTCAGTATCCCCAACAATCCTTTGATCTTACAAATTTGATTTCGTCAGTTTAATACGCATAGGACGTTTTTCTCATAGATTTACTACTTTTATAGAATTACATACTGCAACATTTATAAATAAGAAGATATAATATAAAGTGCCTACTGTAAATTTTTGACTACCCAAAATTCGAGTTTAAGTAACTCATGAAAGCAAATACTGATCATTTTCTGGAAATAAACATTTATTTATTCATATATTCATTCATAAAAGAAAGTGAAATATAACTAATAAGGAAGCTGATTTGTGTAGTTGTTCTTCCAATAAAATAATAAGAAACATAAAATGCTGTACTATTACAACTGCGTTCTAAAAGCAACAAGTAATATAATTTTAATTTACAAAATAAATAACATATTTCTTATATGTACTTGTTCCATCGAATAGTCATTATTTCTAATACATTTTTATACATAATAATGGTAGTTTTACAATACAAATATCTGCTGTAAGATGTTGATTATACAAAATTAAAATATTGAAATTATGATTTACGAATGTTAAACAAAATAAAATCATTTTTTCTTATTTTCTGTTACAAAAATAATCTTCATAAGGAACTTTTATGTAGTTATTTCATTACATAGGCAGGCCTACGTGAGAAGAAATAGTGGAATATTCTGTTTCTAAACTTGATAAATTCACAAAGGTTTCTTTTCAATTTCTTGTTACATTTTAAATATTGGAATGGGATATTTGTTCTCTACGAACTCGATATATGTTCCCTGCACTTTACACACAGGTATAAGTTAGTTACAAACAATGAAAAACCGAAGATGTAATGTAGACAATCGCGACCGAAAATGTAATATGCGCAATCTCAAACAAGCAATGAACAATCTGCGTGATTTGTTTTTGATTTCGGAAAATAGGTTCTTCCAGATTCACGCTTATCGACTGTAACCGTTTATTTATTTATTTATTTATTTATTTACTAGCATCAATTACCCGCTTCGCTGGGTTAAATTAAGAAAAAATAATAATATGTTTCGTTAGTCAGTCACTTTTTACTGTTACTAAAGCGCTCCTTGATATTGTCATATTCGATTATTTTTATATATCCCCTCTCCTCCTCGTGTTGTGGACCACGGCATCGGAAGTGTCATTGTTCATCTCAGTGACCTCGAAAAGTATGAATTCGACACTGGTATTGGTAATTTTGATTATATACGTATATATATATATATATATATATATATATATATATATATATATATATATACTTAAAGGAGGGGAAAGGCATTTAAGACATTTACAAATGATCGAAAATGACCGATATTAGTGTCGAATCTATAGTGTTTGAGGTCGCTGAGATGAACAGTGACACTTCTGATGCCATCTAAATCCAAATTGAGTCCCGCTTATATATAAATCAAGTTTTCAGTTAACATCAAGTGAAAAATATTTCACTTGCTTATCTTTGGAATACCATTATCGGATCCAAATGATCTAGACCCTCAGAAATATTGTAATATTTATTTATTTATTTATTTTGTATATGCCTATTACTGTTATGCACACGCATGGAATGCCATGATTTGTTCTTTCATCTTTCCAAATATCTCTTTTAAAGCTTTATTTTTTAAAGTTATATTCCTTATTTTGGAAAGCTAAATATTGATGATAATGCTTTTAGTTTTGCGATTCCTCTGACGTGTCTCCTTTCTTCACCACGCAAGAATCAAGATTTAGGATCAAAAATAGTTGAAATAGGAAAATAGGGAAAGCGCACGCTATTTGACAAGAAGGCTTGTTACAAAATACAACTAAAAAGATACTGTATATAGGTAGATAAGATTGTCTCATTTCTGACAGGAGCCAGTCTTGTCTCCCGCAACCTTTCGTTCTTCCGACCATATGATCAGGTTGTCAACGAACATAACTTCGAAGATATGCACTCTCCGCATTTTTAGATAAACGATCTTATCTCATTTTGTAACTTGTTTCCCTCCCCTACCAACTTTTTGAAGATCACTGAGGAACAATGGTGTGAATGAATCAGATATCTGCACCTCCACGAACAGGAAAAGAAATTCTGCTTATATGCTTTCCAACGCTGTCATATTTATTTGTAAAAAGTAATATTAATGAACTATAACAGCTAGATTAAAAATAAAAAGAAGTGAACATGTAGTATTGGGGTATTTTGAATTGCATAAGACAAATAGTTTTCATAATATTTTGGAAAGAAGTTCACCATGTTCTTATACAGGAATTGATGATCTCAGCTGAAAACGTTAGACACGGCCGTAAACTCCAAATCAACTCAACTATCGGCAGTGTCATCACAAGAAGTCTTATCAATAAGCTTATATTAAATACTTCACTCTTTGATCATTTTTCTTTTTCCCCTTTTTAAATACAGAACAATCAAAGTAATGCTATTCTCAAAGGACATGTGCCTGGGGCCTAAGGTGTTTACTGAATCTTAAGTATGAGGAAAAAGAAAACAGACTGAAAAACGTGGAATTTATTTACTAGTATAATGGAGATTCTTTTAAAGCCAACCTTAGACCCCCTGTCGCCAAGGATGTTTAAACGTTACTCAAGCGTAACTCCAAGACCATCAGAATTGAAGAAGATGAAATACAGGTACAAAAGGTAACCGATAAAGAAAAGAGAAACAGGAATGGTACTCATCATAACAAAAATATGTCTACTTACACCAAAATGTTCTGCAGAATTTCAATACGTTTCATATCGCTAAAATCAAGGAACAAATCACTTTGGGTTCGAGAGAGAACTGGTATTCATTGGAACCAGTTTTATCTTAATCTCAAGCAGGCACGACATAGGTGGGTATTTCGAGTAACGCTAATCCCTTGGTGACTGTAACTACAGTACCAAAATGCAGAATGCTCCAGTGAGTAACGTTATTCAGAGTAACGTAATTCAGAGCGTACCATTTTAAAAGTTATACTGACTAATAACGTTATTAACTAGGTGCAGAAATGGGTTACAAAATAGTAACCGGAACAGATAACGAATTGTAAATATTGCACATTTCGTTAAGTTATCCACCTTTGCTTTTGAGCTCAGAGTACGTGCCTAAACAATATTTGCCACCCCGATATGCAGAGGGGTGAGTGAGAATTAAAAGCGTTGCAGCTAAACTAAGTGGACCTTTCAAGGTCATACGTCTTCCTTCCTACTTAACGGATCATCTTAGCAACATCACACGAAAATATTAACACTTTGCTGGGATGAAGCCAGATCATTGTACTTACCAAGACATACTTGGAGTCAATTTCTTACACAAGTATATCCTCGCAGTTCTACGTTATCATATGCTAGATTTATTTGGCAATCATTCGCAAGATCTTTATTTTGAACCACCGTGGAAAGAGACTACTACTTCTAATTGTAGCAAACGACATCTTAATTGCACTAATTTCGAGCGAGTTTCGGTAATTCAAGGCAGACGTAAGAGCCAGAGTGGAGCGAAGACACGAAAACAATATAACACGAAGAGTTGGTGTGGGGGTATAAACTCCGACGCAAACACAGTGTCAATCCCAAAAAAATACTTCTTGCTTTGGTCAATGTTACAACCATCATAACACACATTGGCAAGAATACAATGTTAACCCCAACATTCTTCCTGTCCAAAAGAAAACAGAAAGACTCTTTCTCATGTTTCTAGGAGAGTTTTCAAAATACTTTTTCTCAATCCATTCACCAAAGAACGACAGAGTCGAAGCCTTCTTGAGGAAATGAAAGGCGAAATCGTCGCAATACACGGAGGAAGCGTCAGACACCCCTTCCCCATCTAATTCTTCTAACGAACCATCCCGCTGCTTTTCTAACCGCACCAATGCACAAGAACAGGTTCCGTTAGAAATCCCCCTTATTGAGAGAAAACAATACGGTACCCGAGAACGAAATCACTGTATCTATTTAAGGAATGAGTTCCAAAAGCATCTTTTAACAATCATCGACAATGACTTCCCTTGTCTCACAGCTTGCTCCTAAGGATATTAACAAGTCGTTTAGTGCTCACAAATTAGTTCCAGAGAGGAGCTAGCAACAAGCGAGACTCTCAACCGGGCCCCTCGACTGGAAGTCGCTATGAGCCTTATCAGGACGCTACAGTGTCAATTCTTTCACAGAATTATTCTCTTCTATCTTACCCACTTCATAACGATACTTTGCCTAGTTCTGACAACGCAGACGACAGCAGGACTAATGCACACGAGTTGGACGTGCCAGGGAGAATTGTACAACATACTGCGTACACAGTGTATACATCTAGAATTCTGAAAAAGAATTCCCACGTAACGAAACTTGCTGATGATGGTTTTACGCAGGAGACAGAAGAATATAAGCTATCCCTGCCTGGGGAAACCAACCTTAGTGAACACTCTTCGCAGAATAGCAAGGGTGCTAAAACCACTGACATATCTCGCATTTCAGTCTCCCTAGATAAATTGCACTTTAACGTTAAACTTTTCAGTTCATTAGTTCATGTCTAGGGAATGAGAAAAAGTTACTAACAGTGTCAGTACAAAAAGAATTAAATGGTTACCCCGCTATGATATTGCCTTGCTATATGGACTTCAAGTATCATTTAAAGAGGAACGTTTGATAAAAGTGGATATCCTTCGACAAGATGTATATATTCCAGGGAATTCCAACCCTCCATTGACCTAACGATTTAGCATCAGTGAAAATTTCTTCAGTTAACAGTAATCAACCCTAACGGACAAGTTCGCATCACCATAGTGGGCCTGGAATCCCCTAAAAGGAGAGTACGTCCCCAGCGGCCTTTTCTTAGGTAAAGTAGTACCCTCTCTTGGTGAGGATTCCGCAACGGATCAATACAGAAAAGATGGAGAAGTTCCTCCTTCTCCAGAACCCTCGACCTCTAGCTTAACTAGTGACAGTGTCAATTCCAGAAATAACGCCTGAAATTATTTTTTGGCAGACGTGAATAATTTCCTAACGACAAAATCCTCGTCGAAGGAGGCGCCAGTAGAACCTCTCGATTTATCAAGTCCTGTAACCCTTCCTTCTCTTTCTGAGTGTCTGGATAGCTCGGACGAGTGGGACACACAATGCGAAAGCGAATCTGATTTTTACTTTGATACATTATTGGCCCAACATTTTCCCAAAAGTAGAAAATGATGGACTCGCTCTGGAACGCAAATACATAGAGTCAACGAAATCAATGAATCCGCCCTATAAACCAGGGTGGGTAAGATTTCTGTAAACGTTACATGATACAAAGCCTTAATAATAATAATAATAATAATAATAATAATAATAATAATAATAATAATAATAATAATAATAATAATAATAATTGTATATTGGCTAATTTTTCTAAGAACCCAAAATCCCCATCGATTAAAAAATAATTATTACAAATTCTCATATTCTTTACTACACGATGAAGACTTTAATGGTAGAAGTTATTGGTAGAAATACATTTTTCTAATTTAAAATTAGAACAGCACCCGTTATACTCCAGTGTAAATGAAACGTGTTATTGTATTGCATTAAAGAAATTTTTAGATTACCGTCGAGGCGGTGTAATGAAATAAACTACTAACATGTTTTGTCAGCGTTATGCAGGTATTAGAGAGGGCTCCGAATTGAGCAAGCTGGATAGGTGGTGAGATAGAGTACCATGCAAACAAAAAATTAAAGGTGAGAACATATTTTTCTCTATTTGTTTTATAAGTCATTTTTTTAAAGTTAACTTACGCCATTGCTCTCTATGATGATCTACAAGGAAGATATGAATAAGACACATATTAACAATATGATAATCATCATTTGTAAAGCTACATTCAATTCTACTGGAAAATTAAAAAAAATCCAAACGAAATAGAAATAACTAATTTCAAATTATGGGCCCCTGTTTTATACTACGGCCCTAAATTAATAGAGAATTGCAGTCTCAGGATCCCATATGTTTCGTAAGAAGAACATTTTCATTAATTAATTTTTGACGATAATAAATAATTGATTCGATCAAAGACAAATATAAGTAATATGAAAATTGAGCCCTTGTTGTGAACTGTGGCCCTGGGTTGACAGTGGATTAGAACCTAAATCACTGTCATTCATATCTGAAATAAGTGGTATACAATACTAATTTTTTTTTTTTTTTTTTACTTCAAAATTTCAATCCCGTTAAAAATCAATTCTGGATTCCACTCACACGCAGTATATTAATTGTTTCTAATTATCTACACATCACTTCCAACGTTATGTTCCTTGGACATAATACAGTTTCGAAATAAACCAACCAAGTCATAATCTCGGTTATAAATAGCAAACATATAAAAACAAACAGTAATTCGGACTTTCTTTTGAAACAGTAACGAAACGGTTTAAATCAACGAAAAGATTGCGAAGTGTATGCTTATCTTGTACAAATAAATTCATTGGGAACCTGGAGTTCTGGGTTCGAACCTTCATTTAACATTTTCAATCTTTTGTCTAAGATTTCCAAAGTTAGGACTGGATAATCACCACGTATTTCGTTATCACAAACAAGACCACCCTGTGTAAATAGTACTGTATAACAAGAAAATCAGAGGCTAAAGTCAAACAATCAGAGTCATTACAAGATCTGACTTCAAATTTCAGGATACACGCTGGCATGAAGCTAAAAAGCATCCATCCACACGTAACAATAGTAGACTCAGACACCATTCTACGTAAGTTCACTGAAGTTTTTTGGACAGTGAAGAGCGAAATTAACACATCATCTTCGGAGTCCACAGTTTGGCTTCGTAAGGAAACTTGTAATCGAACACCTGTACATCGGTTACTATCCGTTAGCAGATTTCTTACTCATCATGCCGTAAACTCTATGGCTAAATTATTATGTATTATATGGAGATCGTAATTATTCAATGAAGAACAAAACAAGTATAGTTGAATTACAGGACCATGGATTAGAATAGTTCTGAAACACCCTGTCACGAAGTTGTATAAATGGACAGGAACATTGCATTTCACTCGCTTTGGGATCGCCACTCGCACAGCATGACCGGTTTAAATAACATTAAAGAAAGTAAAATCGTTAACATTTTTACGCGCTCAGGCTAAACAGAATAAACGCACAACCTGTGATACATATAGTAAGACACATATGACGTGATGTGTGTCTTACTATTCCAATTTCAGTGGTGGCGCTAGGATAGGGTGACCAACCATCCCGTAAAAACGGGATTGTCCCGATTTCTCACTACCATTCCCGGTGTCCCGAAAAATTCTACCGGGATGCTAAAATGTCCCGTATTTACGTACATTGGGTACAAAAAACTTTTCAATCGCTAAAATTTCCTAATTTATATTATTATTTTCTAAGCTATGTGATTATATTGGAATATAGTAATTACTGAGCAACGTCATTACGACGTTTCTGACATTTGATGTGGTGGCTGCACTGTTTTCCCTCCTAGGCCTCTCAAATCCGCAGACGACAGTGCAAGGGGCTGAAAGTCTTGTGAAGAACAAATATAACTTGTGTTTTTATTCTCTGTTTCGGGCGGTGGAAGATTGAGGCGCTGTCATCAGTACAGTACAGTGTTTCCGTGATTTGACTACGATGTAACACATCACGACAGGAGAACAAAAGTATAGAACTATAAAAGTGAAAGTGAAAAGAAAACTAGTTGTAAGTGAAATAATGTTTAAAAGTACGTAAAAACAAATAAAGGGAGTTGGAATTCGATACTGAGAGTAATTATAAATCCTGTCGGTGACAGATTTGATCGCTCCAGCCGCAAACTCGATATATGAATTTAACATTATCGTTGCTTATCTTTCCGTAGAGTAATATTATCTTCGGTCAGAGTGAGTCAAACTTCAAATTAAATAGGATGTGTTGCGTTTTTTTTTTTTTAAATTGTGAGAACGAATTGTTTATTTTGCTGCTTTCCGTAGTACCTACTTAACAATGCCTAAGCGCGTATGCAACTTCAAGGAGGAGCAAGGGCGCCGATCCTGGGAAGGGGGTCCTCGGGCTTCCCCAAAGCTCATGTGGGTCCCCTATTGTATTTATGAATATACAATATTTGGCATAATTTGAATGTAATTTGTCTTAAAATCCTCATATAAATACCTTCTGCGTCTGAATGGGCCCCCCAAATTTACAGAGAAATCGGCGCCCTTGAGGAGAAGTATTCTAAAGAGTGGAACTATATTAAGGCGGTCTCTAACCCTTGGAGCGCGCTGAGATTCTCCCTATCTAAAAGCATGTACAATTTGGTCATGATTATTTCAGGAACTACTGTACTTAGAACATTGTAATTTTGGATAAGTGTTTTAAAGACCAACCTCTAGAAAATGACTCAGCAATTTTATAGATATCCCATTTTCTTTTGCAGTTGATTTTCATCGATTAAATTTGACAATCATGCAATGAAAGTCGTCGCTGCTAGCCAGAGCAGACGCATTTTTTTTTTTCTCTTTGGTCACGTTCATTGTAACTCAAGAAACATTTCAACGCTCTGCGCTATACTTCCGCTTTCCTCGTATACAGTTACTGTGCGATGCCGACACACCACGGGTGGTGGACGATGTCACCAAACTCAGTATAAGGACCTATTTATGGCTGGTCGAGGGAAAGTTGGTGAGGGTAACAGATCTATTATTGCCACATTTCCGTTTTGTGTTATTTCTATACATACTTCTCAACACTTTTGTTCCATGCTTTTATGCTGTAGAATTCACCCACGCCAGTCATAGCTGTAGGTTTTACGTTTGTCAAGTCAAAATCGCCACTTACTAATAATTATAATGAAAAATATACTAATCGTTAGTACTACGTTAGTACTGGTTAGTACTCCAAGCACAACGTTAGTACTCTTACCCATGTAAAGTTATTAGCGAATTGAAGTGGCGATATTCACTTGACGTCAAGCCAGAATCGCCACTTTTGTAAGTATTGTCCAAAGTATACAAAAGTGATGTCAATCGTTAGTACTACGTTAGTACTGGTTAGTACTGCAAGCACAACGTTAGTACTCTCACCCATGTAAAGTTATTAGCGAATTAAAGTGACGATATTCAGTTGACGTCAAGCCAGAATCGCCACTTTTTTAAATATTGTCCAAAGTATACAAAATTGATGTCAATCGTTAGTACTACGTTAGTACTGGTTAGTACTGCAAGCACAACGTTAGTACTCTTACCCCTGTAAAGTTATTAGCGAATTGAAGTGGCGATATTCACTTGACGTCAAGCGAGAATCGCCACTTTTGTAAATATTGTCCAAAGTATACAAAAGTGATGTCAATCGTTAGTACTACGTTAGTACTGGTTAGTATTGCAAGCACAACGTTAGTACTCTCACCCATGTAAAGTTATTAGCGAATTAAATTGGCGATATTCACTTGACGTCAAGCCCGAATTGCCACTTTTATAAACATGTCCAAAGTTTACAAAAGTGGTGTCAATCGTAAGTGCTTCGTTAGTACTGGTTAGTGCTTCGAGCGGAAGGTTAGAACTCTTACCCATGTAAATTTATTAAGGAATTAAAGTGTCGATATTCACTTGTGGAACCAATATCTCCACTTTTTATAATATTGTCTAAAGTATGCAAAAGTAGTGTCAATTGTTAGTGCTTCAAGTAAAACGTTAGTATTCTCACCCAAATGAAGTCATTAAACGAACTGAAGTGACGATATTGAAATAGTGTTAAGCTAAAATCGTAACTAAGGAATGCTTCTAGCGGGCAAGAGACATTGTTGTTAGAATAATATCCGTGAAGTAGTCTCCATAGGAACACTAATGATCTCTTCTAGTGCAATCATTAGTGCTTCTAGATAAACACTACTAATTTTGTTAGTGCTTCACTATCAGTGTGGATATGGTCAATTATATTTCACGAAACTCCCGAAGAAATACATTTAAAATTATTCATCGGGTCAAATTTTTGACAATTCAAAAGTACTGATGATCTCATCCAGTGCAATCGTTAGTGCTTTTTAGAGCACTAACTACCAATATTAGTGTTTCAATAGATGCTAGAACCAGAAAACTTTGGTGGAGCTAACTTCACGTTAGCTCCTCCCCAGAAAGAACTAACGACGAAACCTACTGCAATCGATAGTGTGTCGCTAGTGCTTCTAGGAAACACCAATAGTTTCGTTAATTCTTCTCTACTTTTGTAGATGTGGGCAACTGTATATGACAAACTCCCATAAAATACATGAGGATTTTTTTACTGGGTCAAATTCTCGCCAAATTAAAGAAAAAAGCTTTTGGGGTCTAAATTCACGTTAGCTTCTCCCCGAAAACACCAACGATAATCCTACTGCAATCGATAGTACATCGTTAGACAACATTAATAGTTTCGTTAGTACTTCTCTATTAGTGTAGATATGGCAAGTTATATGTCACTAAACTTTCATAAAAAATACATAGGGAAGTTTTCATTTTGTAAAATTCTCGCCAAATTTAAAAACACTAATGGTCAATTAATTCTAGTGTAATCGTTAGTGCTTTGTTAGTAGTGTTGTAAATAGAAAAAAAAACAGTTCGTATTTTTTCAAAAATGTACGTTTTTTTTAGAAAAAAACATTGCCCCTCGTTTTTTTCTCAATTCCGTTTTTTTTTTTCAAATAGTCATTTGTAATGCTTCTTACGTCTATTTAAGTATGAAATATTTTTATGTGAAACGGGATATCTATAAAATTGTTCAGTCATTTTCTTAAGATTGGTCATTGAAACACTTATCCAAAATTACAATGTTCTAAGTACAGTAGTTGCTGAAATAGTCGTGACCAAATTTTACATGCTTTTAGATAGGGAGAATCTCAGCGTGCTCCAAGGGTTAGAGACCGCCTTAAAAAATTGACGCTTTCACAATGAAACCGAGTGCACAGTTTGCAGCAATATTTTTAGTTTTGGACACAGTGGTCTGGCAGATATACAACAATACATGAAATTAGTGAAACAGACTGGGTGCGCCAAGTTGCAATAAGTCTGTTTATTTTATGAAACAATAATCAGATGAAGAAAGAAAAATGAACGCACTGCTGAGCTAACTCAGGCCTATCATACGATAAAACATGATCACAGTTTTCGGTCAAATGATCAATCGCGTCGAAGTTCAGTTCTAACAGAACAAAGTAATCAGCCCTGATAACTGGTGTTTTAGCTCCATTTAGTTTAAATACTAAAATCGAATAGATAAATAAATCCCGCTTTTATGGCATTTCAACAGATGCGAGTAATTATAAAGCTATCAAAATCTTTCCTTTTGTAAGTCAGTTTTTTGACATAAACGAAGGGGTAAAGCCAAAGTTATTGAAAGTTGCTTTCTTGCCCTCTGAAACGTCAGATGAGATATCTAGTATCTGCTTGAACTGTATTGATGAGTTTAAATTAAATAAAAACAGTTGCATTGCGTTTTGTGGTGACAATACAAACACAAATGTTGGTGGTTTGAATAGACCGGAAAAATGAAATGTGTTTGTTTACAAAATTAAAAGCTAATTTAAAAAATTGAAGATGTGGGTTGTCCAGCACGTGTCTTACATAATTGCGTAGATACAGCTGCTGATAGATTAAATTGTGACATAGAAGGTATTGTTGTCAAGCTCTTCTCTTATTTATGGGCAAAACCGGTTTTTATAAAAACCGGTTTCCAAGAAACCAAAATCCGGAAAACGGACATTTGGGTTTTCACCGAAACCGGTTTCGGTTTTCCCCAAAAAAGTGAAAAGTGAAAAGCGAATGACACGTGTCGACCAGGCCAGGGGCGCCCCCCTAAATTTTCACTGGCCACCTAAAATTTTCCCGGTAGGCTTGCAAATGAACTATAATATGGTGATAAACTATAATATGGTTAGATCGGGCCCCCTTTAACTTCGACCGGGCTCCCCTACATTTTTAAGCTGGCTACTGGCCTGGTGTGGACATTTATGACAATTTTACCCGGGAAACTATAAAGCGGAAAGTACATGAATTTTTCAAGGGAATTTAGGGTGGATATATTTATTATTATTATTATTATTATTATTATTATTATTATTATTATTATTATTATTATTATTATTATTATTATTATTATTATTATTATTATTATTTGGAGAGAAAGAGAGTAGCATAACACATCTTTATTTAGATCGCAAAACCATAGATTCTTAAAATTTAACAACAGCGTTATCTTAACCTCTTAATATGATTACACACCTGGAGCCATCCCCTCAAATATCAAGCATTATCTTTCTGAATATTTGTAATCACTCGCAATGCTAATGGCTGAGGTAGTTCAGCTGTATTATTCTTACCAGTTACTGTAATATGAACGTGCAATATATATATATATATATATATATATATATATATATATATATATATATATATATATATATATATATATATATATATATATATACAGAGTGAATCAAAAGTCTGGACACGGTGGAATAAATCGAGAACTTAAAAACACGTGTTTAGTAATATTAAAAAATCTATCTGATGAAACCAAACTTGACCCTCTAGATCCACCCCCTGGGGGTTGGAGTGGGGTCAATTTTGAAATTTCTAATGGAAACCCCAATTTTTGATTGCAGATTTGGATTCTATGGCCCAAGCTATGTAAAGTTTCATCAACACTTTTCCGTCGATGCATAACATGGCGCAGTAAACGGGGAAAATAAATGGCCCCTAAATACTTCCATTTCGTTCATGAGCTTGGTAGTATTTCCGACCTCTGTTCTCGTTCAGTGTCACTGGTTCACTTCTCTGTTCCTTCTCGTCACTGGATAGAAGCACACTACACACAGACAGAAGACACAGAGAAAGACACACCTTCTTCATTCGGGCTTCGGGCAGTATCAGTGTTGCAAACCAGAAAATTCAAAAGCGGCGAGTAGAGGACTAAAAATAAAATAATTAAAAGTAAAAGGAAAATTGAAGAAAAGTATAGCTATTGAAGTATCTGCTTATTGCACTATGGTGTTTTTTGACTTCTGTGTCTAAGATGAAAATGTATTGATATAACTGCTTTCTAATCGCTAAAATATGAAATTCGTTAGGGTCGATTGTACCATTCTCTGATAAAGATAAATTATCGGAATGATCCAACCTTGTCGCGGTAGTAGATCTCATCTTACACAAAATAACACATGACCACTGCGACCAGTATTATCTTATCTGACGATTAAAAGATATCAGGATAGTGTAGAATTGGCCCTATAACGTGCAAATGTTCGAATGGTGTGAAATTATAAAAAATAGCCTGTAACTGTCAAGCTAATTTATGTTTGAAATAACGGGTGAACCAAAAGTTTGGCCACGGTAGAGTAACTGGAGAAATACACTTCTGATCATAAAAGCGCAAAAAAACGTATTTAATATGTTTCAAGAAGCTATCCGATGATATCAAACGCAACACTCCGTCCCCACCTTCTGAAAAGGAGTAGGGGGGCATTAGTTTTCAAATGGGAACTCCAATGTTTTATTGAAGATTCGGAGACTGCATCCCAAATAATGTAAGGTATAATCAAAACTTTTTCGTCGATGTGTGATATCATGCTGTAATCGGCGAAATTAGATGCTCCCCTCTTCGTTTATGAGCTTGATATTAGCTCCGACCGTCTGTACAAGGTGCAGTATTTTGAGAAATACGTGTCGGATCAACAAAGTTATTCAATGGTACCAAACACGATACCGCACCCTACCGCTAGGTGGGGTTAGCTGAAAGATTTGAAATGGAAGCTTTTATTTCTTATTGCAGAGTCGGATTCTGCGCACAAACCTGTATAAGATTTAGTCGAAACATCGTTGTCGCTGTGTGACGTGGCGCTGTAATGGCGAAATCAGGAGAACTTCCTATATGAACTTTAATTAGCTTCAATGCTGTAGACGTGATGAAAGAAGTATACATGTGATCAAAAAACAAAAGAAAATGTGTGACTCTTGGGTTTGTTAGGGTGTTTATCGTTCCTTTTCCGCAGTGGGACGAGAGAGACGGGACCTACAGTTGAAAGTGAGATCCAAACCTCTATTAGGTTTTGGAACCGAGACGTTCCCCATGAACAATTGCCGACGAAGTTCGTCCGACCGTCGTCGATTATTGGGTGACAGCAGCGAAAAGGGTGTGCTAGTGCTGGTTGAAAGGCGGCTGCCTATTTGTCGGCTTGGCAGCGGACACCGTGACGGCCCCGCCGCTGTTCAGGAACGGCAGCTATGAGACAGACGGTTGTCTTGGTCCAGCAGTGGCACGACGTCGTCCTCCGAAGCGACGGCATCATGATTTTCGCCATCATTTCGGCTGATTTGAGCGAATAGTCGGACTGCGACTCACGAGACTGCTCGCAGTCTCGCATAGTTTTAGATGGGTGAAATTATTATTGAATTCTTTCTTTACTTCTTCTTCTCCTTATTATTATTATTATTATTATTATTATTATTATTGTTATTATTATTATTATTATTATTATTATTATTATTATTATTATTATTATTATTATTATTATTATTATAGTATATTATATTATTATCTGCTAGTAGTTGTAGTAGTAGTAGTAGTAGTGATAGTAGTAGTAGTCTGTAAAGGGTAGTAGTCTGTAGTAGTATGTTTTATTTTTATTTTTAATCCTTTCATCTTTTAATTTTTAAATGTCTATAATGTGCAGTGGCGTATTTAGGGGGGTGGCTTCCGGGCTTAAGCCCCCACGAAATCTTACTTAGTATAGTAAAGTAAATGAAATATCTTGCAGAATTTTCACATTTCCAGGCAAAGTCCCCCTGAAAGTTAGCAAAGCCCCTCCCGAAACAAAATCGTAAATACGACATTATTAATGTGCCATCAATAAATTGATCACATCGGACCCTAGACAAGATTAGATTCTGTCGATCCAATATAATTTCAAAACTAAAGGAGTTACCACTAAAGAGCATTGTGTGAACAGAGTGCACATTTCAATACATATGTACGGTACCACCTTAATTTCGTGGCATGGATGGGGCCACGGTGGCTCAGTGGTAGAGCGTTCACCTCTGGTGCTTGGGGTCCTGGGTTCAAAACCTGCTCCCGCCAAATGAACTTTGTGGTGGACAAACACCGTGTGCGTGGGTTTTCTCGGGGATCTCCCGTTTCCTCCCACTTTCTTAATTCCACCATTTCATTCATCTCTCTCATAATCACCGTCTCCTTTAGCCTAACCGGCAAAATCGTGGGACCTAAAAGTCAAAAATTTCATTTCATTTTCGTGGCATGGAGTCCTCTTAAGTACGTTGATCGAACTTTCGTTCGGGATAGACATGACGAAGGTTATAGGCGTAACCTGTAATTTAGGCATTATAGTGGAGCATTTGTACAAGAAGTGATACCTGTGTGTGTGTGTTATTCGTTTCATTATTGTTTTCTCTTCTCACATGCAACGTATGGATGTGTGAATTATAACACGTTTAGTGGCACGTGACATGGGATTGCAACATTGGGATGGCATTGCTCGTTCGTTCATTCACATGTTAAAGCGACGTTCACCTGAGCGATTCGTTTATAAGTGGCAGGTCGTTAACGGTGACGGATCTGTTGGTAACGATTCTCGGTCTAACAGCAAAATGTCTTTCTTTTTCACCCCAAACAGTTAATTTACTTTCGCAGATTATGGAGCCATATAATGCATCGACGGAAAAGTGTTGATGAAACCTTACATAGTTTGGGCCGTAGAATCCAAATCTTCAATCAAAAATTGGTGTTTCTATTTATTTGAAATTTCAAAGTTGACCCCACTCCAGCCCCCAGGGGGTAGGGTCTAGAGGGTCGAGTTTGATTTCATCAGATAGATTTTTTAATATTACTAAACACGTGTTTTTTATTTTTTCGATTCGAAGTTAAGTTCTCGATTTATTCCACCGTGTCCAGACTTTTGATTCACTCTGTATATATATATATATATATATATATATATATATATATATATATATATATATATATATATATTCATCCTCACGGCATTGTCAAGGCTCTATATTTGTATTTTACATTTATTATTGCAACCGGGTGTTACTGACTTCCGTATACGGTAGCCCGATCATCACCCTTGTTCTTCGCGCGCACAGTCATTCGAAGAACTGAAAACGTACTCTGTACACAAACAGTTTATGGTTGTGAACTCGGAAAGCCTGGTACTTCTGCTTGTCAAGGTCAAAAAGTGGGAGAAAAAAGGATGTGTAGAATGTAAAGAGGGTGCAACAGTGACTGTTGCTTGTAAGGGAACATATTCATTTGTAGTTCGTGCACATTCCGCCTGTAGCGCTACTGTGGCACGACGTATATTGTAACTGTATAACTCTTGTACACCGCTAGTAGGTCTATTCGCGTTAGTGACGACCGAAACTATGTTGTCAGCTCTGACTGCGATAAGGCACTGCCGTGCTGCTTTTCCTTCTCTTTTTTTCCCCTTTTCCATTTGTGAGACGCCAAACATGTTGTTTTTGCTTGTTGCACGCGCTGAACGTGTTTCGGCGAGCGAAGTATTTAAGAAGTTGACTACATATTCTTGTTTGCGATAGTTTTAAATTGGTTAACTGTTGAAAAATATACGAAAATAAAGCTGTACTTGTTAAGGTATATTAGTCGAGGACGTAGCTACTGACAGTGTTGATTACAGATTTTCTCGAGGAGATTTAGAGGTGAAAAGCAGACGTCCATTTAGACAGCCCCCCCCCTTATCAGACTCAATCGGAAATGGTCTCAATCGTTTGTACACAAATATGCAGGCGAAATTTTCGTTTGTACACAATTAGGGGCGCCGTCAGAACGAAAACAAAGTGGGGGCTGTCTAAATGGTAGCCCCCCAACAACATGTCCTATTCAAGCACAAATTGTCGCAATCATTTGTACATCGTTTCTACAGAAATGTGAAGGCGAAATTTTCGTTTGTACACAATTAGGGGCGCCGTCAGAACGAAAACAAAGTGGGGGCTGTCTAAATGGTAGCCCCCCACCAACAAGTCCTATTCAAGCACAAATTGTCGCAATCGTTTTGTACATCGTTTGTACAGAAATGTACAGGCGAAATTTTTGTTTTACACAATTAAAGGCGCCGCCAGAACAGAAAAAAATGGGGGCTGTCTAAGTGGTAGCCCCCCACCATGTCCAATTGAATCAAATTGTCGCAATTGTTTTACTTCGTTTGTGCAGAAATGTGCAGGCGAAATGTATGTTCGCACGCAATTAGGGGCGCCGCCAGAACGAAAAAAATTGGGGGCTGTCTAAGTGGTAGCCCCCGACCATGTCCTATTCAATCACAAATTGTCGCAATCGTTTGTACTTCGTTTGTACAGAAATGTGCACGCGAAATTTTCGTTTGTACATAATTAAGGGCGCCGCCAGAACAGAAAAAAAGGGGGCTGTCTAAGTTGTAGCCCCCCCCACCATGTCCAATTCAATCACAAGTTGTCGCATTCGTTTGTGCATCGTTTGTACAGAAATGTGCAGGCGAAATCTTTGTTTGAACAAACTTAGGGGCGCCGCCAGAACGAAAACAAAGTGGGGAGCTGTCTGAGTGGTAGCTCCCCCCACGATGTCCAATTGAATCACAAAGTATCGCAATCGTTTGTACATTGTTTGTACAGAAATGTGCAGGCCAAATTTTCCTTTGTACACTATTAGGGGCGCCGCCAGAACGAAAAAAATGTGAGGGCTGTCTCAATGGTAGCCCCTCCCATTTCCAATTCAATCACAAATTGTCACAATCGTTTCTATATCGTTTGTACAGAAATGTGCAGGCTAAATTATTGTTTGTACATAATTAAGGGCGCCGCCAGAACGAAAACAAAGTGGGGGGCTGTTTAAGTGATAGCCCCCCACCATGTCCAATTCAATCACAAATTGTCGCAATCGTTTGTACATCGTTTGTACAGAAATGTGCATGCAAAATTTTTGTTTGTACATAATTAGGGGCGTCGCCAGGGCGAAAACAAAGTGGGGGGCTTTCTAAGTGATAGCCCAATCACCATGTTCAATTCAATCACAAATTGTCGCAATCGTTTGTACATCGTTTGTACAGAAATATGCAGGCAAAATTTTCGTTTGTACACAATTAGGGGCGACCTCAGAACGAAAACAAAGGGGGGGGCTGTCTAAATGGTAGCCCTCCCACCATGTGCAATTGAATCACAAATTGTCGCAATCGTTTGAATATAGTTATAAAGAAATGTGCAGGCGAGATTTTCGTTTGTACACAATTAGGAGCGCCGCCAGAACGAAAACAAAGTGGGGGGTTGTCTAAATGTTAGCCCTCCCACCATGTTCAATTCAACCACAAACTGTCGCACTTGTTTGTACGCCTTTGTACATAATAAATGTGCAGCTGAAATTTTCGTTTGCACATAAATGTGGCCCCGCCAAAACGATAACAAACTATGGGCTCTCTAATTGATAGACCTCCCACCATGTCGAATTCAACCACAAATTGTCGCACTTGTTTTTTACGGTTTTGTACAGAAATTTGCAGGCGAAATTTTCGTTTGTACACAATTGCGGGCGCGCCAAAACGATAACAAAGTATAGGCTACCTAATTGGTAGCACCCCCTACGTCCGATTCAAAAGAAAATCATCTCAATTGTTTGCACATCGTTTGAGCAGTAATGCGCAGGCGAATTTTTTTTTCTAAGCTATCAGATGCGTGGACAGAACGAAAAAAAAGGGGAGTTGTCTAAGTGCTAGCCCCACCATGTTCGATTGAACCACAAATTGTCGCGATCGTTTATACATCGTTTGTGCAGAAATGTGCAGGTAAAATTTTCGTTTGTATTAAATAATATATGGATGTGAGTATTTTTAATATCTGCGATCAACATTAACCGGTTTGAATAACGGTTGATGAGTTTGAAAATGGTTCCTATTGCACTAGTTGAAAAAAAATTCTTTTTCTCTGGCACACGGAAGAAAATGCCTGATTCTAATAGAACTTTTCACGTAGAATTCGAATCTGGAATCAGTTTTTCTCCATCACCCTCAGTTTTCCCGTGACAGAGGTGTTTTCGGAAAATTTCCCCTCAAATTTCTGTTCTTTTTCTTTTTTTTCTTTTTTTTAAACCATTTTCATACTTGTAGCTTGGGTACCTTAGGTATATAAACGCACAAATTATATTGTATATTAGCCTGATTTATACTTAGTAAGCCCTCTAAGTTTCATAAGAATAGCATTATTCTATCTAGAGAAATAAACATATTTATATAAAAAATATGCTATGTGTACTGTTCATTTTACAATATTCATTAGTGCAGATAAAATCACATATAACTTCCACGAAAATTACAATATAAGCACGGTTTATATCTTATTGGATTTGAAATAAAACATATTTTCAATGATGTATACACCGTGTCACCATTTTATATCTACTTAATAAATAATACAAAAGAAGTGAGTGGTATCTTCTTAATAAATGTGCACTTACTTACCTCAACTAATATGTTTTAGTTGTCGACTTTCTTCTGTGTTTGGTTTCTGGAACATCTCTTTTAAGTGTCCAACAGTAATCAGCTAGCATTTTTGAACTACACTGTCACTGGTACCTCTTCTCCATGGAGGAAATGTCCTGATGAAAATGTTCCCCATACTCATCACTAACAGCACCAAGCTTTTCAGGAAAGAAATGCAGGTGGGAGTCTAGAAAGTGAACTTTAAGGGACATGTTGCAACCCATTTCATTGAATGATTGCCGGAAATCACTCACAATTTCACGGTAATTTGGGGCTTTCTTGTTTCCTAAAAATTTCTCTGTTAAACATTTAAATGGACACCAAGCTGCTTTCTCAACCAGAGTTAAGAGATCCTCAAATTTTTGGTCACGAATCAAACATCTTATTTGGGGGTCTACAAAAATCCCTAGCGTCACTAACCCGAGGAATTTTTTCCTTGAGGTAACAAGACCCTGCATTACTTTTGTCCATTGTCCTAACAAAGTTTTTGAAGAGCCCCAACTTTATGTGAAGAGGAGGTAGAATTATCTAATCAGGGCTCACCAGTGAGGAATAAACAGCATTCTTCTGTCCAGGAGTTAATACATGCGTTGGCCATTCCTTCTTGATGTAATGTTCCGCTTTGTTCCTGCTGTCCCATTCGCAGAGGAAACAACAATATTTCGTATAACCAAGCTGCAAACCCATTAACAAAGAAATGACTTGTAAATCACAGCAAACGGTCCACTTGTATTTCTCATACTGAATTTTTTCTAACACTATTTCGATGTTTTCATAGGTTTCTTTCATATTAGTTGCATAAGCCAAAGGCACTGAAGGAAATTTGTTGCTATTGTGCAAAAGGACAGCCTTAAAACTAGTTTTCAAAAAGTCAATAAGCAATCTCCACTCTGTACTTATATGTGCATGTCCAAGTCTATCCATCACAGCACAGACATTATTACAATACACTAAATCATTTTCTTGAGAATAGTAGTTTTGAAACTCTGTATGAAGGTTTCGAAAAATACACACTTTAGTGTCACGATGGAGCAGATTCCAGCCTTAAGTTTAGAATCAAGAAGTTCTGTCTGTGTATTGGAGAGTTTTAAATCCCGTATGAGGTCATTTAGTTCACCCGGAGTTATCAGATGGGAATCCAATGTAGATGTGCTTCCTACATAAGTAGGATCATCATTTTCATTTGGAACTTCAATAGTTGCCTTAAGTACGTAATCCTCATTTACCGTAAGATGAGAAGGAGGTACCGGTACAGGTAATTCTGCACTGTGTGGAACTGGCCTAATTGCTGATGCAAATTAGGGTACTGTACTGTGTGGTTAGATTTACTGCTTATTTCTTTTATCTGTGTCATACAAAAGTAGCAGTCTGAAGAATGATCTTTTGGTTCCCTCCAGATCATCGGTACTGCGAAGTTCATGTTTCGTCCACCATTTGCCCACCCAGTCAGACGTTTCACGCAAGTACAACAAATGTAGTGAGGAACCCAGTTCTTATCCTGGTCTCCTACACAGCAACCAAAATATAACTGATAACACTTCCTCACAAGTGGAGTAAAACATCGACGTTGTGATTTAAATATCAGCTCCCCACATACATAACAGAAATTGTCCGGTTTATTTACAACTTCCTCGACATCTTGTATCCTGTAAGGTATCACACACATACATACACACACACACACACACACACACACACACACACACACACACACACACAGGAATCTACACTCCATCAAATTCCCACAAAATCCCTCTAGACATTCCCTCATACAAAAATGGTGACATGGTGTACACATCATTGAAAACGTTTTATTGGAAGTCCAATGAGGTATAAACCGTGGTATATTGTAATTTTCGTGGAAATTATATGTGTTGAAGACCGACCCGACCCCACCCGTGACCCAAATTGACTGACCCGACCCGACAACCCGACCCGAGCTGACCCGATTGGCCCGACCCAAAGTGACCCGAGTGAACCAACCCGAGGTGACTTAACCCGACAACCGATCCGAGTGACTTGACCTTACAATCTAACCAGTTTGAGAGAGCTAGAACTTTACAAAACTGCCACTAGAAAAAAAAATGCTGACCAATTCTTATGCATAAACCATTGTTTCGGCTTTTTTTACTTGTAGTATAATTATCCTCCTCCTCCTCCTCAGTGTTCTCCCATTAATAAACAGGCCAGTTTCCGTGAACTAGGTAAGAAGCTTCCATTTTTGCGATTTCCCGCTAATATCTGCCTCGCAACCCAACATAAAGTACCACCCTCCTTATTACAATCTATCAATTCCAACCTTCTTACACACTCTCGCTCTCCTGATATCACCCCCTTTACTACATCCCTCAGAATGCAATTCCTTAGCAAGAGCAAAACTTGTGATCCGTCCATTTTTCGCTTCCTTATATCGTCTAATATTGCTCTCGTCTCTTGCATTTTTTCAGCATTTCCTAATTCGTTTTCCTCTCTACCCTGCTAACCTTCTTTATTTTACTCCACATCCAAATTTCCAAGGTTAAAATTTAGGCAATCAAGTTCGAAAGTCAAAATAAAATTTGACTGAGTTCTGAAGACAAGTTCTGAAGGCTAAAATAATAAAAGTTCTGAAGACAACATTATTTTCTAGTAAGGAATGTATATAGAACTTCTTTTAATATTTTTTGCTGTGTAACAAACAACAATTTCATCACGTTAACATTCCGATTTTTCTATTTAAAAACAGCGTTGCTGTCTGATAGAATCATAAGGAACTAATTGCACTGAAATATCATTCTGTAGGGAATTACCTTTTATTTTTTCTTGATTAAATTATCTAGAAGATATTTGCAGCGTTATATAAAATTAGCAAGTATTTTATTGCGGAGAAAGTCAAATCACTACCCCAGCAATAATAATAATAATAATAATAATAATAATAATAATAATAATCTGAAGGTGACCAAGAAAGTTCTGTCTCTTTGTGGAGGTCTGTGTTCAATTGGCCCTCACACCGTGAGTTGAATGCGAATGGATATAAGGTGAAGGTCAGTTGTTGGACGAGACGAGACGAGACAGAATTTTCATGAAAGGGTACGAGATGAGACAGAGCTCTTTCAATAGAAACATATGCACTTTTCCAGACGAGACTACCTTCACGACACATTTTCGAAACGAAAATGCCCCAAACCAGGTCTCGTGAGCAACACTAGTAAGTATATCCAACATACTACTTGGTTGTGGCTGTTCAGATACACCGTGAACGTGCGTAAGGACTGAGTGAACATGGGGCCTTCACAGAGCGTCATAAGGGCTTGTTTGCTGTACGAGTTCAAATTGCTGCACCGCGGGGCGGAAGATATGACAGGCCTTTGGTGAGGGTGTCGTGACTACGCGGAGAGTGCAGTGGTATGACGGTTTAAGGACGGTGACGAAACACTCGAAGACGCACCACGTGCCGGAAGACAAACAGATGTTCAAAATAAAGATCTTCAGGCAGCAATTGAGGCGAAGACAGACATGTGAGGAACTGGTACTACCTTTCAGTGTAAGTGGAGAAACCATTCGGCACCACCACCATCAACTTGGGAAGCACTGCAAGTTGGGTTGATAGGTCCTACATGATTTGACTTGGAGCCAGAAAGCAACGCGAGCAGACACCTGTGTTTCTTTGGTGTCTCGTCTGAGGAAGGAGCAATTTCTGGACAGGGTGTTGACATGTGATGGGAAGTGGGTCCTGTACGAAGCTCCACGGCGCCGTCATTGTTGGTTAGCATCCCATGAACCGGTTCAAAAACAGCCCAAGCCAGCACTACGCCAGAATAAGGTTCTCCTGTGCATTTTGTGGACTGCTCGAGGCATCGTCCATCGGGAACTGCTACCAGCTGGTCAGATCATCAATGCAACTGTGTACTGTCACTGTGTACTGTCTGGATCCAGCAGTTCTGAATCGCAAAGGGGTCCTCTTGTTACAAGGCAACGCTAAGCCCCACGTGGCTAAAATGACCCAGTACAGAATTCTACGCCTTGGATGGAAAACACTATTGGATCCGCCATACTCCTCGACATTGTACCGTCCGACTATCACCTGTTCCATTCCTTGGACAATCACCTTAGAGAACGCCAATTCAAACAGCTAGAAGAGGTTCAATATGCACTTGATACCTTCTTCACTTCACGTCCCACCAAGTTCGACTGCGATGGAATCCATGGCCTTCCAGAACGTTTTCAGAAGGTCGTCGAGGCTGATGGAGACGATTTTTGATATTCCAGGTACGTCTTAGGTTACATACCAATGTTCGAAGGTGTTGGTGAAAAGGCGGCGGAACTTTCTTGGGCACTCTTAAAGTTATAATAATAATAATAATAATAATAATAATAATAATAATAATAATAATAATAATAATAATAATAATAATAATAATAATAATAATAATAATAATAATGTGTCCTGCCCAAAGGCAGATGTTTGACCCGAAGGTCCATGGGTATTGATTCCAGTTCGTACCAAGTAAGTTTTCTGGTGGATAAACCCCATGTGCATGGGTTTTCTCGGTGTTCTCCCATTTCCTCCCACTTTCTTCATTCAACCACTTCAATTATTTCTCATCATCACTGTCTCTCTTAGCGTTGGTGCACAACGTGGGACGTTAACTAGATATTTCCTTTCAATTTCACTTAATGTGACATTTAACTTGACATAGAAACGCAGAAAGGAAAAAAGTCAGTAGTAATATTAATTACAATTACAATACCAATTAGTTAATATAGGGTAAAATTAAAATTTTATTACTATTTCACCTTCAATTAGTCACATTTATCATTCATTCACTAACTTCGAATTGAATTTCACAACAAAGCTCTTTATAGTATTCCGTATAGAAAATAAGTGAAGAATGTGACGACCCGACCCGAGTGACCCGACATGAGCTAACCCGACTGACTCGACCCGACAACCCGACCCGTTTGAGAGCACTATCAGAGGGGTACTATTTACAGTACAATTTATTTTGTATGGTTTAGCATACTTTAAGGCTACCATACTTTTTGAAAACAGAAAAAACGGGACATCTTACAAATTAGTAGTAAATATTGCATTTTGTATTAATTTTATCTTTCAAATTTTACTACAGTATCGCACTAGTTATACAACTTAAAATAATGTATTAATATAGTCCATACTCAGTGGCGTATTTAGGGGGAGGGCTTCCGGGCTCAAGCCCCCCACCGAAATCTTACTTACTATAGTAAAGTATATGAAATATCTTGCAGAATTTTCATATTTTCAGGCAAAGCACCCCCGGAAGTTAGCAAAGTCCCTCCCGAAACAAAATCGTAAATACGCCACTGTCCATACTTAATCAACAGTGCTAAAAATTATTATAGAAGCTAGAAGCTGTTATACAATATAAACGCAATCAGTGAACATACAATATTTAGGCAAAAATTATATTTTCAATATTATTACGCATACCACCTTTACATGCTCTACATGTCTATAAAGAAAAATATCCAGATTTATGAAGTTGTTTCAAAATTTCAATAGGCTGATTTATTTTTGTTAACCTAAAATGCGAACTAAAAGAAAGCAATTTGCATAATTGTTTTTCTGAAGCAGAAAAAAAAATGTGTTTTCGGGGCTGGTCTGCAACGTCACAAGAATTTGTTGCCACCTCGGGGTATACATTCTTACTTTTAGTGATAAGAGTTATACTTAGGAGGATTTAAACATTGCATGTTATATCCGGGAAAGCAGCTATTGCAATAATAATAAAGATTAGAATGAAATTGTTCCTATAGTATTGTCGGAATTGAAAGCAAAAGGAATAAGTCGATTTTATTATCTTTTCAGAAATTTTGATATGTAATTAATAATAATAATAAAGAAGAAACAGGACAAGAAGGAAAATTTCTGCACACCGGGACAAATTTTAAGAAACCGGGGCGTATGGTAGCCTTACATACTTATTTGCATGCGGAGTGTCAGTACGGAGCCACTACGTAGCAGAGTTGAAACAAAACCTCGTAAATAGGTTGCCAACTCAGGAAAACAAAATTACCGGCACACCCTCAAAATTCTCTGTACAAATGAGAAACTGAAGACTGTATTGATCGGTATTGTATTTACCAGCAATTGTCACTTGTTTAAAATTATCGAAACAGATGAATAATACTGGATATTAATCTTTATGTAACAATAGTTGATTCATAAAATGAAATTTATTCCATAAACTTCACTTCAAACAAAGGAAATTGCTTTAAAAAGTCATTTTCTACTCTCAATAAATGAATAAAATTCTTTTACAATAAAATATAAGTGTTATCAAATTTGTTATGTTAAATAAATAAAAAAACTGCCATACGTTAAAAAAATATCGATAATGTAAAATACAACGGAAATTTGTGTTTGTAAAGGCACTGTTGAAAAATTTCGATGTTCAATGTTATATTCTGGATTGCAGATTCCAAAATACCGGTCATAAGGGGTCTAATAAGAAGTTTGTACCGGTCACCGGCCTTAATCAAAATTACAGCAAATACCGGCCAGTTAGCAACTCTACTCGTAAATCAGAATGCTGAATGCACCAAAATACTTCACCATGCATTCTATAGTTTCTGCAAAATGAGTTTAATGAAGATGATCAAATAAAACAAAATACTGTGTTATAATTTTCCCTTTAACAGTCTACTTTGTGAATTTGTTATATCTTCCACTTATCAATTTCCTGTACGAGATGAGAATAACGGTTTCTGCGCAAGATAGAAAGAAAAAAAATACATTTTTCTCATAAGGATTCAGTTCACGTAAGAAATAATGAATAAGTTTAATAATAAGAGCCGAGGAGTGAAAAACTAACTCAGCAATAATGATTGTAAGTATAAATATAAATATAAAAAACAAAAAAAACAACATTTAATTCCATCATCGTTAGGATTAGATCAATATAGTGAATCACACGATAGTGTGAACAAACCAAACCACACAATAGTGTGAACAAAGTCCTGTTAGAAAAATACTCCATAAATGTGACACATTTTTTTAATGCTTCTACCATTTATACAATCCCTCACATTGTTTTCGTTCTGGCGGCGCCCCTAATAGAGTACAAACGAAAATTTCGCCTGCACATTTCTGTACAAACGATGCACAAACGAATGCGACAACTTGTGATTGAATTGGACATGGTGGGGGGGCTACCACTTAGACAGCCCCCATTTTTTCTGTTCTGGCGGCGCCCTTAATTATGTACAAACGAAAATTTCGCGTGCACATTTCTGTACAAACGAAGTACAAACGATTGCGACAATTTGTGATTGAATAGGACATGGTCGGGGGCTACCACTTAGACAGCCCCCAATTTTTTTCGTTCTGGCGGCACCCCTAATTGCGTGCGAACATACATTTTGCCTGCACATTTCTGTACAAATGAAGTACAAACAATTGCGACAATTTGTGATTCAATTGGACATGGTGGGGGGGCTACCACTTAGACAGCCCCCATTTTTTTCTGTTCTGGCGGCGCCCCTAATTGTGTACAAACAAAAATTTCGCCTGCACGTTTCTGTACAAACGAAGTACAAACGATTGCTATAATTTGTGATTGAATAGGACATGTTGGTGGGGGGCTACCAGCTAGACAGCCCCCAATTTGTTTTCGTTCTGGCGTCGCCCTTAATAGTGTACAAACGAAAATTTGGCCTGCACATTTCTGTAAAAACAATGTACAAACGATTGCGATACTTTGTGATTCAATTGGACATCGTGGGGGGAGATACCACTCAGACAGCTCCCCACTTTGTTTTCGTTCTGGCGGCGCCCCTAAGTTTGTTCAAACAAAGATTTCGCCTGCACATTTCTGTACAAACGATGCACAAACGAATGCGACAACTTGTGATTGAATTGGACATGGTGGGGGGGGCTACAACTTAGACAGCCCCCATTTCTTTCTGTTCTGGCGGCGCCCTTAATTATGTTCAAACGAAAATTTTGGGTGCACATTTCTGTACAAAAGAAGTACAAACGATTGCGACAATTTGTGATTGAATAGGACATGGTCGGGAGCTACCACTTAGACAGCCCCCAATTTTTTTCGTTCTGGCGGCGCCCCTAATTGCGTGCGAACATACATTTCGCCTGCACATTTCTGTACAAACGAAGTACAAACAATTGCGGCAATTTGTGATTCAATTGGACATGGTGGGGGGCTACCACTTAGACAGCCCCCATTTTATTCTGTTCTGGCGGCGCCCCTAATTGTGTACAAACGAAAATTTCGCCTGCACATTTCTGTACAAACGAAGTACAAACGATTGCGATAATTAGTGATTGAATAGAACATGTTGGTGGGGGGGGGCTACCAGTTAAACAGCCCCAATTTGTTTTCGTTCTGGCGGCGCCCCTAATAGTGTACAAACGAAAATTTGGCCTGTACATTTCTGTACAAACAATGTACAAACGATTGCGGCAATTTGTGATTTAATTGGACATGGTAGGGGCTACCATTTAGGGGAACTCCCTCGAGAGGAATCACTCTACTTATTTATTGCAAAAAGCAGAATTTAAAAATTCGCATTCGTCCAAAGTTATCGTGTGAAGTAACAGCCGTTTGTATGTACGTACTAATATTGATAAGTTCCACTACGCGATCCCAATTAATAGTTCATATACCCGCGCCACACACACACACACTAGCATTTGTACACACGAAAGTATACCTAGTAGTATCCACACGCTTACGCCGGAAACTAGAAACAAACAAACACACACACACACACACCTACACACACACACACACACCACCACACACACACACACACACACACACACACACAGGGAGAGAGAGAGAGAAAGAGAATATCTTGTTGTACCTTTATACTGAATGCACAATTACTCACAAAATCAGTTAAAAAAGAAAAAAGAAAAAAAGTTGTAAATGAAACTTTCAAAGATTGGTAGCACTGCTGCGTGTCACACATGAGATTGTTCCATAATGATTGATTCGTAATATGATGTATATGGGTTTCTTAATGGTAGTATAACAAAATGCCTTCAAATTGACCACTAAATAAAAAGTGAAATTTATTTCTCAAATTTTGTAAAATCGAAGTCGGTGGGCATTATGGGAACAGTCTACAATAACAATATATGCAAATAAATATTAATATACTTCACGTTTTCCAGTGGGTGCAAGAAAGCTTCGAATAGTATTTGTTGCCAGAAGCATTAGCTGATGTAAATATATATATATATATATATATATATATATATATATATATATATATAAATTTGTAACTTTAGGCGGAAACTTAAATCAGGTGAAATATTTATGCCCTTTTCAATTACTCATGACGCGCTACGAGTCTACTCCATTCCTTCTGGACACCGCTCTTTCCCCCGGTCTCTGATTCCCATATACTGACTGTAGTGGTCTGGCTGCCATATACACTTTACATATTTTAAATTGGCTTTTATGCGGGTATACCCAAAAAGGTGCTTTATTTATTCGTTCGTTCTTGCTCTCAGAACCAAAATGAATTCTCCTTATATGACTTTGCGTAACTGAATTAATTAAATTTCTTATGGAGCATTACATAGTATTTCATAAGAAAAGTACCTGCACGTTTCAATGAATCATAACCTCCGGGGAAGAGAATGAAACGCAGAAACATAGTTTTATATATATATATATATATATATATATATATATATATATATATATATGTATATATATATATATATATATATATATATATATATATATATATATATATATATATATATATATATATATATATATATATATATATATTTGTGTGTGTGTGCCACTAAAATTTGACAAAGCACACTATTTGCCACCACTTTTTATCGACAGAAGCAGTTTTTATTGGATGTATGAATGATGATGATTAGGAAAGTAACAAGCATTAGATCCAAAGATTGTATAACTGTACGCCGTGGTATGCAATGCTCTACCAATATTTAAATGTACTATAAACTAAGATTACATATGTAGCTTTCAATGTGAAACCATGTAAAACAGACGTAATCTAGAATACCGCAATGAGGATAAGGCATACAAAAAACGGTGAACATATTCTCACGACTGAAAACCGGTACAAAATGTAAACTAGCGAAACACCGGGATAAGAGTCTTCATGGAGGCCACGGGGTTCTAGTTCATAGGGTCCCTGGTTTGATTCCATCTTGCGTCAAATGAGCTTTGTAGTAGTCAGAGCGTGGATAAACTCGGGATTCTCTCGTTTCCTCTCACTTTCTTCATTTCACCACTTCATTCATTTTCACAATCACCGTCTCCTCTATCGTACTCCTATCTCCTTAATCGTGGGATGTAAAATCCAAAGATTTCATTTCATTTCAAGAGCTTTCAAACCGAGATCGTCCCGGTGTAAACCTGACATATGGTAACTCTGACTATATAACAACATCGAGTTCGATACTAAAAAAGAAAAAAAGTCAAATTATCATATGGTATTACTCAGTTTCAGAAAAAAAAAAACTTCTAACAAAGCTAGCCGCATTAAGTCTGATGCATATTTCACAACTTTATGCGTAATATAAATATATATAGTTAAGCAATTGATATCATACACTGCAAGCACTGGAAAACAACGTAATGTTCTCTAATAAAAAGAACGTTACTTTACGAAGCAATAAGTTAAGGGGATCTTCTACCTCTTCGCTTATGTTTCTAACTTCCCATTTGAAAACATGTAAATTTTAATATGGTAATTTCTAACAAAGTATTGCAGGTAATGACTTGAAAATTTTAATACAAATACACAAGACCCATATAAATCCAACCACGGTCTCCAATTTACGTTACATGCGTTAGATTAATTGCAATATATTCTTCAGTAAGTTTGGCAACAGAGAATAAAAAGTATGCTGCAGAGGGGACAGGGCTGACCATCTGTGCTAGCTGCTTTTAATGTGATTCTCACTTTTCAGTGGTTAGAACGGTCTGGACTGGAAGAGCCCAAAACCACTTCTTTCTTCCTTTCACGGTTTGTTTGTTTCTTCCACCCCCTGCAGTCACAAGAAGACAACTTGTTTCGGAAAGCATTTTGAATTAGTAGCAAAAAGCAAAACTGAATGACACCACGGACGTATTAAAGGGAGGGGCGGTCACTCCCTCCGAGAACATTTCAATACTTTGAATAATCGGAGTAAGAAACTAGAAATTGGGTAATCTAATAAGAAAAGTTTGTTGAAGTATACAGATCAAGATGCATTTCAAGTGTCACAGCATTGTACTCTCCTCCCCTCCACTCCCCTCCCAATTCCCTTCTGAAGAAGTTCTCTTTTGTTTCTCTGTTCCATATTAGCCTTTACACTTACACTTTCACTATCCAGTATTGATTTTGCACATACCATCTGCACAGCAAGGCGAGTAAGGTTTACGAGTCCTTCCTGCCCCCTTTTTTAAAAATTTCTAATTATAATAAAATTTATCGAAAACAATTCATCCCAACGATAAAGACTTATACACATTCATTACTGCAATCTTAAAATAAACTCGCCGCCTGTCGCGTATGCTAGCGATCTAATATATACGAATAGATGAAAAGTCAGTTTGAAGCCTTATGTATTGTTTTTCCGTAAATATGTCCGAATTCACACTTGTTTCTATTGTTGCATCGACAAAAGTGAGTGCCAAATCGATTTAGGCTCGTTGGTCTTTGCGAGGTCCCTAAAGATGCAAGGCCGTGGGCAGTCGCCCACCACTTGAAACGCCTCTGCACTAGAGGCCTACACGTGCTCGGGCCTACAAAGCATGTATCACTTCGGGCCCGGGAGGGGTTCGGGAAGTAGCGTCATTTCAGATTTGGTTGGGGGGCAAGACCCCTTGATATATGTAAAATTTCGCGTTTTTCACTGACTTACTACTATTCTATTGATAAAATCTATATAAATCTCAAATTCAGGGGGAACAAATGCCCCTCCCTGCCCCCCTAAATGACGCCCCTGGGTTAGGGCTGTAAATTTTTAAATATACAACCATATTTCTCGGACTTTTTCGGGCCTAACTTTGTAAATATAGTGTAAAACGATACAAGTTGCACCGTTCTTTCTGGAGGACTTTTAAAACACAACTGCAAAATCAAACCTCAAATTGCTGTAAATAAAAATACAATTTTGCATTAATAATTAAGTTTCTGTAATTCGGGCTTATTTCGGGCTCATTTGATTATCACAGAGCTCAGTCCGGGCTCGGGCCTAAATCCTAAGACATACTTTGGACTCGGGTCGGGCCTCACATTGTAAATTCATTTGCCGGGCCCGGGCTGAAAATTCCGACCCGCGCAGATCTCTGCTCTGCACCCGCACACATTCCTTCCTAGTCCAGAAAATCTCCTCCCCTCCGCATCGTCAATAATGGTAAATTTGTTCCTCGTATATTTGCTTATTATTGTAAGAGAAGTTCAAACCAGAACTCTAAAATTCGTTCGTTCTCTGGGGTAATGTGAATAATGCAAATTAAGAAAGATATGCGTAATATACAAATGTCAGAAAAACTTCATATCAATTTGAATAGACCTTTTACGTAATGTTTATTTTAAAAATAATAAACTTAGGCAAATATATCGAGGCATCTGAAATTTAATGTTAAATAGTGGCGAGTGAGCCAGAAGGGGCGTGCACTATTCAGTTAGTCAAAGAACTCATTAACAACCTCCTCACGTCGTGCCTAAATTGCATGGGGATGACGTGATTTAAGACGATTGGAGATTGCTACTACTCACTGTCTGAAATGAGTAGGTTGAAGTGGAAGCAGAGAAAAACCACACATTTGAGTTTCATTTAAATAAATGTATTATTCCAATAATATCAAAGTGTGTATGTTCATGTATGAGAGTGTATAACTAGTCAGATCACATATCGCCAACATCTAGAAATTCTGTCACGAATAATTCGTACATATCTGAGATACACATACCTTAATTTCTGATGACTGCCTGGACTGGATGATAGTATTTCACGATGCAGAATCTCTCAATGTAGATAGTCGGCGATCTGGAGTGACCGACTAAACGCCAACCATACTCCAAGTCTATGGTTGAAGTTGTTGACTAATAGATCTCCCTTGATCTATTCAGGTAGAATGGATTTGCAGCTCACTCCTTAGCTGCTGAAGGCTCTCAAGTGGTTCTCCCTAATGCTCCTCCACTTCTGATCCAAATCTCATCCGACGAGAGGTTTTTGTTCTCCTTTCCAGACATTCTGGAATTCATTTCGTTGATTTTTTCTCTCTATCTCAGCTATTGGTGAAACATTGGTTTCAACCCGAATTACATCGTGACCAAATTCCCAGACCAACAATTTCTGCAAACCTGACAGTTATGCCACAGTCAAAGTGTGTCAATGTTACATACATCATTTCACATTGATGACATTTCATTATTTTGTACACAACATTACAAATCACAACAAACACATATGGTGACGACTTAGCGTCTAGCCATAACATTCAGTAATTACATTTAACACATTTACAAATTATTGACGTAAGTCAACAAATAAACAAACGCACGTGTTTGTACAACATGACAATATTTCATTATTGCTATAATTCAGTCTTTTAATTTAACTTTGAATAAATGTGATTTTCCATCACCCAAAATAACATAACCAAAACCATATACCTCTACATCATATATGTAGCTTGAAAACTACTACTATTTAAACCAATATTGAATTAGATAAATTTCTAAAAAGTAGGATAACTATAGTTGGAAATAGTGTGTGTATTTTTTTAGGAGGAAACCCAGAATAATAATAATAATAATAATAATAATAATAATAATAATAATAATAATAATAATAATAATAATAATAATAATAATAATAATAATAATAATAATAATCTTCCTCACTTCAATCATAGGTTGATGCGCAAGAAGGAAATTTTAAAACTTTTCTCTCACCTGGGAAAGTTGTTTCATAATTTGATAAGGTCTCTTGTTCGTAACTGCATCTATCCTTTCTCGGGCCGCGGTGGCTCAGTGGTAGAGCGTTCACCTCTAATGCATGGCGTCCTTAGTTCGATCTCAGCTCGCACCAAGTGAACTTTGTGGAGGACAAACACCATGTGTGGGGGTTTTCTCGGGGTTCTCTCGTTTCCTTCCACTTTATGCATTCCACCATTTCCTTCATTTCTCAACATCACTAGCTCCTTTAACCTACCAGGCATAACTGTGGGACGTAAAACTTAGATTTTTTTATCCTTGGTCTTCCACTTCCTGGTTTTTCTTCTGTCTTTTCCTCTATCAACACGGTGGTCCAATCGGAGTGTCGAATAAGATAGGCAAGCATGCTGTTTCTTTTCTTTCCTATTATCTTCATGATCTGTCGTCCTTCACTAGCTTCCTTTAGTACGTCTTCATTCCTTCCCTTATTATTATTATTATTATTATTATTATTATTATTATTATTATTATTATTATTATTATTATTATTATTATTATTATTATTATTAATCTTTCTATGGGTACATCTCGCTTTTGTGGCAAGATTCGCCCATTCTCAGGTTTTAAACTTTTGCTCTTGATTATGAAAATTCATTATACATTATCAAAGTCTATACAAAGAAATGTATAGGTCTACATCCTGTAAATAGTATACACACAGTCTGCTATTATAAAAATAGTATACATCTTACAAAAATAAATTATCAACGAAATACCTCACTACTGTCAAACAACATTTGTACTGTGTATATATTTATATTAATTATATAGACTGTCATGTCTTTTAATCACATGGCTTCCCAGTTTGCCTCACGACGATGGGCAGGCGCCAATAATTTGAGTATTCTAGCAGGGAATCGAACCTAGAACCAGACGATCAGGAGTCGAACGCTCTAACCACTAGGCTATGGAACCCCATTGAATGACTATAAGGTTAAAATTCAAATGATTCTACAAAAAACAATTATCAACGAAATATTTCACTACATTTCTAACACTAACGACATTTATACTGTTGATACATTTATATTAATTACTTTATGAAAACAGGTAGAATGACTATATATCTAAAATTAAAATGATCCTACAAAAAGCATTTTTTTTTTCAACGAAATACCTTACTATTGTCAAACAACATTCATACTCTGTGTACACATTTATATTAATTACATTATAGAAAAGAATAGAATGATTATATGCCTGAAGTTAACTCGTCCAAAAAACAATTATCAATAAAATATCTTAATATTGTACACTGATTACATGTACTGTACACTTTGTATGTTACCAACACACTAATTTCTGAAAATTGAATAAAAATATTGTATGTATGAAATATTACACTGACCTCACAAAACAAATTTTTGCCAAGTCTAATACCATGTTTCAAAGACAATACTTATAGTTTTATTACAAAGTAGAGCATTTATAGCGTCTTATACGAGAAGAATATAGAAATTCTTATCATGATAAAGTACGTACATTTAACACAAATACGTTATTTAGATACAATATTTTTGTTCGTTCCAAATTTTTAATACAAACTACTGCTGCTGTTGTCTTTTTACATTTACTGTTTTCGAGTTTATTTTTGTTTTTCGAATCTAACACTGAGGTTCACGACGGAGAGGAAGTGACTGTTCCAACCGAGAATCAACAATTCCAGGGAGTATGACTGCTATTTCTATAGACAGCCGACAAAAGGGCAAAGCTGCCCAAAACAAGTTTTTTTAAAAAAAGAAAGAAAATTAGAAGGAAAGGAACAGAGGCGACATTGGTTTTTAGCCTGAAGCGCTCATAAATCACTACCACGTGTTGCGAAGACTAGTAGGGCTAGAGGTTCAGAGGGGTCTCAACTCCTTCAAAAAGATCTATCCATATACTATATACAGCATAGTTGCCAAATTTTCTGAAGAATATATTGCAATTAATCTAACGCATGTAATGTAAATTGGAGACCGCGGTTGGATTTCTATGGGTCTTGTGTATTTGTATTAAAAATTTCATGTCTTACATTTAATACTTTGTTAGAAATTACCATATTAAAATTTACGTGTTATCAAATGGAGAGTTAGAAACCTAAGCGAAGAGGTATAACATCTCCTTAATCGCTCTACAAACCTTATTGTACACATTATATCCTAAAGTTACAGCCTTATGCAGTAATCAATTCTAATCAGATATTGAACGAGTATGGTGTTTCCTTGAGAATAATCCATCACTAAGTTGAACAAGCGCCTTTGAAGGCTAGTCGTCTTCCATTTTACCCCCTTCTTCGGTAATTCATCTCGCTATGCAGTTGAAACCATGGCCTCATTCTTTTGCAATGTCCATCCACAAGGAAGGATGGACAGGTTCAACCTTTTGGAATTTCAAATTCGAAGCTTCTGTCAATTTACCCGTTCGTGTCTCTTTCTGTAATGTTGCTATATGAACGGGTATGTTGCGAGAAAACAAAAGAGGCTAGCAAAGAAATGAAATCGTAAGATCACCATAAGATGAAAGTCACATACTGCAGAGACTACCTGATACGTAATGTTGATCAAAATAAATTAGGAATTCTTCAGTTTCTTCTGGTACGATTTGCTGTAAGTAATCCATCCCTTCTGACCCTTGTCAGAGAGAAGGAAAACAAATTCGTTCACCATTCCATAGAAATCGGACTTTCTCATTCTCCCTGTAAAAATTCGCCAATCCCAACTGCTGCAGTATGTACTTCATGTTCGTGTGACTTGTCTGGAACGCTTTGGCTTACGATTTCTCTCACTAGCCACGTCTGGTTGTGAATTTAATTTACATATTCTAATATTTGTTTGTTTTATCCCTCCCCGCTGATCTAGTAGCAAGCACGCAAGCCTTTGGCGTATGAGGTTCAAGGTTCGATTCCTGGTGGGACAGCATTGGATGACCAAAGTGGTTCGGATCCCACTATAATCAGTAAATTCAAGTCTTTTTTAGCCTACCCGGCAAAACCATGTGTCGTAAAACTAAATAAAAACTTTTTCTTTCTTCGCAAAAGGAAGGTATTGTTATGAAGTAAAACACTATTCACAAATATAATATTGAAATTTGCAAAAAGGAAACTTATTTCTGTGTAACAAAATTTAAAAATTAATTAGTCACAGGCACTGGATTGTAACGATTTCCCAAAGACTCTTCTCATACAATTCTGCTGTTCTCACATGTAACACTTCCCAAGTGTAACACTCCGATTTTGATAAAATTTAGCAGGTAGATCCTATACATGAAATAAACGAATACATGTTTTTTTTTTCTTTTCAGCGTGAAAACAGTTTTATGGGGCAAAAGCCCCCACTCAAAATTTTGAAATTTGAGTCCCGAAAGGCAAGAAGAAGTGAATCGAAGTGAATGATGTTTTGCACAGATGCTATAAACGTAAAATGAGGGAATACATGTTTCGTATTTTCCTGGGAAAAACGGTTGAACGTAATTGCAACGATAGTTTGTGTAGGGACAGTACGTCAAAAAAAAAAAAAAAAAAAAAAGGAATGAATACGTGTTTTTGATTTTGTGCGGAAAAACAAAATAGTGACAAAGGGCCCCCTCATAAAAATACGAAATTCAACGCCACAAGCCCAGAAAGAAACATACTGTAATAAATGAAAATGTCCACAAATATTGTAGATGTAAAACGAAGGAATATGTGACACAATACCATAAGTGTTAAGTCCACTTACATCAGTTATGTAAAATACTGTCATAGATCATTTTGTTCATTGTTTTGTGGTGTAACAGAGATCCATATGATTGTTAGTGTGAACGTCTGATTTTGTTGTGTTGTAATATATGATAACTTTGAGCTTTTTCCTCCGCTCTAGAAATGACCACTTCAGGATAGTTGTGCATTGTGTTTTGCAATTGTAAAATGGATATTGTCAAAAGAGACAGAGCACCCAAAAAATAAGTTGTTCGTCTACAGTCATACTATATGTAAGAATAAAATTGTATTGCAGAGTGTGTGAAGAATCTGCAACTTCACGAATTATGAACAATTTGTCATCAGGTATTCTAATAGCGCCGATGTTGTCATCAAAACATACGGCAGCCTTTGTAGGTAGGGATGCGCACGAGTCGAGTCGAGTCGAGTCGAGATTTAAGCCTGTCTCGACTTGTCTCGAGAAAATGTTGTCTCGACTCGTGTCTCGACTCGAAAATATGTTTCTGTCTCTACTCGTGTCTCAACTCGACAGTCCCTGTCTCGACTCGGCTCGAATTCGAGTCGGGACAAAATGTACGAGTTAAAATATAGGCACACAACAGCCAGACCACTATGACTATCTACCTAATTGTCAGTATGTCGACCTTTCGCACGGATAACAACGGCGACAGGTCTTGGCATGTTCCCAATAATCCTTGGTAGGTCGCTGGAGAGAGTTGACATCACATATTCACACACAGGTCACCTAATTCCCGTAAATTCCGGGGAGGGGGCGATGCGCCCTGACGTCACGTTGAATCACATCTCAGATGTGTTTGATTGGGTTCAGATCCGGCGAGTTCGGGGCCAGAACATCACTTGGAACTCGCTTCTGCACCCCTCGAACCACCCCATCACACTCCTGGCCTTCTGACATTGTGCATTATCTCGTCGAAAAATGCTATTACCGTTGAAAACATGGTCGTCATGATGGGGTGTCCGTAGTCTGCAAGCAGTGTGCGATACGCCTCGGCGGTCATGGTACCTTGCTCGAGGTCCACTAGACACATGGATGCTCACGTGAATGCTCCCCAGATAATAATTAAGCCGCAGCCAGCTTGTCTCCGTCTCGCAGTACAGGTGTCAAGGAGCTGTTCTCCTGGAATACGATGGATTCACACCCTCCCATCGTCAAGATGAAGTTATCGGGATTCATCAGACAATGCAACGCTCTGCCACTATACCTAGGTCCAGTGGCGATGGTCACGTAGTCGTAGTTGCCGATATCGTGCTGTTAACATTCGCACATGAATGGGTCGTCAGCTGCGGAGGCCCATTGTTAGGAGTGTTCGGTGCACTGTGTGTTCAGACTAGTGTTGTGAAGGCATGGGAAAAAACGGAAATTTTAGGTAAAAAACTATTTTTTTTATGGTTTTCCCGAACTTGAAAAAAACCCGGAAAATTTGGGTAAAATTGAAATTTTTCGATATTTTATTGTATTATGCTTTCAAAATTAAATTTATTTTATATTTACGAGTTAAGATAATTGAGTACTTATGTTTCTTGTATTAGAATAGGGAAATTTTGTGAACAACTCATCCAATCACTTCAAAGTTAGCACCGTGATAGAACGGAGTTATGGCTACAAAAGAAAATAAAATATAATCCTAGTTAGCTTAATTAGTATAGACGCATTAAAATTATCTTGCTCAATCTTATGAAGTTCTCCCTTAATGGCAGAGAAGTGTTAAAATAACAGGGCCAGAATCATTTTAGTTTATATGTTAAATCATACATGTATTTGATAGAGATGTCTTCCTTGTTCTATGTAAAATTTCCGGAAATTTTAAAACCATTAGAAAAAATGATTTGTCCGGAAATATTGGCAAAAACAGGAAAATATAATTTAAGAACTATTTCTTGGCCTGATGCTAGTCATCTTACTTGCTGTAACATGTCTGCAGCATATACAGTAGGAAGTCGAAAATCCGAACTAATTGGGACCACACCACAGGGAATTTCGAAAATGACCAAGAAATGACCAAATGACCGAAAATGACCAAATTTAGGCTTACATATACTGTATGGTATGTTCTTCTATCGATACTACTGGTGGATCCACATGGGGGCGGAGGGGGCGACCGCCCCCCAAACGTCTTCTACTTTCAGCATGTTTCGTTCGGAAATACAAATATTGTGTTTTCTCGGCCGATCCAATCTGTGTAACAAGCCTAGTAGACTGTAATCAAAATGTGTGGTACTTAATGGTACTTAATACAGACATATTTGAATTGTGAATACTTCTGTCCCTAGTTCCTTGGGACGGTTACCACAAGCCGCAAACGAAAGGGAATGATTCATACGCTGAACGAACAGCTGCAGGAAGAAGGAAAGACGCCTCACTCTGTGAACTAAATATATATATTTTAAAATTGTGTCCTAGAAAACAAAATATGGGGATGGAATTCAAAACCTGAAACTTCAATTACCTTTATCTTGAATAAAGAGAAATATAGAATATTCAGCGCTCCTTACTGTAAAGCTCTCTGAATTTGAGATGAGACTTTTAGGTTTGTTGATTGATTGATATGTATTTACGTCGTTCGTCAAAAGTAATGCTTTACAGAACGAGAACTAGAGTTTAAAGTTGGATCTGAACCACTGTAGTTCTGGATATTCACTCACCGGGTATCAAACCACAGAACCTCATGCATGAAAGATCAAAGGTACTCTCGCTAGATGCTACATCAATAAAGAACAGTGGCTTTTGAGGTTCAACACAGAAGCATTCATTGTGACCTTTAATGGGATTTCATATTTTCTTGGGAAATAATACATGCTACAAGCTGTTATTGTAATCATATATAACAGAAGTCGTCCTGATCTTCGCACAGGCCAAACCGCTTAAGCTCGAAACTTGAAACTCGGACAGTAGATAGGATTTGTGATCTAGGGTACCACTAAGGAAGGATTTTTGGGGAATTCAAAGAAAGGAAGGGGGAAAGGGGTGGAAATTATTTTAATAAGATGGTCATCTCTCCAAATCCCTTAAGGTTAGAGACTTGAAATTTGGATTTGGATTTCTCATTTAAAGTAATTTGACACGCGTTTCAACATTTTTTGATACTTTAGTAAAATGAGTAAAAGAGGTGGACAGAAAAGGGGACGGGGATTGCAATTATTATAATAAGATATTTAAGAATCTTTGAAGGTTAAAAACATGGAATTCGGTATATGGACTTCTCACTTAAAACAATTCAATACGTATTTCAGCATTTTTGTCTTCTTCTTCTTCTACTTATTATTATTATTATTATTATTATTATTATTATTATTATTATTATTATTATTATTATTATTATACACGTGGTGTAGACATAATTAACAAAATTTATGACATACACCAATAAAACTCAATATTATGTCAGTAAATATGAGGTCAACGGTGTACAAATTGAGAAAATAAGCATTATTAAAGACCTAGGTATTACATTTGACAGTCAGTTAAAGTTTTTTAATCATATAAATTGTATTGTACAAGGTGCCAGAAGGATAATAGGTTTTATTTTTAAACAGTGGCCTGTATTTGAAAGAGATAAAACGTATGTATTTCTATATAAATTACTTGTAAGACCAAAATTAGAATTTGGTTCGGTAATTTGGAACAGCATTTCTAAAACTTTGACAAACAAGATTGAATCTGTGCAAAAATGTTTTATTCGACTGCTATGTTTTAAAATGAATATGAGCTATTACTCACATAGTTATGAATATTGGATTGATTATTGGGGTATAGAAAGCCTTATGAATAGACGAAAAAATTTGGACAGAGCATGCATGCAAAAAATACTAGATAACATTTATATCAGTGAATATTGTTTACAAAACATAGGTTTTAAGGTGCCAAATCATAGCATAAGAAATACCATGATTTTAGTTCCTCTGAATTGGAAATGTGAAATTTTAAAAAGATTGACACATTCTTTAAGCTCATTTTAGACTTATTGTATTAAGCAATGTGAAAGTTTTATGTGATCTGACTAATAGTTTTTAATCAATGACGTTTAGAAACATTAAGCCAAATGTAATTTTATGACTACTGTTCTTAGCTTCTTGTTGTTTTAGATGGATGGAAAACTTGATAACTTTTACTGCGTTGACAAGGAATTATTCTGCTTAGCTGACTTTTATCTACATTGTGTTTTATATTAGTACCCTTCTTTTTATTGTTTTATTTCTTATTATTTATTTTTAGTAGTATCATCATTCCATTGCATACTCTGATACCAAGTGCTGTATTTTTGCCAAAAGCTGTTCGCGGCACTAAAATAAAGATTATTATTATTATTATTATTGTTATTATAAGATGCCTATATCTCAGGATCACTTACGGACGGCTAGATATATGAAAGTTGCTAGTTTGATTATTTATTTAAAATAATGAAACATGGATTTGAGCATTTTTTGCCACTTAACGTAGAAGGGCAAAAACAGAGGTGAGGGTTCACTAAGATGTTTGTGAGATGTTTTAATTTCATGACAGCGTTTTAGCTCAATCCAATTCTATATGAAAGACACAGAAAGGAGAACGCGAAATATTGTGTCACAGTACCACGTAGAAACATTTGCTATATTGTGCGAAGCCGTATTGCGAACAAATCGTGGATCTGGGAGCGAAATCCCACCTAAGCGAAGGCTACTACAATATACTTTTGTTGTTGTTGTAAGCATATCTATAATTATACATGTTTCTAAATGCTGCTTTTAAGAAAGTACCTAATAGAGCCAATTTCCAACCCCCCTGTTCCTAATCTGATCTAATGCGTTTTTTTTCTTTACATACTCAATTATTCCACTGCAAAAGCGGAGTATTCTTACAAAATACCCTGTACGGTGCTCATGGTCCCGGGTGCGATTCCCGGTGAGGGTACATTATAACGAAAAAGGTGGTTCGAATTCCACTATAATCAGTAAGTGCACGTCTTCTTTAGCCGTTATGTCATTACCGTGGAACATTAAATTGAAGCAACAAATCAAAATACCCTATGTGCAGAGGTCTATACTTTTGTAATAATGTCCTATATTTGTCTTCTTGCTCTCTCCTGTTTAAATGAAAAATTCCTGGATGTATCAGAAATTGAATTTCTTGCACATTCTTCTTTAAATACATCAATTGAGAACAGTTGGGAGCTTTCATTGAGAAATGAACAATTCCATTTGTGTCAAAGTTCATCAGTCAGTGACTTCCCAACTCCTCGTGAATCCTGGGTTATATACCAATCATAGAAATGTTTTCTTCATCAGAAGATTTTGGTACGATTTATGTAGCTGCAATCTTCACGCGCACTTAAGAAAATGTCAACAATGTTGACAAACTGAAATCATGGTGAAAAACGAAACGTAACGGAAATTCAACATCTTGCCCTCAGGAAATGTCCTTCGCATAGCGCCAGAGATCAAAGATAATGTCCCTCTCAGAAAGGCACTGAAAAAAATGTCAAGGATACGGATCGAGGACATACCGCATTCTATTGGATAATGAAATTGATAGATTTATGTTAAGCTTCATGTTTTCTTGCGATCACTTTAGTGAAACAAAGGGAAGCTATATTTATATACACAGAGGAGAAATAGGACAAGCTTCGTGGCAGATAACAGATGACAGGATAAATACCATCGTCAATATAGCACTTTCTTTTGTGTAAGTACTGTCCAATACAGCGCATCTGATAAATCGCGGTGACTAAGTGTCAAGTGAATCATGATACCGCCACGCCTCCGAAACGGAAGTGCGTATTTAATTTTAATCTAGACAAAGAATATAATTTCATTTTTTAGAAAAAAACGTACAAATTCGGGTCATAAAATATATTCTGGGAATCAAGTTTACACCCCCTTCCAGCCCCGGATTCATATGTGTCCCATTTTTGCACATTAAAATTCTGGTCACTTTTAGCTACGCTTATCTTCCAGGAAGCGACGAAAAGCTACTTACATTTAATGTTTCTGAAGAAGTTGCTCGTACACTAAATTACACTGATCTTGTAAGTCACACTTAAAACTTATAGGCCTAAGAGAAAATAAAAAATAAAAGTATGTATGACAAACAATTACGTATGTATGAACTTTTGTAAAAACACTGACTTCACACAACGTCGACGGACACACTGTTGTTTGTTAATCGCTAGCGTTATATTAAGATAAAATGTAAAAAGCTTCTAGAGACCGCGTTCGGATTTTTGACGTTCGGATTATCGACGTCCTACTGTATATACAATGTATTTCGCTAACGGAAAAATACTTAAAGCAACAGGTTTTAATTCTATTTTACACACACATATACCGCACAAGTGAGTAAATTTAGGCAGCGAGAATATATTAAAGGGTTGAGTATGCGAAACTTCCGTTCGTTATTATTACAGACTAGCAGAATACCCGTTTTTCGCACGGGGGGGGATATGTTTCAGTTTGGACACAAAGGGCACTAAAACTGTCACCAAAGAACTTTTGGAGCCCCAAAACTATAGTAGTCTTGTCTAGGAAGGTCGTCATGACGTCATCATTCTAAACTTATTTTCGAGGTTAAAAACGGAAGTGAACGGGAATGAGATTATTATCTTGTTTGTGGGTCACCCCGCCGCCCCGACAGATTAGTAGGTCAAGTAAGATTTATTATTTGACCATTAGATGGTTAGACTAGTTCCTGGAAAGGATAGATTGTTAGGAGAGATGGCCTTGTTTATAGAAAAAAGGTTGAATGACATATATATTTTTATTTTTATAATTTACTTGATGTACAATTAAAGATTGTGATAATTTTATTTGTTCGTGTTATTTATAATAACACTCGAGTTAAAATTAGAAGCTTATAAAGAGAAACTACGTTTTTTTCGTTGGTACGCTTCTTGTAGAAGCCCTTGAAGTGGTAAGACTTTAACCCAGAATATTTTAATTAATTAATATTCGAACACTACGTGTGAGCCTACTACTATAATTATTAATTAATTATTCGAACACTACGTGTTAGCCTACTAAAATAATTTATTTGGTTCGTATCTTTTTTTCATTCTTTCGCTTCATTAGAAGCTCGTTGTTAAAATAACATGTTTGAACAATATGTACAATTTTAGTTGGTTCGTTTCTTATAGAAACTCGTAAGAAGACTCTATCACTGTGAACTTGTAAATAAATCATTTGCATAGCAACTTGTGTTTGTGATCTTATGAAGAATGTAAGTGTACTAAAAAAAGCTCGTTGTTAAAACGCTATGATCATATTAATTATTTGTTTTTTCGTATTATTTTATTTTAGTGGATCATTTGCATAGCAACTTGAATTTTGATGGATCGTATGCATAGTATACTCGTTGTTAAATTTGACTGTGATCATATTAAAATGGTGGAGGGAATGAACTTTATTCACGCAGGACTTTTTAATTTCTTCGGCTGATTAGATGGTAATAATGTGAAAGATGATGTGTATGGAGTACGTATACTGTTGAATATACAGAGTATGGTTGTTGGACGTCCTTTCCTGGTGAACTTAAGAGACAAACTGAAGTTTTGGAAACTGATTGGGTAGAAGTGAAAGTTGGTGTTGCAGGTACGTATTAAAATAAAAATAACTACAAAGGAAGACCGTTAACATGTCGGGTAGACATCACAGAATACCGACAGAGTAATAAAAATATGTTTGGCGTCGTTATGATTAAGCATAAGACATTGTCCACAAAGAATAAAAACAAAATTGAGGACGCACTAGGTAAACATGTTGAAACTTTCTCTGATGCTAATTGACAATAGGAAAGAAGTGTGGTTTATTTGCATACGGTTTATGTAAAATATTTTGTCTGTGCATAGATGACATTGGTTGATTGGTACACGATATGAATACCGCAACAGAACGTAAACACCGTTAATGATTTTATTTATTAAAAGAATTATTTGAGAACACAAATGAAATTTAAGTACATGTTTTCTGTCCTTATTTGTATGAAAATTGTATTGAGAATTGGGAAAGTGAATGCGAAAATATTTTAACTATTGTAGTAGGTGTGTTTTAAAGTACCACGTGATGTGACGTTGTTAGTAAAGTTTTCTTTATATATTGAATTTGAAGAGAAGATTGGTATAGTATCTACATGGCTTCGTTTTGTAATCAAGTTCAAGAAGACATCGAGAGTATTAATTCTCCAAAAAAGAAGTTAAAGTTTTGAAAGGATTCTCCGGAATCAAAAGATATTGTTATTGAAAAGGAAATTATCGATATACGGGACGATCCTGTTTTAATTCCCACATCTCCAGTGGGATTACCAGCTTCCTTACATGGTGGTCCAGTAAAAGTTCCAACATTAAAATGGTGGCAGCATCACAAGATGTAGTTTCTGAATTGGATGCATCACCAGACGTGGAGAAGGTAGCAGCATCACACAATCTATTTTCTGAATTGGATGGAACACCAAATTTATTTCAGGATAAAGAAGAAGAAGAAGAAGAAGAAATTCATCGTTTATTCCATGAATTAGACAATTGCAAACCAGCTACCCCATTACTGAGTGTTTCACCACTGGATTGTTTATTAGTAGAACAGGAGGAACCATTGTATTTATCATTACATTCGAAATTGGAAAAGTGTAAGTGTAAATGTGATAATGTGGACAAAAAGTGTGTTGAAAAAAGTACCGTAAAGTGGAAAACAAAGAGGGTACTACTTTGCGAAGGCTGTACCTTAAATTATTTCAATCAATTTGGGCACAGGTACCTTTTTGCAAATAAATTAACATTGGGAGCGGAAGCAAAGTGCGTAATGAACAATAATAGTGTAAGAGATGAAGTACTTGATATTTATATGAAGGAACATTTTAATAGTAAACATACAATTGTTTTATTATGAATATGAACAATTATTAAAATCAGCGAAATATATTGAGGACTTAGTTAATATATTACTTTATAAAGATCAAAGTTTAACTTCATCCATGTAATTTTGTATATACTTTCCTTTTTGTGTGTGTATATATTATTTGTATGTATTATTATTATTGTTTTGTATATATATTGTTATTTGTATGTATTATTATTATTGCTTTGTATATATATATTGTTATTTGTTTGTATTATTATTATTATGTTTTGTATATATATTATTTTTATGATTATATGTGTTATCGAAATAAATATATACATAAAATTTATTTTTGTTTTTTATTTAATAAAAAAGAAACATTTCCTAAATAAAATACTTATATTGCGTGAAAATAATTGAAAAACAATTGATTTAATAAATAAATAAATAAATAAATAAATAGAGTTTACGTAGTAAAACAAACGAATAAAATAATTGCAAGTATTTTGGCTTAAGAGTCTTATTGTAAATAATAGAAATTACATATACGTTTGCACTGAAAATGCTTTTAGTTTACGAACTAATTATTTAACAAGGAGCTTCCATAAGAAGCGAACAAATAAAATTATCACACTCATTAAGTGTTTAGAGATTTTAACATAAATTTAAGAAGTAAACCTCAACCTTGCATTTGAAAAGGAAAATAGAAATAATAAAAAAATTGATATAATATTGGAACGTAGCTCCTCAGTGCTTATGCAAGAAGTTTAATGAAATCGCAGTACAGCTGCTCCGAGTGTCCATAGGAAACAATTTATTTACAAGTTCGGAACGTAGCTCCTCAGCGCTTATGCAAGAATTTTAATGAGATCGCAGTACAGCTGCTTCGAGTTTCCATAGGAAACAATTTATTTATAAGTTCGGAACGTAGTTCCTCAGTGCTTTTGCATGCATTTTAATAAGATCGCAGTACAGCTGCTCCGACTTTTCATAGGAACATAATTCCCCACTGCTTTGCAGCACAGCTGCTCCGAGTTTTCATAGAAACATAGTTTTTCAGTGCTTTTGCACGAATTTTAATAAGATCGCAGCACAACTGCTCCGAGTTTTCATAGGAACATAGTTGCTCAGTGTTCTGCAAAAATTTTAATAAGATCGCAGCACAATTGCTCCGAGTTTTCATAGGTTATAATAATAAAACAGGTAATATATAATGTGATAATTCTATTTACATATTTTAATTGGGATATATATTTTAGTTACAAAAACAGTTATAATTTTTAAAATGTTAATATTCCTTGAAATATTGCTTAATATATTCAATATTTATAATATTATATTTACAATTACATGTTGGCCAATTTAACGCTGAATGTTCTTATCACATGTTTGCGTTAATCTACACAGTTTTTTTATTATTTTGTGATTGATTACCACAAGATTTTTTAGTTTCCATTACAACTTTTTTAAAAATGCATATTATATTGTAAATCTTTTTGTAAAAATAATTCAGTAATTAACTGAATATTGTCTTTATTTAACAACATGTTATATAATGTATATGTAAATTTCCAGCCTTCAATCTCGATGTCACTATGCACTGGTGTAAATTCTTCATATAACGTATCAAAAGTTTGCACATTTACCATTGTACGCCATGTATTATAACATAGCATATCATAGTCTAAAGTAATACACTCATGTTTATTTAGATTACTACGATTTGTAAAACATCCATAACACAAAAGTTTTTGATGTGGTTTCCATCGGGCAATACATAGTAACACACAATCTTCATTTAGAGAAAAAGAACTACATTGATATTCGCATTGATCGTATTTATTTAGGGAAATACATTGATACTCACACTGATGATTCCCGAAACACATATTTATCTTGTTCAAGACACGCCTTTTTAAATTAATAATATGATAATCATTAAATGTAATTTCCTTATATGTATAGTTAAATTTGTTTATAAGATATGGAATAATGTTGGTATCTATATACTTTACATGAATTTTTAGATATTGTTTTAATATTTGGTAACGTGTTGATTTTTCAATTAGGAAATTCCACAAAATAGTATTTAATTCTTCATCAGTTTCAGTTACACATTTGTGTACAGTTTCATTTTCAGTTTGAATCGCACAACTTTCACAAAGTAATGGTTCAGAAAGTTTATAATTTTCTAGTAGTTGTTTTACAGAAAGTTCACTTACTTCATTAGAAGTACAATCACACTTCAGTTCGTTGAATATTAAATTGTCTTTAGAAATTGCATTTTGATCTGCTACTTCCTCTTCAAAGGATATTTCATTTTGATATCTGAATTTTCGCCTGTAAACTAAGCCTTTCATTGGCTCTTGCTTAAGAAAAATAATTTTACATGTATCATTTTCTTCAGGAAAATCACAATCATTTGGATGCACAACAATAATTTTCTTTTGTTTTTCAAGTTCAACACGTTTTTCACGAAATATACTTAGAGTCTACACTATTGCTTTTGGATAATGAAAGATTGGTTTGAATTTCACTTTTTCTTTTCTTATTATGAAATGAAACAGAATATGTTCATACTTGTTTAACTTTGTACAAGTCTTTATTTATTTTTCGCTTTGCACTTGTGGAAACAGACTGCCTTTGACTGTACATCTTATCATAGTAAAATCCGCTTTATATTCGTATCACCCGTGACCTGATATATACTCACAAACCTGCGCAGAATACTGCGCATTATCATATTTAATTTTTCAGCTACATCACTTTCTTTTTTATTATCAATAAACATTATGAAGATTTTTATGGGTGAAAATAGACATTATGTAATAAATTACATGATACTGTTTTTAGAAAACATTTTACTATTTTAATAACATATAATATTGTACTTATAATACATTAAAGAATGGAAACCATATATTGTTATTAAGTTTGGTTTCGTTAAGATACAACTTGCAAGGAAATTTTGTTAGATCACTTTATTAGAAGCTCCGAGGAATATGTTTATACATTTAGAAAAGTAGAATATTAATGATTATACCATTACATGTATGTTTTGGACTGTATAATAGTATACGATGTGAATAGTCACAATAAAGCAAATTTGGCAATTTAAACTCGGAGGATTGTAATACATATAGTTTGTTCAAGATATGCATAGTCTTCCAAATGAAGTAAGAATCTTCAAGATTTTCTACATGTTAAAGGAGACAAAGAAAAATATACTAACGAGAATTTTGCTCATGATAGCATATAATTAAATGAGAAAATATTAGAAGGAACCCAGGACTATTATATATATTTTTAAAATATTCCTCAATTACTTTATGCTCAATCAATTGCTTTATGCAAAAATGAAGATAAAGAACACACTTGTTATATTTTGTAATTGTTAAAATGTTGGAAAAGCGTGAATATTACGGTGCAGGAGAAGTATATTTCACTTGGGAGGTGGTGAAGCAATGTTACGTATTAGGGGGTGCGAGTAACTAATGATACTTATGTTAAGTTACTATGTGCACTGTTGATTATGATTTGCTTATTATTTTGACAAGTTGTAAGTCCGCAAAAATATTGTTAATTTATAATATATGGGAATTGGTGCGTGAAAAAAATGAGAGAGTTTATGTCTGAAGAAAAAAACTAATGGTTTAACTGTTGACGAGTTATTAAGTGTTTTTCCGGAGGCTAGTACGAGTTTTGCATTAAAACATAGTACATGTTCTACATTGTATGTTGCAGGCAAAGGGAATTACTTTTGCAATGTTAATAGTAAAATTAAACACTATCCATACTTTGGTTTGCGTGAAAAGGAAATTATAATAAAACGCATACGCACTACTAAACCCTCAAGCATATATTGCTCATTATTTACATTTGTACAAGAGCATACGCTAAATAACATCGGTAACGATATGTATATTTGTATTACTATTAAAAGTTTTGCATCAAAATTAAACAATCCGGTATACATCACATGGTGTCCAACATTTCGCTCCATATCATCTTAAATACTAATAAACACATCATTTTCATGGATTCACTAATTTTTAAGGTACACATTGTAAATCCCCTTAATAAAAAAAAGAACCAATACTAGTAAGTACGTTAATTTCACTACACATCCCTGAACAATAATATATACTGTTCTTAATAGGTCAATAAAAAATATGATCAAATGCGTGCGTAGTCCTGGCCCCCCCACCATCACACAATTCTTCGAAAACAATTTCAATCGTTTGTACTTCGTTTGCTCCCATTTGCTCCGCAGTAGCTCCGTTTGCTCCCTTACCGTTCCCGAGAAAATGGAACCTTAAAGTGGGGGGGCCAGAACAACGTCGTCCCAGCCCCCCACCCAACTAAAAATAATCGCTTAGGGGAACGGATGGTGACATTCGTTTGTACTTCGTTTGCTCCCATTTGCTCCGCAGTTTCTGCATTTGCTCCTTTACCGTTCCCGAAAAAATTGAAATTTAAAGTGGGGGGACAGAACAACATGGTCGCAGCCCCCCACCTAATAGCAGAGAGGAACGGATGATGACATTCGTTTGTACTTCGTTTGCTCCCATTTGCTCCGCAGTAGCTCCGTTTGCTCCCTTACCGTTCCCGAGAAAATAAAAATTTAAAGTGAGGGGCCAGAAAAAGGTGGTCCCAGACCTCCGAATTAAAAATAATCGCTGAGGGGAACAGATGGTCGCATTCGTTTGTACTACGTTTGCTCACATTTGCTCCGCAGTAGGTTCGTTTGCTCCCTTACCGTTCCCGAGAAAATAGAAATTTAAACTGAGGGGCCAGAAAAAGGTGGTCCCAGACCTCCGAATTGAAAACAGTCACAGAGAAGAACAGATGGTCGCATTCGTTTGTACTACGTTTGTTCCCATTTGCTCCACAGTAGCTCCGTTTGCTCCCTTACCGTTCCCGAGAAAATGGAACCTTAATGTGGGGGGGCAGAACAACGTCGTCCCAGCCCCCCACCCAACTAAAAATAATCGCTGAGGGGAACGGATGGTGGCATTCGTTTGTACTTCGTTTGCTCCCATTTGCTCCGTAGTAGCTCCGTTTGTTCCCTTACCGTTCCCGGGAAAATGGAACCATAATGTAGGGCCAGAACAACGTCGTCCCAGCCCCCCCCACCCAGCTAAAAATAATCGCTGAGGGGAACGGATGGTGGCATTCGTTTGTACTTCGTTTCCTCCCATTTCCTCCGCAGTAGCTCCGTTTGCTCCCTTACCGTTCCCGAGAAAATTGAAATTTAAAGTGGGGGCCAGAACAACATGGTCCCAGCCCCCTCACCCAATAGCAGAGAGGAACGGATGATGACATTCGCTTGTACTTCGTTTGGTCCCATCTGCTCCGCAGTAGCACCGTTTGCTCCCTTGCCGTTCCCGAGAAAATAGAAATTTAAACTGAGGGGCCAGAGAAAGGTTGTTCCAGACCCTCGAATTAAAAACAGTCACAGAGAGGAAAGGATGTTGGCATTCGCTTCTACTTCATTTGCTCCCATTTGCTCCGCAGTTTCTCAATTTGCCCCCTGCCGTTCCCGAGAAAATGGAACATTAAACTGGTGGTCCAGGAAAACATAGTCCCAGCACCTCGAATTGAAAATAATTTCAATGAGGAACGGATAGCGGCATTCGTTTGTTCTTGGTTTGCTTCGCAGTAGCTACGTTTACGCTCTTACCATTCCCGAGGAAATGGAAGTTTAAGGTGCAAACTAGAACAAAATTGTCTCAGCATCACACTCAAATAAACATAGTAACATAGGGGAACGGATGGTGGAATATTTTGTACTTCGTTAACTTCGATTTGCTTCGCAGTTTCTTGGGTTGCTCTCCTAGCGTTCTCGAGTAAACAGAACTTACACACTTGATTTCAGCCACCCTCCCAACTTATATAATCGCAGAGGGGAATGGATGTTGGCTATATCTCGTTTGTACAATATTTGCTCCACAATTGCTCTGTGTATTCGTCTACTCCGATTGATGTTAAGAAAGAGGAATTTTGAAGCGGCTTGTGTGGAAATGTGATTCCAGTTCTCAACCCCCTAAAAATCAGGGAACAGTAGGGAAGAAAGTGTAACAATTACAGAGCAATTCGCGGCAAATCACGCAAAAAAATATTTTTTACTACATTTTTTAGGAGGTTGAGGACTGGGATCACATTTCCACACCAACCGCTTCAAAATTTCTCTTTGTTAACAACAATCGGAGTAAACGAATACTCAGAGCAATTGTGGAGCAAATACGAAAATACGAGATATAGCCAACATCCACTCCTCTCTGCAATTATATACGTCGGGACGGTGGCTGATATCACGTGTTTAAGTTCTGCTTACTCGAGAACGTTAGGGAAGCAACCCAAGCAACTGTGAAGCAAATCGAAGCTAAAGAAGTATAAAATAATGCCACCATCCGCTTCCCTAATGTTATTATGTTTATTTGAGTGGGATGCTGGGACAATTTTGTTCTAGTTTCTACTTTAAAGTTCCATTTCCTTGGGAGTGGTAAGGGAGTAAACGTAGCTATCTCGAAGCAAACCAAGTACAAACCAATCCCACCATCCGTTCCTCATTGAAATTATTTTCAATTCGAGGTGCTGGGACTACGCTTTCCTGGACCACCAGTTTAATGTTCCATTTTCTCGGGAACGGCAAGGGAGCAAATTGAGAAACTGCGAAGAAAATTGAAGCAAATGAAGTAGAAGCGAATGCCACCATCCGTTCCTCTCTACCATTACGTGGGGGGCTAGGACCATGTAGTTCTGACTCTCCCAGTCTAAAATTCTATTTTTTCGCGAACGCCAGGGGAGCAACCGGACAAATTGCGGAGCAAATGAGAGCAAAGGAAGTATAAACGATTGGGACCATCTGTTCCTCTCCGTGATTTGTTTTTAATTCGAGGGGCTGGGATCAATTTTTTCTGCCCCTCGAAGTTTTCGGGCTCCTTTTTTCTGGCCCCTCACAGTTTAAAGTTCCATTTTCTTGGGAACGGTAAGGATGCAAACTTAGGAACTGCGGATCAAATGGGAGGAAATGAAGTGCAAGCGAATGCCAACACCCGTTTCCCTCAGCGATTATTTTTAGTTGGGTGGGGGGCTGGGACGACGTTGTTCTGGCCCCCCCACATTAAGGTTCCATTTTCTCGGGAACGGTAAGGGAGCAAACGGAGCTACTGCGGAGCAAATGGGAGTAAACGAAGTACAAACGAATGCCGCCATCCGTTCCCCTCAGCGATTATTTTTAGTTGGGTGGGGGGCTGGGATGACGTTGTTCTGGCCCCCCACTTTAAGGTTCCATTTTCTCGGGAACGGTAAGGGAGCAAACGGAGCTACTGTGGAGCAAATGGGAGCAAACGTAGTACAAACGAATGCGACCATCTGTTCCCTCAGCGATTATTTTTAATTCGGAGGTCTGGAACCACCTTTTTCTGGCCCCTCACTTTAAATTTCTATTTTCTCGGGAACGGTAAGGGAGCAAACGGAGCTACTGCGGAGCAAATGGGAGCAAACGAAGTACAAACGATTGAAGTTGTTTTCGAAGAATTGTGTGATGGTGGGGGGGCCAGGACTACGCACGCTGATCAAGTGTATAAACTAAAAAAGAATCATTCGGAACGACTATTGAAGTAAGCAAAAAAAAAAAAAAAAAAAAAACACTGACGTTTTTACGGATCGTATCTTTCTTCATTCTTTTGCTTCATTAGAACCTCATTCTTATTTGTATTCTCCTAATAAATTAGTCGGAACAAATTTATTTGTGATCCTATGAAGAATGTGAACAGAATAAAAAAAGTTCTAATTATACACACATGACGTTTTCAAGCATATATCTTTTAAAATCTTTTTCTAGGAATATTGTTATTAGTTCATTAATAAATTCATCATTTTCAATTGCTTTTTTATGTGTATTTAAAAATTGTCGTAATGTTATGAATGATTTTTCATGAGATTTCTCAAATGTAAAATTTTATTTATCGAGTTAATACTCAGATCGTGAAGGAGTCTATACTATTTAAATTAGACCACTTTATGTATACCCTATATAGCATTAATTTAATAAGTTCTCTCCTCGATAGTCAAAATAGCCGCAAGTGATTTCTTACATTTAGGTCAATAAAGTGAGTCTGTAAGAAATAAATAATTTTAATTTTACAGAAAGAAGGATTTTATTAGACCCTCCTATAAACAGTAAAGATGATCACACGTGTATGTATGAAGTTTTGGAAATGGTCAATATTCCATGTATGGGATATAAGGATATAGATAGTCACCGGAACTGTGAAAATGTTATAGGACTAACTTCAATGACCAAGATAATCGCTTTAACTATTTATTGCAAAAAAAAAAAAAAAAAATATTCTTTCGTTCAAGAATTATCGTGTGAAAAAACCGACGGACAAAGATATGTACTAATATTACAATTTTATAAGACTCAAATACGTAATCCTAATAACATGGATACGATGGCATTTAGTATTTCTTCCAAATCCATCGACACCTTTAGAGCCGGTACTATTTTTTGTAAACGACCTCGTTTATGCCTACATCGCTGACGCCCCTGCTCCGTACGGATGCACATGTTTGCTGCCTGTTATACTTTTGCCCCAACTCGGATAGATAGCATTCGTGCTTTGTAGTAATCACCTAGCACAAATTGGTTCGTGTTTTATGCATTGTACTTTTTATGTCATGCGTTCACATTTTACTTATACTCACACAAACAATGAACCGTAATCACTACCAATTGATTTTGGGGGAAGGAACTACATAATACCCTATAGATAAAATACTTACATTGCTGAAAGTTTGGTTTCGTTAATTAAAGTTTGACGATCCCTCTAGCGGCGAGGTTATATGTAACGTGGACCTACAGCTTAATGTGAGATCTGAACATGAGCTTCTTGCACCAAAAAGCAAATTTAAATTTACGCCAACAAAAGGGCGTACGCTAACCATATAGCCACAAGAGAGCTCTACTTGGCTGGAAGACTTGTTTTAAAAATTTACATGAGTAAGTTAAAGATGTGCCAGTTATGAGACGGCACAAAACTCTTTCAGTAGAAACAGATACACTTTCCCAGAAAAGACATTACTTTCATAACATATTTCTAAACGAAGCAGACCCAACTCTTGCTTAATAGGCAATGTTACGTATGATTTTTTGTAATATGACATAGGGCAATGCGGTAGTTTAAATTGAAGCACGTATTTTTAAGTTCTACTTTTAACGAATTTATCCTTTACCCTAAAAGAAACAATGCGAGATAAACAATGATAATAAAAAGATTCGTAAAAGGACAATGCGAGCACCCATGCCCTAACCGAAATCGGAATCAGTAACAGACACATCTTACGGTTGCCAATTTAATACTTTATGCGACGTTTCGTCATTGCATGTTGGCTCACAATTGTGGTCAATTGATAGTTCTTGTGTTTTACAATGATGCTTTCCATACTTAGTTCAAATTTGCAATTCTTTTCAAACACTATCACCTGTTTAATGATCTCATAAGAAATGTACTTTAGTTTTTTAATGGTATGTAATCCCGCACTACAATACTGTCGTACCAAATTGTCTAATCCATATGATATAACCGCTGAATAGAGCTAAGTCCCTATAATCTTCACAAATATATTTTCTGCAAAAAGTTATTAAATATTACCCATGTAACTGTACTCGCTCAACCACTTTTAAAACAAAACCAGTGCCAAGTCACAAATCCTTATTACATACGTTAATAAACCTCCCCACTTTTCTTTATTTTGCGACGCCCTTGTAATTACTTTTGCCAATGGTAGAGTTAAAAAATATGGTTCGTTCTTAAAAATTAGTTTTTTACAATCTCGTAACTTTAACAATTTTAATCTTTTGAAATTATTTATCCACTGAAAAATGAATATTATATATATATATATATATATATATATATATATATATATATATATATATATATATATATATATATATATATATATATATATATATATATATATATATATCAATTAATTGCTAAATAATTAAAATCGATTAATGTTATAAAAATCGTATGACGGCTTACCCAAGGATCAAGCTCCGGATCTTTAGTGTATGAGTTTACCATTTTACTCGTTACGTTATAATAAAAGGTATCGTAGTCTAATAGCAAAGCGTGTCAAGAGTTATTTATCGTTTCAACAAATATTTTTTTAAATGTAATTTATTAATGTATTTCTTTTTATTATTATTATTATTATTAACCTCATAATATATATATAAGTAAATTATGAGTGTCTTCCAAGAAATGTACTCCTGCGTAAAATTAGTTTTCCACTTTGTCTTCTAATGTTCATAACGCACAATCATGTAGTTCGTTTTCGTTTAGTATCTTATTCCATTCTAAATGAAGTTTCCATTTTTGTACTCTTTCTATTTTACTTCTATCCATGAAAATTCATAACAAATTACTTTTAATGAACTACAAAAGAAAAAAACAAAATCAGTTCACGTTTCAAAATAAAAATTTAAAAAAATCTTTCACTACAGCTTAGTTCAGGATCGAACCCTGGACCTTCAGTGCATGAATCCAATGCCTTACTTACTACGCAACGTAATGACGCGTTGTCAATGCTGTGCTTTCTGGGTGGCACCTGTTTCCACCAACGTATCTAAGTTCAGCATTTATTTTAAAGGTGATTTACTAGTGTTTTCTTATTATTATTATTATTACCCTCATAATATATATATATAAATAAATTATGAGTGTCTTCCAAGAAATGTACTAAGTTCTATATTATAACGTACGTACGTACAATGTGGGGTGGCATTCACCATTACCACTATTTCTTCCAATTCTGTGATCATGCAGACTTTCATGTCTTGCGACATCTTTTATAATTTACTTTTGTTATTTATATGTAATAATAATCATAAAAGTTATTTATGAATGAACTTTCACGGAACAAAAATAAAATAAATTAACACAGCTTGACCGTGGATTGAACTACAGACCTTTAGTACATCAATTCAACGCTTTTCTCACTAGGTCACAATATGACAACAGAAGCTGCTTCGATTTCAATGCTGCGCTTCCTGGCTAACACGTGTTTGTACCACCGTATTCAAGTTCAGCATTTATTTTAAATACAATTTACTACTGTTAAAATTATTTCAGTATGCTAGTCGAATTATATTTCTGCTTGCAATATGGTAGTACATTTGATTTCTACGCTCTTTTCAAACATGGAACGTTCCATGTAATTTTCATTACGATGTATTTAAAAAAAAGCATGGAAGAGAAGTTTGTATACACAACTCCAAAAGTGCATTACCACCTGCAATTCTCGTTTTCCTGCAATAACAGGCAACCCAAAAAGCTCGGCGGTTGGGTTGGTTCCGAATTCGAAAGGCGCTGGACCAAACCTCAATTTTGTAATAAATATATCAGTGTGGCAGACTGCAAATGAGGGAATAAAACAAATTGTTAAAAATGACAATAATATTATCATGACGGAGATGGATGACATCAAAAGTTACAAAATGATCTTACTTAAGCAGTTCAAAAAAGATGAATGGCAAAAGACACATATCAGAGGAAAACATTTCTCTCCTCACCTCCCAAAAAAAGAATCTCATAAAAAAGAAAAAGTTACATAAAGTTACGTAAGTTTTAATATAAAAGCCCCACTCTATATTGTGAAAGTTGACACCCGAAAGGCAAGAACAACTGAACCAAAGTCAATAAAATTGTGCACAGATATTGTAAACGTAAAAGGAGGGAATACGAGTTTCGTATTTTCCTGGAAAAAAACGGTTGGGTGGGGCACGGACCCCTCCAAACCTTTTATCACGAAATATCAAAACTGCTAGTAACAGTATGTCAGAAGTGTGTAAAAGACATGAATAATTGCAACGGAACATTTTATATTGAAAATACCCAAAAACTAAAGGAATACGGCCTCTTTAAATTTTCTGCGGAAAAACGGATTTAGGGGCAAAAGCTCCCACCCAAAATTTTGAAACTTGATGTCCGAAAGGCAAGAAGTGAACCGAAGTGAACGAAATTAAGCGCAGATATTGCAAACGTAACATGAGGATACGAGTTTCGTATTTTCCTCGAAAAAACGGTTAGGTGGGGCACGGAAAATCAAATGTGCTGGTAACAGCATGTCAGATGTGTGTAAACGACATGAAGAATTTAATCAAACTGCGTCTATGGACAATACGCAAAAAATAAAGGAAAACATTTATTTAAATTTTCTGTGAGAAAAACAGTTTTAAGGGAAAAAAGCTCAAACCCAAAATTTTGAAAGTTGATGCCCGAAAGGCAAAAGGAAGTGAACCGAAGTGAATGAAATTGTGCACAGATGTTGTAGATATAAAATGGGGGAATACGGTTTTAGTATTTTTCTGGAAGTAACGGTTCGGTGGCGCACTAACCCCTCCAAACCTTTGATCACGAAATATCAAAAGTGCTAGTAACCGTATCTGAGATGTGTGTAAAGGACATGAAGAATTGCAACGAAACTTTATGTGTGGACAAAAAAATAAATGAATATTGTTTTTTTTTATTTTCAGCAGAAAAACGGTTTTAGAGGGAAAAATTCCCACACAAAATTTTGGAAGTTGACGCCCGAAAGGCAGAAGAAAAAATGAAATCTTTCAGTTTTACGTCTCACGGTTATGCCGGTTAGGCTAAAGGAGACAGACGTTGATGATGAGTAATGAATGAAATGGTGGAATGAAGAAAGTGGGAGGAAACGGAGAACCCCTAGAAAACCCACGCACGCGGTGTTTGTCCACCACAAAGTTAACTTGGCGGGGGCTGGGATCGAACCCAGGACCCCAAGCACCAGAGGTGAATGCTCTACCACTGAGCCACCGCGGCCCCAAGAAGTGAATCGAAGTGAGTGCAAATGTGAATATATATTGTAGACATAAAATAAGGAATGTGGGAATTCTAGTTCCGTATATCCTGAAAAAACTGTTAGGTGGCGCACGGACCACTCCAAACATTTGCTCAGGAAATATCAAAAGTGCTAGTAACAGTATATCAGATTTGTGTAAATGACATGAAGAATTCCAATGAAACTTTATGTACGGGCAATACGCAAAAAAAAAATGGAGAAGGGTTTTTCTGCGGAAAAACGGTTTTAGGGGCAAAAGCTCTCACACAAAATTATGAAAGTTGACGCCGGGAAGGCAAAAAGAAGTGAACCGAAGTGAATCAAATTGTGCACGGACATTGTAGACATAAAATGAGGGAATATGGGTTTGCTATTTTCCTGGAAAAAAGGAGTGGGTGCGGCACGGACCCTCCCTAACGTTTGATCACAAAATATCAAAAGTGCTAGTATGTCAGATGTGTGTCAAGGACATGAAAAATTGCAACATAACTTTTTGTATGGACAATACGCAAAAAGTAAAGGAATACGGGTTTTTCTAAGTTCTGCGGGAAAACGGTTTTAGGGGGCAAAAGCTCCCACCCTAAATTTTGAAAGTTGAACTCGAAAGGCAAACAGAAGTGAATCGAAAAAAATGAAATGAAATCTCTAAGTTTTACGTCCCACGGTTATGCCGGTTAGGCTAAAGGAGACGGTGATGATGAGTAATGAATGAAATGGTGGAATGAAGAAAGTGGGAGGAAACGGGAGAACCCCGAGAAAACCCACGCACAGGGTGTTTGTCCACCACAAAGTTCACTTGGCGGGGGCTGGAATCGAACCCGGGACCCCAAGCACCAGAGGTGAACGCTCTACCACTGAGCCACCGCGGCCCGAAGAAGTGAATCGAAGTGAGTGCAAATGTGAATATATATTGTAGACATAAAATAAGGATACGGGTTTCATATTTTCCTGGAGAAAATATTCGTGTGGGGCACGGACCTCTCCAAACCTTTGATTACAAAAAATTAAAATGCTAATAACAGTATGTAGAAAGTGTATAAGGGACATGAAGAATTGCAATGAAACATTTTGTATGGATAATACACCAGAAATAAAGCAATACGGGCTCTTTTATGTTCTGTTGAAAAATGGTATTAGGGGGCAAAAGCTCCCACACAAAATTTTGAAAATTGACGCCCGAAAGGCAAAAAGAAGTGAACCGAAGTGAATGAATTTCTACACAGATATTGTAGACGTAAAATAAGGGAATACGGTTTTCTATTTTCCTGGAAAACAGGGTTGGGTGCTGCATGGACCCCTCCAAACCTGTGATCACGAAATATTAAAAATGCTACCAACAGTATGTCAGATGTGTGCAAACAACTTGAAGAATTCCAACATAACTTTGTGTATTAACAATACGCAGAAAAATGAATACTTTTTTTTGTTCTGCGGAAAAACGGTTTCAGGGGCAAAAGCCACCACCCGAAATTTTGAAAGTTGACGTCCGAAAAGCAAGAAGAAGTGAGCCGAAGTGAATGAAATTGTGCACAGATATTGCAGACGTGAAATGAGGGCACGAGTTTCGTACTTTCCCGGGAAAAACAGTTGGGTGGTGCACAGACCCCCCCAAACCTTTGATCCCGAAAAATCAAAAGTAATAATAACAGTATGTCAGATGTGTGTAAAGGAAATAAAGAATTGCAACATAACTTTGTGTATGGACAATACGCAGAAAGTAAATGAATACGGGTTTTGTTATGTTCTGCGGGAAAACGGTTTTTGGGGAGCAAAACCTCCCAAACAAAAGTTTGAATGTTGACTCCCGAAAGGCAAAAAGAAGTGAACCGAAGGGAGTGAATTTGTGCACAGATATTGCAGACATAAAGTGAGTGAATACGGGTTTCGTATTTTCCTTTAGAAATCGGTTGGGTGGGGCACCGACCCCTCCAAAGCTTTGATCACAAAAAATGAAAAATGCTAGTAACAATATGTTAGATGTGTGTAAAAGACATGAAGAATTGCAACAAAACTTTCTGTGTGGACAAAAAATAAAGAATATGTTTTTCTTTTTTGCAGAAAGACGGTTTTAGGGGCAAAAGAACCCAAAATTTAGAAAGTTGACGCGCGAAAGGTAAGAAGAAGTGAACTGAAGTGAATGAAATTTGGACAGATATTGTAGACACAAAATTAGGGAATAAGTTTCCTTATTTTCCTGGAAAAAACGGCCAGGGGGAGCTTGGATCCCTCCAAACCCTTCATCACGAAATATCAAAATATCTAGTAACAGTATATCAGATGCGTGTAACGGACATGAAGAATTGCATCAAACTGCGTGTATGGGTTGAGTTGAGTTGATTTTAGTTTAACGTCCCTTTCAGCAACGAGGCTATATGAGACGTGAACCTACTGATTAACGTGGAATCCGAACCACATGAGCTCCCGCCGGGAATCGAACCCGGGTCTCCCACGCCAAAGGCGCGTACGCTAACCGCTTAGCCACGGAGGAGCTCTGCGAGTATGGGCAATACGCAAAAAATAAACGAATACATTTTTTAATTTTGGTTAAAAACGGTTTTGGTTGGCAAAAGCCCCCGTCTACAATTTTGGAATTTGACCCCAAAAGACAAGAGGAAGTGGACCGAAGTGAAAGAAATGTCCACTAATATTGTAGAGGTAAGGTGAGGGAATACGTGTTTCGTATCTTCCTGAAAGAAAAAAAAATTGTGAGTGAACCGAGGCGTTGAGTCGCGGGAGAAGTGGACCGAAGCGAAAGCAATTGTATGTAGATATTGGATATGTAAAATATGGTCTCTCGTGTTTCACAAGTGTCGTGTCTCCATCCGATTTCTTCAAATTTGGCAGATCAAGTAACAGCAAACACAAACAGAATAGCGTATTTTATAGTATTTCAGGAGGCACCTTTAACCCTTGCAATGTTTTTTCAGCATAAAGAGAAACACGTGTCGATTTATTTCCAGTTTGCTATTGGTATGCCAAATTTGAAGCAAAACGGATAGGAACACTTGAGAAACACGAGAGCCCTTATTTTACATATAATGTCTACACACAATTTGATTTGCTTGGGTCCACTCCTTTCTGAGCTATTACGGTAATATTTTCTTTTTTTTGGGGGGATGGGATCTAGGCCCCAACACTGTTTTTCCGCAAAAATTAAAACACGTTTCATATACTGTTTTGCAAATAGTCCTTTTACGAAGTTTCGTTCCAATTCTCCATATTCTTTAGGTACTTTTGCGTATGCTTATTTGCACTTTTGATATTCCGTAATCAACGGTTTAGAAGGTCCGTGCCACACTCAACCGCTTTTCCCAGGAAAATACGAAACCCAATTATCTCGTTTTTCGTCTACAATATCTGCGCACAATTTCGTTTAATTCGGTGCACTTCTTCTTGCATTTTGGGCCTCAAATTTCAAAATTTGGGATGGGGGCTTTTGCCACCTAAAACCGTTTTTCCGCAGAAAATAAAAGAAAAACCGTATTTGTTTATTTTTTGCGTATTGTCCCTACACAATGTGTCGTTCCAATTCGTCATGTCCTTCAAACACTTCTGTTATTAGCAGTTTTGATATTTCATGATCAAAGTTCTGGAGGTGTGTGTGTCCCACCTAAACGGTTTTCTTTTTTTTTCTCAGGAAAATGAGAAAAACGTATTCCCTCATTTTATGTCGACAATATCTGTGCACAATTTCATTCAGTTCGGTTCACTTCCTCTGGCCTTCCGGGCCTTAACTTTCAAAATTTTGGGTGATAGCTTTTGCCCCCTGAAATCGTTTCTCAGCACAAAATAAAAAAAAACGTGTGCCTTTATTTTTTGGTATGTTGTTCATACACAAAGTTTCGTTGCAATTCTTTGTGTCCTTTACACACATTTGTCATATTGCTATTATCACTTTCGATATTTCGTGATGAAAGTTTTGGAGGGATCCGGTCCCCACCTAACCGTTTTTTCCAGGAAAATACGAAACACGTGTTCCCTCATTTTATATCTGCAATATGTGTGTAAAATTTCGTTTACTTCGGTTTCCTTGGTTTTTGCCTTTGGGGCGTCAACTTTCAAAATTGTGGGTGGGGTCTCTTGCCCCTTAAAACCCTTTTCTCCGCAGAAAATAAGAAACACGTATTCGTTTATTTCATGTATAATATCTACCTTCCAAATTTTATCAAGATCGGAGTGTTACACTTCAGAAGTGTTGCTTGTTAATAATAATATTTCTCTAAAATTTTATGAACAAATAGAGGGAATTAAAGCGAAAAATTGGGATCAATTAGAACTTCGGCTCCTACCAACATTGAAAGAAATGACAGCACAAGTATTTAGATGCAAGGTAGACATAAAATTTAGAACTGAGATTTAACTATATTTATGTCATGATTTTAATGCAGACTTCGAAGTTCTTAAATGCTAATTAAGTCAGGATTTCACATCCAAATTAAGTTGCAACATAATAATTCTTGTTAGAAAACCCGAATCGGCAATGCGAATTTAAGATTAGCCGATACTTTAGATAGCATGGGAAAAAGGTGAAGAGTGTAACCTAAGTGTGCTGCCAAGTGAGTTGCGAGGCGGTTTAATAAATTGGATGTCTTCTACTCGGCAGAGTCCACTTCAACCGTTTAATTTTGTTTTAAAACAAAACATTTTTGTCATGAGTTACATTTAGGGATGCGCACGAGACGAATCGAGACAGGATTTTCCTGACAAAATTCGAGTCGAGACATGGCACTTCCAATAGAGAAATATACATTTTTCGAGTCGAGACATCACTTTTACAGCACATTTTCGAGACGAGACAGCCACAAATCTTGTCTCGTGCGCATCCCTAGTTATATTAGCACACACTACATGAGTGACAATTTATATTATGATAGAATATACTATGAGCTTTAATAGAAAAAGTTTAGACACTCGACAATTATTTTATGTAGTAAGATTTCAATAGATTCAGTGCTTGATCGTGCCGTGTATGAAGTTATGAAATAGGAATTGGTTTCAACAGGCGCGGATCCAAGAGGAATTTTATAGGGGATAAGGATACAGCCCCCCCCAAGACGCTCAGGTGTACTACCATGAGCAAAATAAATGACGCGTCTCTTTATTTTGAAGTTTTTTGAAAATATCTCCGTTTTCTTTATATGTTCGAAATCTCGGAAGGTTTCCCCAGCAGGACAGGTTAATAACAAACCCGTTTTTAATATTTGTGTTAGATATTAGCTTAAAATAAAGAAATTAGAAGCAAAAAACATTAAATCGACAGAAATCTCGAGAATTACCAACTCTGCTAAAGTGGGAAATTTTCAAGAACGCGAGGGAATTCTGCAGTTCAACACGAAGCAGCGACATCTATGTCAGTGAGAGAAGCGTGGATTAGATCTACAAACGAAAATTTTAACGAAATATTTCTAGTATGTCTTATTATATGCATTATCAGCGAACTCCAAATATATGAATCTATGCTAAGTATTAACGTATAGATAGTGCAAATAGTGGAAATTACCTATGGAAAAAGACGAATTGTTAGCCCAATCGTAATGAAAAATCGTCTTTACTGTAGAACAGATTCAGCTTACGTAAGAAAGCAAATAGCTCAGTTAGATAAAGCAACGAGTTTGTAAACCGAAGGTAGACGGTTCGAATCCCGTGAAGGACTGTTGTCATTTTTATCACTAAGGTTATTTTATTTATTTTTTATTTGGGAAAGAATAAAATTGTAACATTTGTGTAAAACGCATGACGATACCAAAAAAAAAAGAGAGAGAAAATATCGTCGCATTTGCATTAGTGTCTCTAATTTTTGTTTGCAAACAGATTCGTAATTATTTCCCCTGTGCTCACTGATGCATAACGAATGTTTTCCAGTAAATGTTAATTCTAATTTGGAGAATTTTATAGTTTCACAATTCCTCACTACATAGTCTTCTATCTACGTGTTTGGATATTTTGATAACAGATTTCCCTATTAAATGTTTAATTTTCTCTATAAATATTTGTCTTAAATTGAAATTGTTTTGAATTTACTACATAAGCAAAGTTGCCCGAAGGAGGAGAGCTCAAGTAACAGATATTCTACGTAAAAGCAACTTATTGTAGAATGATGATGCTTCTTACCTTCAGCACATAATCTTAACGTTAGAGAGTCAGAGAGAGAAAAATCCTGTTTTTCCTCCCCTATGACCACTCATCTTAAAGCTCTACCTTTAATGATTCGTGTCACATACTTTCGGCTCTCCAAAGACATTCATATTTATTATTAGTATTATTATTATTATTATTATTATTATTATTATTATTATTATTATTATTATTATTATTCCTGTGACTTTTTGGCGCCCTTCCCCTAGTAGTAGCCTATATTTTACATTTTATCATAGTGTTTTTAATAGTTTAAACCAGGAGCGTCATTTCAGATTTTGCTTTAGGGGGGGGGGCAAGACCTCTTGATATAAGTAAAATTTCGCGTTTTTCACTGATTTACTACTATTCTAATGATAAACTCTATATACATCTCAAACTCAGGGGGGGCAAATGCCCCTCCCTGCACTCCCTAAATGACGCCCCTGTTTTAAACCCATTTTCAAAAAGAAATCCTTACCTAGGAAAACTTCACAAAGAATATGGCCCGCTATAAACAATACCAACTCCACCCCCCCCCCCTGGTCTAGTGGCTAGCACGCCTGCCTTCTGTGGTACCGGGTCCAATTCCCGGTGGATTACTGTTGAACGATAAAAGTGGTTCGGATTCCACTATAATTAGTATCCACATCTCCCTTGCCCATTAAGGCATAACCGTGGAACGCTAAACTCAAGCAAACAAACAAACAATACTTAATTCCCGGCACTCTTTATTCTACATGCCATCTCTCAATTTTTCGATACAGCCCCCTTAGTACTATGAAACTCTCTTCTTCCATAGTGAAATGGAAAAAGATCATATAATTGCCACTACTTTACAAGAATATAAACCAAAAACGTCAGTAGAAAGCACATTATAAAATTTACTTTTTGAGGCTCGTTTTGGTGCCCCTCTTTCTCTGGCGCCCCGGGCAGTCGCCCGGCCCTTAGTCCGCCCTTGAAAGTACGGACGCATAACTAAGGACTGCGGAGGAGAGGTTAACCTTCATGTTATGCCACTGGTTTGACGTGTTTGAAATGTTCAGTAAGTGATCGGTTAGTGAAATAATTTCGACAGTTACTGATGTTTAAAGTTTAGCTAAGACAAAGCTACCTAATCAAATACATTTGATATCGGGATGTCACAATTTGATTTTTCCTCACATAAAAAAGATAAAAACAATAGTAATAAAAACCCTTACTCGTACTGGGCTCCTAACTAACTAACAACCTAATTCTTACAGACTAGTTGCTCTGACCAACTGAGTTTCGATTTCTTACGCGAAAGAAGTCTGTTATATTAAGAGGCATGCTTTTCATTATCAAAACTGTTCGAAGTAATACGAACATGGCTTAAGAACAGAGACGGAACTGAATTACCACTCGATTGACCTTGAGGGCAAATCACCAAAGCGTAAAGACGTAAGTTCAGCATGCATTTCTCTGGAGTTGTGTTCAGTATTCCTATCTGCCAGTCATGCTTGTTCGTAGGAGTAATATGTTACAAACCTGACCTTTCGATACAGCACAATAGCAAAAGAATAAAAGGGAAGGAATTCTTGCCCTTGTGAACGTTGGATACCACCATGTGCAATAAAACTGTCGCGTCTCCTTGAAGTGATATTTTATCGAAAATAACTCGTTTTCCTTTATATAGTCTATCCGAAGTTTTTGAGGGTTTCAAAATGAGGAAATGTTACTGACAAACAAGAACGCATTCAGGGGTGGGTCCAGGGGGTCCGGACCCCCTCTGAAACCCCAACTTTTCTGTAAATTTAGCCTAATTTTGGGGATTATCTTTTAAAATTTTATTATAATTTATCCTAATATTGAAGTCGGACCCCTCCCGAAATAAATTACTGCATACGTGTCTCTGACAATTTTCAATATATTCGTTAAATAATAAAGTAAAATAACTAAATTAGGAGCAAAAAGCTTTAATAATAATAATAATAATAATAATAATAATAATAATAATCATAATAATAATAATAATAATAATAATAATAATAATAATAATAATAATAATAATAATAATAATAATAATAATAATAATAATAATAATAATTGAAGCGAGCTTAACGAGTTTCAACTGTACGACTCAACCAACGTTTGGGTGCCTGTTCGTTCGTCTGCTCCTCTCATAAAAGACATTTCATTTTAATGAAACTAGTAAGTGCCTTCTTTTAGCTCTGCGGAGTAACTATTGCTTGGAATATGAATCTGCAAAACATAAGAGGTTAAATTAACCAAATGGTGCAAGTTTCCACTTATATATATAAAACAATTTTGCAATATCAACTACGTGAATCTTGTCCCATAAAGAAGCCGAAACCCCTACACCGAAGAGCCCTCCGAGATTTGATCATTGTCCACACGGACTGAAATTGTCATTTGAAGCCAAGACTTTAATATGAAGCCAATAATTTCTTTAAAATAGACGGAAAATTCGGAAGTTATAAGCATTTTCATATTTTTGCCTTTTCCCATAAGGGAGCCGTAGCCCCCTATACTGAAGAGCCCCCCCCCCCCCGGAGATTTGATCATTGTCCACTCGGACTGAATTTGTCATTTGGAACCAACACTTTAATACGAAGCAAAATATTTCTTTAAAATAGACGAAAAATTCGAAAGTTATAAACATGTTAACAATTTTGCCTTTTCTCACAAGGGGTCCGTATTAGCCTACACTGAAGAGCCCCACGAGATTTGATCATTGACCACTTGGACTGAAACTCTCATTTGAAACCAAAACTTTAATATGAAGCCAAAAATTAAACTTTTACATCAATTTAAACTGACTGGGTTCCGGTTCCCCCCACTATTGTTTAGTTTAGTTAAGTGGTAATTTGTGACAGCTTCACATCATCAAAAGAATGTTTCACTTCCCCTCTCCTCCCCCAGGAGTTCGTGCTGGATCCACCACTGGAATCAATAGACACTCTTCCTATTCTTTTTGTCACCCTTGATTGTGTAGGGGCTCCTTCGTACAAATAAAGAAGCGGCAATATTACAATCAAGGGGCGCTATATATTAGGTATTCTTTTAGTTACCTACCCCTAACCGCACAGGGCCATCTTTCGTAGAATAAAAAATATTACGTGATATTCCAATCATGAAAGGGGAGAGGATGCTGTAAATATATTTCTTATTCATTTTGTCTGTCCTGCTTATCAAAAATTACTTTCTGTTGGAAGGGTACTGAAATGAGAGGGGCAAAATAAAAAGTCGTACCCCCTCCTACGTGGTTGCTCAAATAAGTACTAAAGAAAGCATTTTAAACTAAGATATTTAAGATTTAAACTAGGAAACTAAGATATCCTTACATTATGTAAGGATGGCATATTCAGGATTATTATTATTATTATTATTATTATTATTATTATTATTATTATTATTATTATTATTATTATTATTTGAATGTTTTTGGAGCACCGAAATTTTGTGAGACGAACAACGATATGTAGAGGTTTAAGATGGGTGGTCATAGAGGAGGAAAAACAGGATTTTTCTCTGTCTGACTCTCTAACGTAAAGATTATGTGCTGAAGGTAAGAAGCATCATCATTCTACAATAGGTTGCTTTTACGTAGAATATCAATTACTTGAGTTCTCCTCCTTGGGTCTACTTACCTTATGTAGTAAATTCAAAACAATTTCAATTCAATACAAATACATTGTAAAACTTTTCCGTAATTAAACATCTAGGGAAAATTAAACATTTAATAGGGACATCTGTTATCAAAATATCCAAACACGTAGATAGAAGACTATCTAGTGAGAAATATTGTGAAACTTTATAAAATTCTCCAAATTAAAATTAACATTTACTGGGAAACATTCGTTATGCGCCAGCGAGCATATGGTGAGCAGTGAGCACAGGGGAAATAATTACGAAACTGTTTGCAAACAAAATTAGGGACGCTAGTGCAAGTGCGACAACGGCATTTTTTCTTTTTTTGGTATCGTCATGAGTTTTACACATACGTTACAATTTGATTCTTTCCCACATAAAAAAATAAATAAAATAACCGTAGTGTAGTGATAAAAAAATGACAACGGCATTTCCAGGGGATCGAACCCACTACCTTCAGCATACAGACTCGTTGCTTTAACTAACTGAGCTATTTGCTTTTTACGTGAACTGAGCCTGTTCCGGTAAAGACGATATTTCATTACGATCGTCCTACCAATTCGTCCTTTTCCATAGATAATTTCCACTATTTGCTCTATCTTTATGTTAATACTTAGCATATATTCATATATTTGGAGTTTGCAGATAATGCATATAATAAGACATACTAGAAATATTCGTTAAAAGTTTAGTTTGTAGATTTAATCCACATTTCTCTCAATGACATAGATGTCGCTGCTTCGTGTTGAAATGCAGAATTCCCTCGTGTTCTTGAAAATTTCCCACTTTAGCAGAGTTGGTAATTCTCGAGATTTCTGTCGATTTAATGTTTTTTGCTTCTAATTTCTTTATTTTAAGCTAATATCTAACACAAATATTAAAAACGGGTTTGTTATTAACCTGTCCTGCTGGGGAAACCTTCCGAAATTTCGAACATATAAAGAAAACGGAGATATTTTCAAAAAACTTCAAAATAAAGAGACGCGTCATTTATTTTGCTCATGGTAGTACACTGGATAGAGTGGGATTCAATCCTACTTTATTTACACTGGGTAAAGTTGGAAACTATGGTTTAGTCCAGCGTTTCCCAACCTTTTCAACTTGCGGCACACTTCAGGGTAACTTGAATTCTCGCGGCACACATATTATTATTATTATTATTATTATTATTATTATTATTATTATTATTATTATTATTATTATTATTATTAATTTTATTATTTGAAAATATAAAATACTGTAGTATTTTTTTCTGATTACTGACATCCTTCTCACAGAGAAGAAAGCTAGACCACTGTTTTTTCCCCGTGGTAAATCATTATGCTTATTTTTCATTATAATTTAAAAATAGAAAACAATTACAATCAGATATAGGGCTCAAGTTGTTAAAAATACATTTTTTTTCGAAAACTGTATCTAACCTTTCATTAAGAAGGAGGATCACTAAATAACGAACTAACAAACGAATCTCTTTTACTTTTAAAACACAAATATAGGTAATTCGTATGCATGTTTACTTTGCCGGAAGGATTGAATAATATTTTAAAATTTCAAGTTACGAAATAGTCTGCAACAATAAAGAAGCAATAATGGTCATAACAATGATAACAAATACTTTTTTTTCAAAATTAGAAATGTACAGAAAAATGTTCTACAGAAAAGTAACACAGTATGAAACTTTAAATTTTAGATTCATAGTAGTAATTTGAAATACAAATATACCTTTTTCTGTATGTCTTGCAATTTGATTGCTATAGAATTAATAATTTTGTTCCGATTTCCTCGCGGCACACCAGCGACCCATTCGCGGCACACCGGTTGGGAAACGCTGGTTTAGTCCATCCCTTGATCATATTCTGGCTCTGCGGTGTTAATATCTGGTCAGAACTTGCTGTTCTAGAAGCCTTAAGTTCATACGCGATAAAATAGTATTTTCGCATTATGCACCTTTTTAAACTATTTTTAATATTTGTATGTATCTTCAGATAAACCCTCCGTGAAAAGTTTAATTTATTGGATACTGTATTTCTGACGATGCTTCCATTATCAAATAGTGTATGTAGTTTTATTTAACATAGAATTGCATACGACAAAACAGTAGAAAACATTCTCATTGTTTTAACTTTTCTTGAGTTGATTTTGAACTTAACGTCCCTTTCAGCAGCGAAGCTATATAAAACGTGGACCTACTAATCAACGTCGAATCCGAATCACATGAACTCCCACCGGAATCGAACCTGGGTCTTCCATGCGTTAACTTTACTTGAATTTGGACTCGAACGCTCTGCAACAGATTTAAAACGGTGGACTTGCCACCCCTGAGTTTTTCAATGAATGTATTTCTTAGTAATTATTTTAATTTTACTTTTGAAAAGGTGTAAGCATTTTGCTTTAAAAAAATCCTTGAATTATACGTAGTCAGTGTTGAATACAGGTTTCATTTTTGTACGTGGCAATAGTAACTTCCATGGTCCCCTCTCTTCTACCTCTAGACACAGAAATTTTGTTTTTAATAACGCCAAATTACGATTTTTATCAATAAAGAGTGGCTGTCCTACTAACTCTTGTATCGATTTCCTGCTAAGCAAAGATAAAGTGAATCTGAAAAGGTAGGGGAACGGTAGGTAGCGGCATGACAACACGCCGTCCCCCATGCCTATCTTTGCCCATTATAATTTCTCAGGAACTGGGGGGACGCCGTACACATTTTTTGGAGGTGGGGGACAGTGTCCCCTGCATTCCCAAGCACTTTTACCTCTGCTGCTAAGTATTAATTGCTGTAAGGACTAACGAAAAATATTATGTGGTAATTCTACTACTACTACTACTACTACTACTACTACTACTACTACTATTACTACTACTACTACTACTACTAATAATAATAATAATAATAATAAATGATCTGAATGATAAAGATATTTTTTTAACTTTCTAATACAATCTCTGTGGGCTTTCGCGAATCTGGATATATTGTTTTTATAAGGAATAAAGAGGCTTCAAACAACGACGATTTGTATAAAAGTCTTATCAGGTGTCTGACAGCTGACCTTGTGTTTTTTTAACACAATGTTACAAGGCACAGAAGCGTGCGGGCATTTTGCTTCTTTTTTTGCCTGAGTGTAGTTTCAGTACTAAAATCAAGACTTTCGTTCTGTCGTTGGCACGTGTCGAAGCAGCTGGTTTGCTGTGCGATGTTTTGCCTTCAGGCGATCGACTAGATCGAAGAGTCAAGAAAGAAAGAAATAAACAAAACGATATGCTTGTTTCATGGAGATATGCTTGCTTCTTGGCATTAGTGTTTGAAAACCAAAACTGTTCTGAGTATCCATTTTGTTATGTCCATAATAAGTATAAAGGGAATTGTTAATTCTCATATATAGTAGGAGTAAAACTGAGGGGGAACGCGAGGGTAACGTTATATATATTAGGAATGGCCGGATCCGGATCTGGTCGGATTCGAAGATCCGGAACTGGATCGGATCTCGGATCTGGGTCCGAATCTCGAATCTCGGATCTGGATCCGGATCTGGATTCGAAATTCGGATCTGGGTTCGAAATTCGGATCTGGGTTCGAAATTCGGATCTCAGATCTTGATTCTTATCCAAACCCACATCCCACCCAAATTGTGATAAACTTGAATATCAAAAATTCGCCGAAAGAAATTTCACGAAGTCCTGACAGTGAAGAAGAAAACAGAAAATTAAGAAGAATACTGGCAAGTCTATTTGTCTCCTTCAATCTACACTAACGATTAAATGCTTGCCTAACTAAAAAATAATCTGATTTGATCCGGATGAGAGTTCGAATGTCGAATCTAAGTCCACCCGGTTGCAGGACCGAGATGAAATACATACATATTTATATTTGAAACCGGAATACAAAACCCGAATATTTAAAATTCCTCAATACACCTATTTCATTGACAGTTAAGAAAACATAAACAGTTAAGATAAGTATTGACTAGTTTTTACGTATATTTATCTTGCTCAGTCTGCTCAAAATATCAAATGTATAACTTACAATTAGATTTAATAATTATTTAATAAATCACAATATGAGCACCGAGAATAAACTATGAATTTTGGTGCCCCTTATCTAGATTTGAAATTTCGGATTCATACATAGAATCAGGCTGAAAGATAAATATTTGAGATCTGGAAACCGAAACAAGTGATAGTACCAAGATCGTAGCCGTTTGTACCTAGGTAGTGCGAGCGGAAGGCACTTGCACTAAGTCCGGGTGTACTTTGGGGAACACGAGAAACTAAAAACAGATATATATTCTTTTTCAGGGGCAAGTCGCGCTTTAACATGACTTTTCATGAGTGTTGTGTTTAAATACGAAAACTGTAATGGCGACTTGTTTGAAATAAATGCCATTTTTTAGCAATAAAGTTAGGTACTTTCACATTGAATAAAAATTACCAAAGCACATTTCACTGATGAGAGTGCTGGTTCTTATGGAAGCTTTCACATTGAACCAAAGATTTCCTCATGTGGGTATCGAATTGCCACAATTCACCTTTCTGAAAGACGTGGTTTATCAGGAGGTCGGCCAAGATTCTTTTGGACTTAGCGTGTAGACTGCTTCTGGTCTCAATTATTCAAATATAGTAAGACTAACCGTATATAAAGTTGGTTCGAAATGATTTAAAATGAACGGTGCGGTGGCTCCGTGGTAGAGCGTTCAACTCCGGTGATTGGGGTTCCTGGTTCGATCACAGCACGCGCCGTGTGGACTTTGTGGTGGACAAATATCGTGCTCGTGGGTATTCTCGGGGTTCTCCCGTTTCCTCCCACTTCCTTCATTCCACCATTTCACTCATTTCTCATTATCACCGTCTCCTTTAGCCTAACCGGCATAACCGAGGGACGTTAAACTTAAAGATTTCATTTCATTTCATGATTTAAAATATCACTAATTGACCTTAAGGGTATAATTGCGATTTAAATATTCGTAAATTAGAAGAGATGTAAAAAATTAATGTGTTAAAATAAATCCAATAATTCCTAATGCAACCTAATAATAGCAATAAAACTCCTTATGTAACATTTTCAAAGCTAATATTAACAGTTATGTTCTTGAAGAGGGTTTACGGCAACATGAAATTGGTTATAAATCCAATTATGATAAGTAGTACCTCTGACAGCCCCGCATTTCACATCACCCTTCATCCTGACAATTCCGGACATCCGGGCAATTCACTTACCCACAATGAATTTTCACGCGTTCCAGTGACATCAATATCTCAGTTTGGGTTTGGGTTCATGCTTCGGTGAACCTTGACTATCACCATCAGCAGCTATTAGAGAATCAGAACTTATTTCTGTATTAGATAATGTGGGTAACTATAGCTTTTCGTCTATAGAAGACTGAAAGCCTGCCTTCGGTGCCCGTGGTCATGGGTTCAATTTCCGGAGAGGCACTCAACAATTTCGATGTTGACCCAGCATCGTGGGGGAGTTATCTTAAGTAAGAGGTAGCGGACTCCAGTCTAGAAAGCCGGCATAAGGACTTCGGGTGTCGATGCGTTGACTACACATCCCCACTTTGAACGTAAGGCCGCTGGTAGGAACCAAAGGACTGTCGTGCCAAGAATTTAGTTTGTTTTAATTATCATAAATGCCTTCTTTATTATTAAATTTTATCCAATATTTTCTTTTCAACTAGTTTGCGAAACTCGGAGCTAGCTACTTGGTTTCTTTTTAATTCATGTTCATAGTTAGAAGAACTAATCACTAAGGAAAAACAATCTTTTCAATAAAATTCGTCTCGCGTCTTTCGTAGCTCTAAGTTTAGTTATTTTTAGTTTTTTTTAAGTTAAAGGCGGTTTATCATTTCCCCTCGCTTTCCCTATTTTTTTCTAGTTTTACCTATATTTCTCTGCACGGACATTGCACCTATACCCACGTGCTTAGTGTGTTCGTTTACAAAAGCGGGCCATTTTCCTGCCACTATAGAAAGTAAGAGTGCACTGTATCAGAGAAATATTAATTGACGTATGTAAGTGAATATATCTGTGACTAAGTCATAATTACTCAGTTTTTGCATCGTACATACTTTCCTCATCCTCATTAATCTCTTTACCCCCGCTTCCTGAATTCCAGTTCTAGTATTCTTTCTTGATAGCGGACTGATGTCTCATGTAGACTTATTAACTATAACATCAGCAATAAATAAAGTACGGTTTAATTTGCACTAATTGAGGGGTTCGGGCGTAAAACTTGATAACCCACAAAAGTAAGATTTCGAGAAAATCGCATTTTACTTTTTGTGAAAATCTGTATTGAAAAGTAAACATAAAAATAAAATAATACAAACATGAAATAACATTGAGTATATCTCCTTTCAAGTTATGACATTTAAACTTAATATTATTTGCAATGAAAAAATTTAAACCCCTTCTTGCCTTTAATGTGAGTGTAAAACGTGGCTTATCAGGTTTTACACAAATGAACAAAAGTGTAACACACAAGTATACTACTTGAATAATATTACTAGTTACAGTTGAGGAAGTCCGTTAAGGCACAAAATCACTTCGAGGCATCAATATAACAAGTATTAATTATTTGTGATAATTTTAGCTGTTTGTAGAAATCACAGTACACTGGAGGTAATCCTTTATGGCATGTAACTTTGTGTTACCGATAAGTCTCCGTGTGGTATATTTTTGTTGCGCCGAAGTTCCTGTAAATCCAACAGTTTCTTTCTTTCTTCCGTGATTTAGTCTTTCCCCAACATCAGGATTTCACGAGTAACTAACGAAGAGTACGTACGGTTCCGAATGACAAAACGTGAACCTTTGGAGACATTTACCTCTGTCCGTGTGGCTCTTCTTTTATATGGCTTGTTTTAGGTGAGATGTTTGAAAGAAGTATTTCGTTGTCATTTCAGTGACAATAAATGAGTTTCTTTATCACTTCAATCCAATGCTTGGGAAGAGACCTGGCTTCGTGAGATCATGTGGTTCGGATTCCATGTTAATCAATAGGTCCCATCTCGTATAGCCTCGCTGCTGAAAGGGACGTTAAACTCAAAATCAACTCAACTCAACTCAACCACTGCTTAGGCTATACACATTTTGATAGTGACGTTTGACACAGTTTTCTATACATGGAAAATCTGTATTGCTAGCCATATTTTGTGGCCGACGACTGGGAAAATTTGCGACACCGACTGAAATCTATCACTGTATGTACAAGACTACAAAGTGCATTATAAGTCATTACATATTCATTGCATGTAAAACATGGTAAAGCACAATCCCACTACAAGACAAATACAGCTCGATAAAAAAATGACGATGTATGTTCCTTTCACTGGAAACATTCTATATACTTAAAATATATCAACACGGAAATCAGGCTGCCGATAACAAGGGTAATTTAATTATTTAACAGAAACAAAGCCTATTTTGACGTAAAACTTGATATCCCATCAATGTGTAATTGCTTGCACATAGGGTAGCGTTTCCGTACCTTATGATCATGATATTCCTTGTTCTTCCTGCTACAACTTGTAGAATTTTCGGAAATATAGTCAGGGTCTTCATCGCTATCGTCAACAACACTAGACATCACCAAATCGACCTCCATATTATGTGGATAACGGGATATTGTCCTCTATTTCCACCATATTGATTGTGGCTTACCATATTTTACTTGAAACACGTTGTGGTTTCCCATGCTTTATGTAGTCATCTACAACATCTACCGACGAAATTTTCAACCATTTGAAACGACAGTCTTACGCGTTCACCCAAGACAAGGTAATTACAGTTCAGAACTCAATTTCGCTCGGTCGGTGGGTAATGTAATGTTTTACGCCCGAGCCCCTCAATTTTAAAACATTACATTAATTAAATAATAATAATAATAATAATAATACGGAGCGAGCTCAGGCTACTTGTTATGATTCTTGCTTCGCAATTGGATAATACCGGATTCGAATTCGGAGACCAGCCATCCTGACTGAGGATTTTCCAGGGTTGTTTCTCAGTTATACTGGGCAAATGCTAGGTTAGTACCTTGATCTAAGGCTCTGGAGACCTTCCTTCCATTCCTTTTCCAATGTTTTCATCTGTTGATTACTACAGTGTAAAGTAGCCTCTGAGGATGTATCTGGTAGCTTATAGTGAAAAAACAATAACGACGTAATATATCTTCACGAAACGTGTGGGTTAATTTAACTACAGCCTTACAGTCCCAATATATAGCTAAAGTTTTAATATCAATTTCCTGACTTTTAAATACTATTTTCATATTGTTTCAGCTTTCAATTTTCTCATGTATGTTCCCACCGAGAATTGAACCTGAGATCACATGAACAAATGCGAATATGTTAAATATTTTTGAACACTTTAATATACAAAACACAAAACGCTTCAATGATACGACGCATGGATATGTTTTGGTTACCTCCTGCAATGTATGTTTAAAGAAACATGGAGGGTGAAGAAAAAATAATAGAAATCTCTTTTATATTTACTCCTTCAACAAACGACCGACCTCAGAAGGGCAAGCCATAAGTTAGGTAATAAAGTCATACAACGAACACAACCATATCGCTCTCCTGAAATTCTCTCGCCAACCAGTCTATATTTTTGTTGTATATACCTTCGAAGTGAAAGATATTCATTATTACATTTGTTGATGGTTGGACTCTAGTGAGTCAGAAACTACTATTAATAAAGAGTTTGTTTTGTCTAGTATTCCTGCGATTAAAAGGGCCTTATCTAAAAGATATTTCATTTGTATCTGAGAAAAGGAGAAAGTTTATTTTCTAAGAATAAAATAAATATTATCAATGTGAAGCTAACATTAAGTTTCGAAGAGGAGCTAAACAGAAGAATTTGTTACCATTTACATCAGTTTTCAGACAGTTCACTTTACTCTGAAATGGGAAGAAATCAAACTTGGAAACATTTTACTAAAGCGACTTCGACAGAAAGTGCAACATGTAAATATTGCAAGGTTAAAATAAAATAAAGAACAAAGGTAGCACAAACGTGTTACGGAAACATTTAAAAGCACAGCAACCTACTATATCAGTGAATCCGAAAAAAGTTTTAACGAATTTTAGATATTCAATTTTATAAGATCACAATTTCAGATGTAGGTTTGGATAAGAATCAAGATCTGAGATTCGAATTTCGGATCCAGATCCGAGATCCGGACCCAGATCCGAGATCCAGATCTGAGATTCGGATCCGAGATCCGGATATAGGTCCGGATCCGGCAAGATCCGGATCCGGATCTCACTGGATCCGGGATATCCGGATCCAAAAATTTTTGTCCATCCCTAATATATATATAATAACATAGCATATTTCTTTCCAAAATTTTATAAAAACTATTTATTTTATAGAGTTCAAAATTCGGCCAAATGTTTATTAGTATTAATATTGCATGTTCACTTTTACTTTTTCTTGCTAAGGTAATATTATAGCGCGCTAATTAAAAATTAATTTTCTTCGATTTAAAAGCTGTTTAAGATATTGGCTGCATTTTGCAACAGTGCAGAACAGCAGATAGGAATCTAACCAGGTAGATTTCTTTCTCTCTCTTCCCTCGCTAGGTCACGTGCGTGAACTTAGGATTGTCCGCGGAGAAAAAGAAACCGATGGAATGCAGATTGACAGCAAATAAGAACAAAGTCTGTTTTCTTTCTCTTCATAGATCGTAAAGATTTCCTTGATTCTATGTAAACATCTCCGCGAATAATTACCTGTACAGGAATATTGCAGCTAACAACGTACGAAAGTTTCAGAAAATCTGTCTATGTTCTTTTCAAGTGTGGGGAGTCTGTTCATCTTATAAAATCAGTTTCGAAATGTAGAGCGTAGAACAAACTCACTTATTTTTTGCATCAACTGACAAAAGTTTACATACAGATCAAAGAGAAGTCTTAGTGCGTTTGCACACGGCAACGATAATATCGGTGGAAACATCGATAATGTCGGCGGTGAAATCGACTTCAATGTACTCAAATCGTAGCTTACACACGCCACCGATATTATCGGCCGATCCTCCGACACGCAGATGCTGTCGGCCAAGCCCCAGATAATGTCGGCGGTACCGCCGACACCGATTTTGTCGTTGGCAATGTTTTCTTATGATTGGATGCACATGTGGCCGATAATGTCGGTCGGCCAGTGGGTTAGATGAAGAGAGTGAGTGACAAGGCGCTGTATATTTTTGTTTCGTTTCTTGTCTTTGGAATTTTGTTGTTTCCATTTTTTTCTATTATAATTGTATAATAATATTATTATTATCTTGTCCTATAAATAACTTCGGAACAGCTTATTATTTTTTTACAGTCTCAGTTTTGGAGTAGCTAATTCCCTTTATTAAATAAGTATAAAATGTGGGAAGTTTGAAGAGTACTGGTTTCCCTCTAAATAGCTATTACCAAATAGAATATAGAAAATTTAGATAACCAAGTTCTTGATTACTTTCCACTAATTTTTAATTTTTGTTCTTTCCTCTGTCTCTCTCTCTCTCTCACACACACACTCTTTGATGGTATATTTTTTAATCTATTAATGCATTTAAATTTCAATACATTCTGGAAATTAATTTAAGCGTAATTTTCAAATTTTGATACACTGTGAACATAAGCATATGGAAAAAATCCTGATTATTATTACTTCCTTTTATTTTCATTAGAATTGTGTGCAGATCACTTTTCCCTTTTCCACTCAATAAGCAGTGATTGAATACAATATTTTTTGACAAGTCAAAGTAGAATTATTATTTTGAAAAGAAACCAACACAATCAAACACTCTTTCCCAAGCTCCAATGACAAGTTACTCACTTGGCATTTTCTTGATTGTGATCTCAACAATAGGGATGTGACTTCATGCTTCACTTGTTACAGATTATTTCTCTCACTTCCAAAACTATCCCAAATCTCCCATTTTAAAAAATAATGTGTAGAATGGCAATTGAAAACAAAGACCAAAGCTATGTATCCAAGTTTTCCCTCTCCCCTTTGTACCGGGATCGACCCCCTGATAGAGTTCTGCATTTTAGCTACAGTGACTGGATCAAAAGGTTGTATATTATTAAATTCTTCCTTTCTAGTTTTGCTTAGATTTTTAGAGATGGCAGGAATTTGTCCATTCGATATTTTAACCGTTATTGAACTTGTGGAATGTAAACTTTGCATATGGGATAAGATAACAGACTCTTTCAAGGACAGGATTGAAAAGCAAAAAGCACGGCGAGAAATTTATGGAAGCCTTGTCCAGGATTTTGAGTTCATGGACAAAAAGAAACGAGAAACGACAGGTATGTATGCAACAGCGCAAATCTGTCTTCAACATTAGGGGCGGGGGGGCGGGTAAGATCGTTCCCATATTATATATATATATATATATATATATATATATATATATAGCGATGTTCAAAATATTTCTGTAGCCGAGAAACAATGCTGTAGAGGATCAGGGGAGCAGAATTGTTTTCAACATTGGGGGGCGGGCAGATTTGAGGCTTATTCTGAGTGGACATTAATTTCATCTCACTTTCCTTTCTAGCGATCGGACACAAATAATCAAATTTCTCTCCCAAAAAACACATTTCAAATCGGATTATTGGGGAGGACAATCTCCCCAGTTCCAAGATTGCAGGGGACATGTCCCCTTCAACCCCCCGGGATTTGCTCCAGTGTATGTATGGAGCAATGTAAAACAGAATTACTAATTCGAATTTTATCATTTAATCTACTATGACATTAATGTTAACTACATGGAAAACAAAATAATATATATACATGTGTTTTCATTGGGAAGGCCGATGGGGGCTGAATTTGAACGTAAACACTGTCGGGGTTGTAACTATACATCTGAGCAATCCCGATAAATATGGATTCGACACAAATATTGGTCATTTTCTACTACTTTTACATGTCCCGGTAAACGCCCCCTGAGACCCCCTTGGTTCGAATTGTGAAAAAATCGCCTCCAGCCGATACCGCGAGAACTATGAATGTGACACTAAAATCTGCCATTTTCTACTACTTTTACATATTCCGATAAAAGCCCCTATGATCATCTGGTTCCAATTTTGAAAAAAAAACCATGCCTCTGGCCAGCAGCCGATGGGGGCAGTATTTGGAAGTCAACGCCTGTGTGAGTATCACCATTCATCTCAGCGACAGTGAAAACTATTGATTTGAGACTAATATCGGTCATTTTCCATTATTTTTACATTTCTCGCAATTCTCCACCCCGGTGACTCCCGGCCCACATACAATGGTGGCTGAATTAGAAAATCATCGCTAATGAAAGTATCACCATTGATCTCAGCGACCGCGAAAACTATGAAATCGACACTAATATCGGTCATTTTCTACTACTTTTACATGTCTGGGTTAACGCCCTCCTGAGACCCCCCTGGTTCAAATTTAGTCAAAAACGCTTCACCTTGGTCTGGGACCTGAACCAAGGTATCCGTGTCCAAAATTTGGTAACTCTCGGCCAACTTGTCTGGTTCCCAGGCCGGTCCCGCTTGAAAATAAAAAACTCTTCGTCTTGATCTGTGGCCTAGACCAAGCTACCCGCGACCAAATTTTAAAAACTTTCGTCCACTCGTCTGGTCCACGGGCCGCACACAGATAGAGACAGACACTCAAGCAAACTCTATTTTATTTATATTAGAAAGGTCAGATCCACCGTTATTGTAATAGAGCGGTGCTTGAGTGATTGATCGTAGAAATTTAAAATCCAATGAGTGATAATTTCATAGCTTTGTTTTATTACAAGTTTAAACTCTTTAGTCAGTAGAGAAGAGGGCATGATTCGTGGGTCAGAGTTGATAACAATGGGTTTCGGTGGGTCTTGGGTCTCAGTGTGTGACAGTGGTTCATGGTGGGTGGTGGGACAGAGTGGGTCACGGTGGGTCATGGGTCACGATGGGTGGTGGGTCAGTTGGTCGTGGCTAAACTTTTCATTGCCCCACACTCTCTCTGAACTACAGTGTTGAAAATTAATCAGTGAAAATCAATTGCAATTGATCAATCAATTGAAAGTAATTGCTGTGGAAATCAAAAATTGCAATTGAATTAATTGCTAATTAATTTCAATTGCAATTACTTTCAATCGATTGATTAATTGCAATTGATTCTCCTTTATTAATGGGCAACTGCAATTAACAATTAACCATTACTTACTTCCGTTGTCAATTGCAATTAACAATTAAATTTACAGATTAATTGTTAATTGTCAATTCAATTGAAATTTGCCCAACACTGCCACTCTTCTCTTCACTGTCCCGATCCGGCCCTTCAAACTTTTTTTCCTTCTGTCGAAGCCAGTACTGCCTATTTGGGAAAAGTCTCAATGTAGAGTGGTAGTGGTAAAAACGATGCATATTCGCCGTTCTGTTGGAAGGGGGGCTGGTGGAATGTGCCGTAAAATTTTACGTTGCCCCCATAGGAAAAAATCTAGATTCGACACTACTAATATATATATATATATATATATATATATATATATATATATATATATATATATATATATATATATATATATATATATATATATATATATATATAATTGAGAAACACTATGTTTGTGAGTATAAATCTCCCGAACCGCCCCACTGATCTTAATCAAATTTGAAACATGGATGAGTTTTACGGCTTGGCTGGTTTTAGGCTATTCACTTTGATGGTACATCTTAGGGGGGGTGTAAAAATAAATAAAATTTAATAATTCCTGAACCACTCGGCCAATCTTGATCAAATTTTCAACATAGATGAGGCTCAGGCCTGGGATCGTGTTATTTAAATTTGACGAAGTAATGTGGGGGCGGAGAAGGAGGAGATATATATATATAAAAATCAATTTACATAAGACTGAAAGCCACTATTTTTGTAACTTAATAACTCTTGAACTATATCTTGAATATCCGACCGATCGCAATCAAATTTTCAAGATGTATGAGGTTTGGATCTGGAAACATTTTTGTAATTTTACTTTAACGGTACATCCTAGGAGGGAGGGGGGAACGTATAAATAGAAACTAATAAAACCTAATAACTTTTGAACCACCCAACCAATCTCGATCTAATTTTCAACAAATATGAGGGTCGGGCCTTGGGTGTTTTTTTTATCATTTCACTTTGACGAGCCAACGTAAGGGAGGGAGAGGGGTCAGATATATGTAAAAAAAAAAACTAAAAATGCCTGTCTCTGTGACTTCATCACTCTTGAACCACCCGACCGATCTAAATCAAATTTTCAATATACATGAGTATAGGGGCAGGGATTACTTTAGGCTATTTACTTTGACGAAACAACGTAGGGGAGGGCGAGAGGGAGAGAAATTTAAAAATGATCAAAAATGACCGATATTAATGTTGAATCCATAGTTTTCGGGCCCGATGAGACAAACAGTAACACTTCTGATGCTGTTTCAATCCAAGTACAGCCCTAATAGTTGGGAAGGTGGAGGGTACAATGGAGGAGAGGGGGATAAACGTTTAAAAATGATCGAAACTGAGTAATATTAGTGTCGAATCAATAGTTTTAGGAGTAGCTGAGATTAACAGTGACAATTCTGATTTCGTGTGCCGCAGCACGGGGGAGGGGGAGCTATATATAATAATAATAATCGAAAATAACCCATATTAGTGCCTAATTCATAGTTTTCGGGATCATTCTGATGAACTGTGACATCTTCGATCCGGTTTAAATGCAAAATCAGCTCCGCCCCTTTCGGGAAGGGGAGAAAGTGATATATTAAATGATCGATAATGGCCACCTATCAGTGTCAAATTTATAGTTTTCTGGGTCGCTTAGATGAGCAGTGGTACTTTTGATCATGTTTAAATTCAAATTCAACCCCACAACTTGGGGGAAAGGGAGGAAGAGATATTTAAAGATAATGGAAAATGACCGTTAATTAGTGCTGAATCCACATTTGTGGGGGGTCGCTGAGATGAACAGTGACACTTTCGTTGCCATGGCCTGCAACATAGGGAGAACGAAATATATATATAAATGACCGAAAATGACCATTATTGGTGTCGAATCCATGATTTTTGGGGTCGCCGAGTTGATCAATGATCTTTACGATGCTGTTTAAATCGATGCCATTAAAACCGAAAACAGCATATTTCACGGATACTAAACACATGAAATACGGAGTTGTGCTTTAAAATTTTCATTTTAACTTAGCAAAGCGGGTAATATATGCTAGTAATACTAATAAAGCTCAGGTACTGTCCTTTCTCTATTTCAAAACCACCTATTTTTTAAATCTCTTTGCTATAATATCTATTACTGGAGCTATCAGTATATTTTTGTTCTTCGTCTTTATAGAACACCAAGGTTATAAAGGAAGGTCTTTTATATGTGGGTTCGGAACTTGAATCTGATAGGTCGTTCCCAACCATACTATCTCGCCTCCAGAAAAACTGGATTACAGGGCAGAGTCTAAAGCAAGAAATTTCTCTCTCTTTTGCTAAAAAAACTTTAGTTCGCATACTAGTCATAGCACATGTTTAGAGGTTTTTCAACGAATCTCTATGAGACGAGACCTGCAAATGACACAATACTGAAAGTTGAGCTTACACCAGGAGTCGAATCTGGTATCATCCTAAAACAAAAAAATCCTAATGGCTGACTACTTTAATGCTCATAAATCATTCTAATGTAAAAATTTTTGGTGAGCCCGGCCCCCTAGACTCCCCGTGTATACGAGCCTGTGTGACCCCCCACCCTAGAACACAATTTTCTGGAAGAAAGCCTCTATTCTTCCTTTTGTCTGTCTAATCTGATTTTCACGAACCTTTGCACCCCTTGTAAACAAAGCAGACTGCAGTGCAGAAATGTTGCCAACTAATTAAACAAAAAATGTTATATGCAAATTTGTACTAAGAAATGAATAAACAAACTGAAGGGGGGAAACAATGAGATTAAAAATAAAATGGCATGGGCTTGTGATAAGAGAATCAGGAACTATTTTCTCTCGTTTGCAGTGGCGTACGCACTGCTCTCCTGAATCTTTGAACTACAATGTAAACGCAGACACGCATCAGGAGGAAGAAGAGCAGAACGTTGAACTTCTTCCACCAGTGTAAGTTACAACTAAAACTTACTATCCCCACTCCTAACGTTTCCTCTAGCTGAGAATCTACCTAAATGTTAGGATTCAAACCCACTATTACATGATGAGTTAGTGTTCCTACTAGCAGATCTATGGTTGGATGGATGGATTAAAGTTTATCGTCCCCTACAACAACAAGGATCTATAAGATTTGGACCTACAGCCGAACTACATGAATTTCGTCCGGAAATCGAACGTGGGTCTCCCGCCCGAGGACGAGTACGCGGATCACATAGCCACAAAGGAGTTAATTATCGAATCTAGAAACATGTGCAGTTGTACTCACGATTTCTATTCAAAATTGAGCTCTTAGGGGGCCGCGGTGGCTCAGTGGTAGAGCGTTCACCTCTGGCACATGGGGTTCCTGGTTCGATCCCAGTTAGCGCCAAGTGAACCTTGTGGTAGACAAACACCGTCTGCATATGTTTCCTCTAGGTCCTTCAGCTTCCTCCACTTTTTTCATTCCAACATTTCATTCATGTTTTCATCGCCGTCTCCTTTAGCCTAGCCTGCATAACCGTGGGACGTAAAACTCAAAAGATTTCATTTCAAAATTGAGCTCCTTGTACGTTTCCATTATAGGCGAGCGAGTGTTTGGAACAACCAATTGTTCATTCTGCAAGAACTTGAAAACTACTGAGTTTACTTATTTATTGAATAGAGCATTTATTATTTTATTTTCTTTGCTATATGTAATAAAATACCTATAAAGTATATTTTGAATCCTCGTGACTTATCCTTTCATTTGATATCTAACACAAAAGTTGCGCCATAAACTAATATCAGTCACGAGAGTATGAAGACTCTAACGACATCTTATTCAACAAATTCCAAGAAACTTTTTAGATTCTACATAGGAATAAAGACACATTATTTAATATGCACATAGTACCTCCTCTTAATTTCACTGCAGCCAGAAAAAACTAAGACTCAAAAGTTATGAACATTCCTACCCAATATTATAAAAATTCTTAAATGTTGAAGATTAATTTATACATTATTTCATTTCTGGCACCGAATATTCGGTTTTTGCATCTTTTTAATGGTCATTTATTCTGATCGCATTTTAAAAACGCGATCTACAAATTATAACTAAAAAAACTAGCCTCATATTACTTCGTAATGAATCACTAAAACAGGTTTTATTCTCTTTAACTTCTCTCTATCCCCCTCACTCTCTCTCTTTTTTAATTGACTATTTCCTTATCTCTAATGAAAGGTCAAACAAAGATCTGAAATACTATAAGGAAGTTATTATCTTCAATAAGAACAGCGAGTTTACTTGATTTCTCTTTTTCATTTTCTTAGCCCATTTTCATGAAATGACACAACTGTTTGACAACCATTCTTTGTGAAAAACAGAAAAATAACTATGAGTTAGCAACATTGAAAATGAGACTAATAACTGTTTATTCTTCCATGAGCAAATAGTACACAACAAATACAATCTATTATGGTAATTAATGTATTGTTAAGGCACAGTAAGAACATTTAGGTTTCGACTCAAAGTATGTATCTATATGGGATCGAAATCTTGAACCAAAATCAAATTTGTAAGAGAGAACTGTTACAACAAATGACAAAACACACGAAGTGCGCGCCACAATTTAAAGATGTCGCCCAAGGAAGCCAGCAGGTTACCTACTGCTCCGAGTTATTCTGTTAAACATAAACAAGGCAAACCCGTAAGTGCAGAAGAAAAGCAAATACTTTATCAAACGATATCAACGTTGTTCAATTCACTTGAAGAAAATTAAGACCTATAATAGCTAATTTTCATGTTCCCATAGAATATTTATTTACTTACATTGTAGTACTGAAGTTAGTATTTGTACATTCGCATGCTATACAATGTAAGAAAGCACATCAATAAATTGAACTTAGGGGGAAAAGTACCACTTGTTTTTCATGGATATGCATAATGATTTAGGTAATAGATGAAAAGGAAATAATAGATGAAAAAGAAATAATAATCTTGCTGTTACATAACAGCGCCATCTCTTTATCGTTCTGTTGATAATTTGACATAACTCATTGTAATTTCATCTATAATTACAATTTGGAGAGAAATAACAATGTTCAGTTGCTCTTAAAGGAGGGGGTATTATATAGTATTGGGTATTTTACCCTATATCACGGCAATGGTGTGAGAGTGAGACGAGTAATACACAACGCAGTAGCAGAAATACATGCACGTGCTGCAGCAGAAATATTGCGGGAAACAGACGAAACAATTTCCTCCACCAATCAGCAAATAGTCGTGCGCGCAGTGATACAACATCAAGTTACGCGGTTTGTTTTTGAAAGGTGCAAAGGACTGTGAAAAACGCTTTAGTTTACTGAAAACATGAAAAGGAAACTAGATCACAGAGCATAGAGTTGGAAATGATGGACATGTTGCATTGCAGACATATTTCGTACCGTTGATGATTTTGGGAGGTTTTCCAGGGACAGAATTCACCTCGGAGTTATATCTCCTATGGTGCTCAATATGAGTTGAGTTGATTTTGTCGTCCCTTTCAGCAGCGAGGCTATATAAGACGGGACCTACTGGTTAATTGACAAACCCAAACTACATGAGCTCTCACCGGAATCGAACCCGAGTCTCTCACGCCAAAGGCACGTACGCTAACCACTTAGACACGAAGAAGCTCAGAGCTCATATTAGAAAAGAAGAAAGCACATTATGGGAATTTCAGTGCAGACAACTAAGTACGACGACTGTTAAAAGAATATTTTTCATCTTGAATATATTGTAATAATGGTCAATCTTATTCGATAATGTCATTTTTTAAAAAATAGCATTCTCTTTTCTGTAACTTACTACAGTATACAAGTTAAATTTCACACAGTGTGCAAAAGAGGGGAGGGATTACAACGTACGGTGGGCTTCGTTCGCTTCCTATCCGATGGACAAAACCTTTCTTGTAAAATTCAGCGTTTCAAAGAACCTGTGTGGTTGCTGATAGCTACACATAAATTGACAGAATTTTAGTACTGTCTGCCTGAAGCAAAGTCTTAATTTTAGTACCGAAGCTGCCTGAGGCAAAAAAGCAAGCACACCGCAGGCGTGGTGGCTTCTGTGCCTCGTAACATTGTGTTTAAAAAAACAGACACAAGGCCACTTGTCAGTTCTTGCAACTGATAAGGCGTTTTTTCTTTTATACAAATCATATTGTTGTTTGAAGCCTCTTTATTCCTTTCAAAAACAATATAACCAGATTCATGGAAACCCACAGCAATTGTAATAAAAGTTGAAAAAATATCTGTATCATTCAGATACTTTATTATTATTATTATTATTATTATTATTATTATTATTATTATTATTATTATTATTATCACAATATTTTTCGTTAGTCCTCACAGCAATTAATACTTAGCAGCAGGGGTTAAAGTGCGTGGGAACGCGGGGGACCCTATCCCCACCTCCAAAAAACTGTGTACGGCGTCCTCCCACTTCCTAAGCAATTACAATGGGCAAAGATAGGCATGGGGGACGGCGTGACGTCATGCCGCTACCTACCGTACCCCTACCTTTTCAGATGATTCCATTCCATCTAGCCTAATCGCACCTCGCCTAACGATTTATCTGCCACTTATATCTGCAAAATAAGAATGTCTACCATTTTAGGCGAGATGGGAATTTCCATCTTACTTAATCCCATCTCGCCTAAAATGGCGGTAGGATGCAAGGAGGGAATTTCTGTACTGAAGAGGGAATTCCTCTAATAGAATTTTAACCAGATATTTCAATCAATATTGGCAAACTCTGTCAATTACAATATAAATATATAATAAGTACTATACAAGAAGAAAGCATAGGGAGAAGGCGATTTAGTGAATTTATTCACTTTTGGTTTTTTTGGGAAATTGATTGGCAAAGAGAAGCTAATCAGAAACAGGATAGAAATATAGAGGGTGTTTCAAAACAACACTTACAACGTTTGAGAGCTCATTTCTGACACCGTGATAAGACAACCTGGGTGCACAATGCTTCCTTTTGGCGCTATGACCAGCCAAAAACCAGTCGGAAAAATGCCCAAAACAGCCGTAACTCGAGAACAAAATGTCGGATCGAAGTCGGGGGAAAGGAAATGTATATTATTTTTAGCCATGGCTTCCATTAATGTACAACCCGATATGGTACAGAGGCAGCACAAAGGTCACCTCAAATAAATTGAAGAATTATGGGGATATTTTTTGAAAGGGGGTTATAGCCCCACATAGGTTACTGGCACATGCAAGGAGCATTAGAATATTAATTCTGTGACATTTGTGAAAAATCTGACGCTCACTGGAATTTCCGGAACAAAATTTTGAATTTTTATAAAGGTACATCATCTAATGCTTAGTCCCCTGTGCCCCCCTAAGGCGGTGCGTTACCAAAATAGCATTCCATATTTCAAAAATGCATACTCTTTTGCTACAATGACGCCAAATTTCACACTAATTAACAAAAACACCTTCTTCTCGTATGTCCCTACTAAGGATATTTCTGGTGATTTTCTTACTTTTGAAAGGGGGCTGTAGCCCCATTATCAGTCACTCTTACATGTAAGGAGCATTGGAGCATTAATTATGTGACATTCGTGATTAATCTGACGTTTACTGGCACTCCGAAAATAAATTTTGGGATTTGGTAACACATCACCCACCAGCTTTTTACGGCCCTTGCCCCCCGAAGGGTGGCCTTCCCAAAATAATGTTTGAGACGGCTTTACTAGCTTTGTGAATGAGTGTTTTTGCATTTCGTAACAAATACAACTCATTTGCCCCAAAATCTTTACGAATAATTATTGGAGAAAACTGCTTCCAAAATTTAACATTGAACCTCCCATAAGGAAAATGAACTTCTGTGTTTACACTTCCAAAAGGGGGGCTAAACATTAATTTTCTTCTATTTCCTTTAGAAATTCGAAAAATTCAGATATTTCTCAATAAGAGTGCCAAATTTTATATTAATGGTGTGAAAACTTCATCTTCTCCCAGTGCTGTAGAAAATTACACGAATTGTATAACAGTCTGTATATATATATATATATATATATATATATATATATATATATATATATATATAATTCAAAATCACGTTTTCAGTCAAAAGAAAAAAAAAACATTTCATTTGTTTACCTTTGGAATACCAATATCTAATCTAAATGATCTAGACCCTCAAAAGTATTGTAATATTTATTTTGTATATTACTGTTACGCACACGCCTAAAATGCCATGATTGTTCTTTCATTTTAGTAGATATTTCTTTTAAAGTTATGTTTTTTAAGTAACATTCCGTATTTTGGAATGCAAAATATTGATGATAATGCTTCTACAATAACTTTGTTTTCCTTCTGTCGTATCTTCCTTTCTCACCTCGCAAAAGTCGATTTATGGTCAAAAATGGTTGGAAAATGAAAATAGGGATATTTCACCCTATTTGACAAGTCTTGTTATAAAATACTGTACTTAGAAGGTAAATTCTGTACCACCAGACATTTCAACTCTGACGCAAAATCGTAGCAGTTATACTGTAGTAGTATTAACTGTGGTCGTAGTAGTAATAATAGAAGTAGTAGTAATATTAGTAGTATTACAGTACTTTGCAGTCTTGAATAAAGAGTCAGTTTCCCAAACACACTACGATTAACATAGACTGACAGTAAGACCGTACGAACACGGCAAAGGCAGGGGTAGTGGAGGACATTTAAGGGAAAAAATGACAACATTAGTTTCCAATCCGTCCTTGAGTGCCCGGTTCCAACCCGGAAATACGTGCGCCCGGTTCGGCCCTATAGCATTTGTGTCCGGGCCGAACAGGACACGCCCAGCCCGTCCAGGTCAGAGCCCTGCAAACCCTGGCCCGAAGACCCGAATGGATCTAAATTCTGTGCCCGGCTCGACCCGGCCCGGCCCGGTCCGAATCTCGAGCCGGGCTCTAACCGGGACGGGCACATTTCGGGCCGAGCCGGGCCGGGCACAAATCGGGCCGAAACGGGCCGAGCACAAATCGGGCCGAGCCGGGCCGGCCCGACTCGGCCCGAACACTGTGAAAAACGGATCGGAAACTAATGTTGGCAGCCTGTGTTAATCGTAATGTGTTTGGCATGGGCGGCGATTAGGGGGGACAAAGGGGGCAGTTGCCCCCGCACTTTTTTTAAGTAACCAATTAATGTATATAGTTTCATTTGGAAATGTAACGATTTTGTATGTGTTACTGATTAATAGGAAAAAATGCTGCCATATAATATTTGCTGTTGCGTGAATACGTATTGGTTGTCTTCCCGTGGAGTAAAGAAAGCTGCAGTAATTGCGTTTTAATCGCCACAGAAAATAACCCCAAAAAATAACCTATTGGAGCACAATTTCAGCATACTTTCATTTCTTCTAACAAGGGCTCGATATGTTAGTGAGCCGCTTTGAAGCTAATCGAAAGAACATTATGCAAAAAAGTAGGGCCTATTTCACAAGTTATTCTTTAATTGCACAAAAATTGACAGTTCCTAAAATGTCTTTTCTTCTTTCTAAAGTAAGGAATATCGATTAAAAAGAGCGTGATAAGAAACAACTTCTACCTTTTCCATTGTTTTGTAGTGTAATATACGAGTGAAGTGTTGTGTTTAAGGATGTACGAGTGTATATACAATAAAATTTAGTAAATTGAACATAATTCTAGGTTTTAAGTTTATTTTGTATAACTGAAGTGTGGATTGTATGTATTGTTGTGTTTTGATGTGTTCCAAGAAAGTGAAATCTGCACCTAATGGCAACGAACATATTTCAAGAAGTTGCAAAAGCAAATATTTCTTTAAATGTCGTAGCATATGCTTGTAGTATTTACTGTCTTTCATTTTCTAAGAGTAATAACATACATTTAATATCATGTGTGGAATTAAATATTAAGTTTTCCATTAATCCTCAGTTTCAATATAACTTTTGCAAAACAAGCATCATTATTCATTACTATGATTAATATTATCCTTTCTATTTATTTGTTTTGCAAATTTATTAAATAATCTGATCACACAATTTTCCAGACAGAATTTTAAGATGTTCATGAGCAAGGAATCAAATCTCTTCTCACACTTTCGTTGTTTAAGAGTACAAAGGGCTAGTATCTACTTGCGTTGTTCTTCTCAATTTACTTAATAAACTATTATATACAATATACGGTATTTTAACTGAAAATATAGTATCCTATTAGTTATACAACCTTTCGTCAAACAAAATGTTAGAAACAACCAGGAAAACTAACATTTATATACAAATTTTCAGATCATGTCTTGCCCCCTCACTTTTAACGTCCAACCGCCGCCACTGGTGTTTGGGAAATTAACTCTTTATTCAAACTGTATTATTAACTGTACTTCTACTACTATTATTACTACTACTACTGCTACTGCTATTATTATTATTATTATTATTATTATTATTATTATTATTATTATTATTATTATTATTATTATTATTATTATTATTATTACTTCTACTACTACAACTGCTACGAGCGTCAGAGTTGACATGTCTGGTGGTACATACTTTACAATCTAAGTACAGAAAAAATCGAAGAAATACTAGTTATTATGGCCAGTCTGCGTAGTCTGGCCAGTAGAATGCATTCACATCTGGTGCTAGAGGTCGTCGGATCGATCCCTCCTCGTGTTATATGAGCTTTGTGGACAAAAATCGTGAGCGTAGGAGTTTTTGGATTAGACCGTTTTCGTCCACTGTCTTCATTCCACCAATTCATCCATCATCATTCATACGTCTTGAGCCGTAATTGCCTAAAGGACATATGAGAAAGTCAAGTCCTTGACCTACTAATTAGAATTTGTTCCGCTACATTAGACCACGGAGGCCTAAACCATGAACTGGCGTGTTCATAAGATTAGCGCAATTTGTAGTAATGTTCAATTAGCACGGCAGATTCCAAATCATATTACATGTTCCTGTATTCTTTATAATTCGATGCTACAATAATAATAACAAAAAACAATGATCAAATTAATCACCCAGACCCCAGGATCGATGAAGTGTTCCTGGAACGGTGCGTAACAAGTAAATAACAGAGCTATATGACGGAATGCGAGGCAGTAAATCAAAACAAAATCCACACATATCATTGTTGATCAAAAAATACCTCAAAAGTCCCCTGAATGAAAAATGTATAGATATCAGCTATCAAAAATGCCTCTTAACATCACATATAATGGAAGGGATAGTTGATATTAAGAAAATGAAAATATAAGGTTTCCTAAGAAACCAATAGTGCAAAATGAACATCGCTTTACTGTATGTCCTTGTACGCATCGAATAGCACGGAAACAGATTCAACAGTTTCAGGCTTTAGAGCATTTCTCCGTTCCTGAGTACTAAAATCTCTTTCAGTAGACGCACTAGAAGCAGGGATGACGAGATACTGACGCGTTAATTTACACAATTTTGATAATGTTTGTTCTTGTTGCTTCCACCACTGCAGTATATCTAGTTCTCTTACACATGATGACATGTTGAGGTAGATGTCTACTTCATCATCAAATTCACTAGAGACTGAATGTCCATCTTCCCAATCCATTAGTTTATTCTTCTTGGTAGGTGGTTCCAAGTTATGCCAACTAGCCTAAAGGAGACGATGGTGAGAAATAAATGAAATAGTGGAGTAAATAAAGTGGAAGGAAACAGGAGAACGCCGCGAACCCCCCACACGGTGTTTGTCCACCACAAAGTTCACTTGGCGAGAGCTCGGATTAAACCAGGGACCCCATACACCAGAGGTGAACGCTCAACCGCTGAGCCATCGTTCCAGGAACACCTAATCGACCCTGGCGATTTGGTGATTTATTTGATCATTATATTTTGTTATATTTGTAGCATCATACTATAAACAATACATGAACATGTAACACCATTCAATATTTGCCTTGCTAATTGAACATTACTACAAATTGCACTGATCTTATGAGCACGCCAGTTCATGGTTTTGCCCTCCGTGGTCGAATGGTAGCGTACCAAATTCTACTTACTAGGTCAAGTACTTGACTTTACCATACGTTCTTTAGGTAACTACGGCTCAGGCTGAATGGATGATGATGGGATGAATTGGTGGAAAGAAAACAGTGGGAGGAAGCGGGACCACCCCAGAAACTCCCATGCACACGATGTTTGTCCACAACAAAGCTCACATAGCATGAGCAGGGATTGATCCGACGACCTCTAGCACCAGATGTGAGTGTTTTTTCTATTGAGCCACTATTCTCCCTCGTAGATCAAGCATCGGTTCACATTCTACGCAGACCGGCCATAATAACTAGCATTTCTCAATTTTATTCTGTACTTAGAAGGTAAATTCGGAACCATCAGACATGTCAACTCTGACGCAAAGTCGTAGCACTTGTAGTAGTATTAGCAGTGGTCGTAGTAGTAATAGTAGAAGTAGTAATAGTAGTAGTAGTAAAAGTAGTAATAGTAATAGTATTACCAGTACATCACAGTCTTGAATAAAGAGTCAGTTTCCCAAACACATTACGATTAACATAGGCTGACAGTAAGACCGTACAAACACGGCAAAAATAGAGGTAGTGGAGGATATTAAAAAAACAAGTAGGCTGAAAACATTAGTTTCCGAACCGTCTTTCAGACTATCGGGCCGAGCCGGGCCGGCCCGGCTCGGCCCGGTTCGGCCAATTCGGCCCGAAATGTGCCCGGCCCGGTCCAGTTTGATATTACTTAAAACGGGTCGGGCCGGGCCGGGCACCGGGCCGAATCAGGCGCGCCCGGCCCGTGCAGGGCTCTGGTGCAGGGCTCTGATTCATATCCACTGCAAACGCTGTTTTTGTTCCATTTTGAATTTTATTTTAGTACTCAGACGAGAATTGTGTTCTATGTCTTAATTTTCTGCATTCTTTCACATATGGAAAGATTCGTTTACGTATCTAAATGTTTTATTACGTATGGAAGGCTAAATGACAAACAGGCATGTGCTGATATTAATACATAGTTTCGAAATATTGAATTACTAGCAGCGTTCACCCCGCTTCGCTGCGGTCACCCCGGAACGCAATAAACTTTGTTACTTAGATAATTTTTACTTTTTCGCTTTCAAGTGATATGATAAAAACCATAGAAGATTGCAGTAAATGTTAACATTATATCGCCTGTCATTTATGTTAACCCGCCCCGCTTCGCTGCGGTCACCCCCGAACGCAATAAACTTTGTTACTTAGATAATTTTTACTTTTTCGCTTTCAAGTGATATGATAAAAACCATTATAACGCCTGTCATGTATGTTAACCCGCCGAGTGACACGGTCATGCGGGTTGCATATAAATACGTTTATTTTTATACCTATGATGAACTAACAAAGGATTTGTACGTTATGGACACCTGAATGGTCAATTATCTCAAGACACTGGTAATTGAAAATTAAAGTGATATGATAAAAACCATCTAGGGTCCAAATCCTAATAACCCCCCAAAAATAAAAGAAATTGGTTCAGCCGTATTAGCGTGATGAGCGGACAAAGGATTTGTACGTTCTCTTTTATATATATAGATTAAGTATTTCAATCAATGTTGCTTTTTTATACAATTAATAACAAGTCTTATTATATTTAAAAGAAGAAAAACACATCTGCAAAATTTCTCCCGATTGCAAAGGTTGACTTCGAGGTTCGAACCGTGTTTACTTTTTCCCGAAGATACCCGAAGCTGGACTTAGAAAATTTTTTCCTTAAAATAGCAATAAAGAATGCCCTCGACATTTGAGACAACATGTACCTTTCGGGAGTCAACTTTCAAAAGTTTGGTGTGGGTTCTTTTGCCCCATAAAACTGTTTTTCTGCAGAAAATAAAAAAGCATTCCTTTATTTTTTTGCGTATTTGTCCATACAAAAAGTTTCGTTGGAATTCTTCGTGGCCTTTACACACATATGACATACTGCTACCAGCATTTTTTATATTTCGTGATCAAAGGTTTGGAGGGGTCCGAGCCCTCTAACCGTTTTTCTCAGAAAAATACGAAACCCGTTAGCCCTCAATTTAAACCTACAATATCTGTGCAATATTTGATTCAATTTGGTTTACTTCTTCGCGTCTTTCGGGCGTCAACTTTTAAAATTTTGGGTGGGTCTCTTGCCGCCTAAAACCGTTTTCCCGCAGATCATAAAAAACCCGTATTCCTTTATTTTTTGCGTATTGTCCATACAAAAGGTTGTGTTGCAATTCTTCATGTCCTTTACACACATCTGACATAGTAGCACTTTTCATAATTCGTGATCAAAGGTTTGGAGGGGTCGGCGCCCCACGCTTCCGTTTTCCCCAGGAAAATACGAAACTCGTATTCTCTCATTTTATGTCTACAATATCTGTGCACAATTTAATTCACTTCGCCTCACTTCTTCTTGCCTTTCGGGCATCAACTTTCAAAACTTTGGGTGGGTTCTTTTGCCCCCTACAACTGTTTCTCCGCAGAAAATAAAAAAACGTGTTCCTTTATTTTTTGCGTATTGTCCATACAAAAAGTTTCTTTGGAATTCTTGGTGGGCTTCACACACACCTGACAATCTGTTACTAGCACTCTTGATATTTCGTGATCAAAGGTTCAGAAGAGTCCGTTCCCCAACTAACCGTTTTTTTAGGTAAATACGAAACTCGTATTCCCTCGTTTTATGTCTACAATATTTGTGCAAAATTTCATTCACTTCCGTTTACTTTTTCTTACTTTTTGGCGTCAAATTTCAAAATTTTGGGATGGGGTCTTTTGCCCCATAAAACCGTTTTTCCGCAAAAATAAAAAACCCGTATTCCTTTGTTTTCAGTGCATTGTCCATACAAAAGTTTCGGTGCAATTCTTCATGTCCTATACACACATTTGACATACTGTTAGTAGCACTTTTGATTTTTCGTTATCAAACGTTTGGAGGGGTCGGCGCTCCACCCGACTGTTTTCTCTAGAAAAATACGAAACCCGTAACCTCATTTTCTGTCTGCAATATCTGTGCAAATTTCATTTACTTCGGCTCATTTCTTCTTTTCTTTCGGGTGTCAAATTCAAAATTTTGGGTGAGAGATTTTGACCCCTAAAACAGTTTTCCGCAGAAAATAAGAAACCAGTATTCATTTATTTTTTGGTTATTTTGCATACACAATGTTTCGTTGCAATTCTTCATGTTCTTTACACACATCTGACATACTGTTACTAGCGCTTTTGATATTTCGTGATCAAAGGTTTGGAGGGGACGGTGCCTCACCCAACCTTTTTCTTCAGCAAAATACGAAACTCATATCCTCATTTTACGTCTGTAATATCTGTGCAGAATTTCATTTACCTCGGCTAATGTCTTTTTACCTTTCGGGCGTCAACTTTTAAAATTTTGGATGGGGTCTTTTGCCCCCTAAAACCGTTTCTCGCAGAACATTAGAAACTCATATTCCTTTATTTTTTTGCGTATTGTCCATACAAAAAGTTATGTTGCAAATTCTTCATGTCCTTTACACATATCTCAAATACTGTTATTAGTACTTTTGATATTTCGTGATCAAAATGTTTGAAGGAGTCCGTGCCTCACCCAACCCCTTTTTCCAGGAAAATACGAAACCCGTATTCCCTCGTTTTAAGCCTTCAATATCTGTGCAATATTTCACTCACTTCGGTTCACTTGTTCTGACCTTTCCAGCTTCAAATTTAAAATTTTGGGGTGGGTTGTTTTGCCCCATAAAACCGTTTTCCCGCAGAATATAATAAACCCGTATTCCTTTATTTTTTGCGTATTGTCCATACAAAAAGATATGTTGCAATTCTTCATGTCCTTTACACACATCTCAGATACTGTTACTAGTACTTTTGATATTTGGTGATCAAAGGTTTGGAGGGGTTGGCGCACTACGGAACCGTTTTCCCCAGGACAATACAAAACCCGTATCCTCATTTTACGTCTGCAGTATCTGTGCACAATTTAATTCACTTCGGCTCACTTCTTCTTGCCTTTCGGGCTTCAACTTTCAAAAGTTTGGGTGGGGCTATAGCCTTTAAAACCGTTTTCCCGCAGAACATAAAAAACCCGTATTCCTTTATTTTTTGCGTATTGTCGATACGAAATGTTTCTTTGGAATTCTTCATGTCCTTTACACACATCTGACATACTATTAATAGTACTTTCGATATTTCGTGATCAAAGGTTTGGAGGGGTCGGCACCCCACGCTTCCGTTTTCTCAAGGAAAATACGAAACCCATACTCCCCCATTTTATGCCTACAATATATGTGCACAATTTCGTTCACTTCGGCTCAATTCTTCTTACCTTTCGGGCATCAACTTTCAAAATTTTGGGGTGGGTTCTTTTGCCCACAAAATAATTTTTCCGCATAAAATAAGAAACAAGTATTCATTTTCTTTTTGCGTATTCTCCATACACAATGTTTCGTTGCAATTCTTCATGTCCTTTACAGACATCTGACATACTGTTACTAGCGCTTATGAAATTTCGTGATCAAAGATTCGGAGGAGTCCGTGCCACACTTAACCGGTTTTTTTTTAGGTAAATGCGAAACCCGTATACCCTCATTTTATGTCTACAATATCTGCGCAAAATTTTATTCACTTCGGTTCACTTTTTCTTCCCTTTCGGTGCCAAATTTCAAAATTTTGGGGTGGGGCCTTTTGCCCCATAAAACCATTTTTCCGCAAAAATGAAAAACCCGTATTTTTTTGTTTTCAGCACATTTTCCACACAAAAAGTTTCGTTGAAAGTCTTCATTTCCTTTACACACATCTCACATACTATTAATATTATTTTAGATTTTTTGTTATCAAACGTTTGGGAGGGTCGGCGCCCCACCTAACTGTTTTCTCTAAGAAAATATAAAACCCTTATCCTCATTTTACGTCTGCAGTACTTGTGCAAATTTCATTCACTTCGGCTCATTTCTTCTTGTCTTTCGGGTGTCAACTTTCAAAATTTTGGGTAGGAGACTTTGACCCCTAAAACAGTTTTTCCGCAGGAAATAAGAAACTCGTATTGATTTATTTTATGGTTATTTTCCATACAAAATGTTTCGTTGCAATTCTTCATTTCCTTTACACACACCTCACTGTTACTGGTACTTTTGATATTTCGTGATCAAAACTTTGGAAGGGTTCGTGCCCTTTCCAACAGTTTTTTCCAGGAAAATACGAAACCCGTATTCACTCATTTTACGTTTACAATATGTGTGCACAAGTTCATTCATTTCGATTCACTTGTCCTTGCTTTTCGTTCGTCAACTTTCAAAATTTTGGGTGGGTGCTTTTCCCCGTAAAACCATTTTTACGCAGAAAATAAAAAAACAGTATTCGTATGTTTTTTGCATATTATCCATACATTAAGTTTCGTTGCAATTCTTCATGTTCTTTAGACACATCTCACATACTGTTACTAGCACTTTTGATATTTCGTGATCAAATGTTTCGAGGGGTCCCTGCCTCACCTAACCTTTTTTTGCAGGATAATACGAAAACCGTATTTCCTCATTTTAAACCTACGACATCTTTGCAATATTTCACTCACTTCGGTTCACTTCTTCTTATCTTTCTCGCGTCAACTTTAAAATTTTGGGGTGGGTTCTTTTACCCTATAAAACTGTCTTTCCGCAGAAAATAAAAAAAAACGTATTCCTTTATTTTCTGCGTATTGTCCATACAAAAAATTTCGTTGTAATTCTTCATGTGCTTTACACCCATCTGACATTTGTTACTAGTACTCTTGATATTTCATGATCAAATGTTTGGAGGAGTCCGCGCCCTACCCAGCCGTTTTTTAAAGGAAAATAAGAAACCCGTATTCCCTCATTTTATGTTTATAATATCTGTGCAGAATTTCATTCAGTTCGGTTCACTTCTTCTTACCTTTCGGACATCAAATTTCAAAATTTTTCGTGGGGGCTTTTGCCCCCTAAAACTGTTTTCCGCAGAACATTAAAACCTCGTATTCCTTTATTTTTTACGTGTTGTCCATAGAAAAAGTTTCGTTACAATTCTTCATGTCCTTTACACACATCTGACATACTGTTACAAGCATTTTTGATATCTCGTGATCAAGGGTTTGGAGGGGTCCGTGCCCCACCCTACCGTTTTTTTTCAGGAAAATATGAAGCCTGTATTCCCACATTTTACGTCTGCAATATCTGTGCACAATTTTATTCACTTGGGTTCAGTTATTCTTGCCTTTCGCGTGTCAATTTTCAAAATTTTGGGCGAGTCTTTTATATTAAACCTTTACTTTATGTAACTTTTTCTTTTTTAAAATTCTTTTCTTGGGGGGGGGGAGAAGGAGAGAAATGTTTTTTCTGATATGTGTCTTTTGCCATTCATCTTTTTTGAACTGCTTAAGTAAGATCATTTTGTAACTTTTGATGTCATCCAACTCCGTCACGATAATAAAATTGTCATTCTTAACAATTTGTTTTATTTCCTTATTTTTCAGTTTGCCACACTGATATATTTTTAAGAAAATTGAGGTTTGGTCCAACGCCTTTCGAATTCGGAAGCAACCCAACCGCCGAGCTTTTTGGGTTGCCTGCTATTGCAGGAAAACGAGAATTGCAGGTGGTAATGCACTTTTGGAGTCGTGTATACATTAAATATGTTTCAATTAATTAATTTTGTCACCACATGCAAACTGAAATGTTCACCCATTATCCAGATCTCCTAGAAAAGGATACATTATATTATTTAAATAAATATTATTAAGTTTTTCATCACTGTAGCCCGCACCCCACCTACCTTACTTTTCATGTCTGAATTACTCTTTCATGAAATTGAAATTTATCTGTGTGGATCTGTATTTTCGAACATATATGTGTATATATAATAATGATACTTTAATGAGGTCCTCCACACTTGTCTTAAAATTCATTCATTCTTTATACCCAGTAAATACAATTTCAATCTAATTTATGTATACTATTTAACTGTAAGTTCTCGAGACCATTCATCTTGCTACCTTATAATGGTTATCGGTACTGCTTTCAGAAATTCAGTTTCGGTTAATTTTCGAAATATAAACGGTGTGAGCTATCAAATTATTATAGAAAAAAAGTCGGTTAAAAAGCATAAAGTTTAGTAAATTTTGGAAACTGTAGTGATTAGCCAATTGGCATTATCCATTTCTCTTAGCTTACAGAACATAAGGAAAGGAAATTAAACTGAATGAAAATTAAGTGTTCAAAATAATTTCATATACTATAGCTAACCGCTTAGCAAACATTCTTTTACCATGATAAACCTAGCTTAGTTCCTAGCAAAATGTTAGATTTAACATTACATATAAGCTCAGTACTAAAAGTAATAAGAATAGTTTCTCTCTTTGTTCTCTAATGTCAAGCTTGCCTATGAGACGAGACGAGATAAAACAAAAGTTTGTATAGTTAAGCGAATAGCGCACATGTCTTTGACATCTAAATTTTATTAGTACATACATTTTCTAATTTCACTTTCCATTTATTTAACAAGTAGCTCTTAATATGTTCATAGACTTTATCGCTTCGAAGCAATTTTTATCAACTCACAAATAAATTTGTTCAGAGCTTGAACAACCGAATCGTTAAAATTGAAATCGGTAAGTCAAAACACATGTTCTAAAAGCAGATGATCCAATAAAAAATAAATACTCGAAAGAAGAAATAAGTAATAAGAGGATTCAATTCCCAAGTTGAAGGTTTAAAAGAACTTCAAAGCCTATCAGTTTACTGTCTAAGGACTACAAAGAAAATAGCTTTGATTATAGTAAACAGAATGCTAAACTCCAAACAAATTCATACATGTCAATGACTACCTTACGTGAAGTTTTCCTTAATCCTACCACGCACTATAATGTTAAATAAAATAAGATCGTTTTTACATTACGGTCATAAATTCAAAACCAAGGGGAGGTTTACACCAATTAAATGTTAGAATGAAACTTGACATATAACTTATAGCTTACTATTCTGTCCTCCGCTTTCACGAATACATATTCTCAAACTAATTGTTGAACCAGACTTCACCTTAGATGGTTGAGATCCCGGGTTCAATCCTTGACCAACTAAAACTATGGCTAAAAATATCGTGTTTGTAACTTTTTTTTCTTGAGCATTTCCCAGTGTTCACCTCACAGTTTCTTCATTTCACCCTTTGCTTTAGCCTAACCAACATAATTGTGGAATGTCAGATTTCATTTCATTTTAATACATAGTCAAGGGAAATCATTTCAATACATAGCCAAGAGAGATCACTAATTATTTATTTAACTAGTAAAGAATCTAATTTCAAATTTCAATATAAGACAGCAGTGGGCCAATGGTAGTTTTTCCCATCGCTGGGAGGACCACCAGTTAGACTTTGTAGCAAACAACATCGTGTCTTTGAACTTTCTTGGAGTTTTCCACTCACTTTTTTTTAAAATTCTTTTTATAAGGCAAAACAACATAAAATCATTCATTTCTCATAATTACTGTCTTCTTTAGCCTAACCAAGTTTAAACTTTGATTAGTTTACCACAAGACAAAGAGAAATATTACTGATGAAAAATCAAATAAGCAATTAGCAATAAGAAAATACTACTTCAATTCTCTCTCTCTCTCTCTTTCAATTGTTTTGAAATCTTCAAGGTTTGTACAGTAGAGCTTCGTGTACAGCTTGTTTTTTAGTGAAAAATCATATTAGTACCAATTAAAATCGTTTTATGGCTAAGTGGTTAGTGCAACCGTCTTGGCTAAGTGAATAGTACATCAGTGTTGAACATTTTCTAATATCACTTCCTAATGTTCACACTCATCAAGGATGCGATTCCCGGAGATAGGTCATGTGACAACAAATTAATTCTTACGAAAAATGTTTTTCTAAAAATTTAGAAAAATAGAGCCTTTTTGCTGAAAACAAGAATAAACTCAAAATTCAATCATTCATCAAAAATAAAACTCGCAATAATTTCAACTTTATGTAAAAGAAGAAACCTTATATGTTTTGCACAAAATGAATTTTCATTACACATTAGTTAATGAAACTAATATCAAAATACCTTAACACTGTTAAAAAGTTAGTAAGGTTTTAAAAATTCAGAGCAAAGAAAACACAAATTTCCCAGCACCCATCCGACAATACACAATTTATTTACATTATGTATACAACTTATTTTCTCTAAAAATTATTTTTCTTTTAATTTTCTCACCCTCTCTAGCCTTTTAAACTTTTCTCACGCCTTTACTATCACCCAATCTTCCCCATCGTTCAAGAATATTTCAAGTTCATCCGCTCCCCCGGTATTACTCCGCTCCCCCACTATTTCAACTGCTACTTCTTCCACTGATTGAAGTTCGTTTTTTTCTTCAGCTAATGGCACTGCTACTTCTTCCACTGATTGAAGTTCTTTTCTTTCTTCAGCTAGTGGCACTGCAACTTCTTTCACTGCTATAACTTCTTTTCTTTCTTGAACTACTTCTACCACTGGTGAGTAGCGCTGCTTTTTTCCTTTGTAATGTGTTTTCATTTCTTTTCCTTTTATTTCCCTCTACTATATCTAAAAAAAATATGTATTTTTTTCAAACCAGTCGATGTGGTTAAGGGAGGAGGAGCAAGAGGTGGAAGATGATGATGATGATGATTGTGGTTGGGATTTCATTTTTTTCTTCTACAATATAAAAAAAATAAAAGTGTTATTAGTACAACATAATTTCACCAAAATAGTGCAAATTATTGTTTTTTTTTTTAATGTGCACAATAAAACTTCTGTTATTCTATCCACGCACAATAACTAATTTCTTTTAGCGTACAAAACCTTAAAATACCTTTAGTTTCCAAAAGCTATGTAGTATTCTGAACAATATTTTATACATTTTTCGGATTTTCAATAAATCTGTACAAGCAAACTATCTGTGCCGTGTGTAATTCACGTCTAATTCCCAATAAAATGTTCATATAATTCGATTTACCCGTTACAATTTTAAAAATCTATAAAAATTTCACTGCTAAACGTACCGATAAATTTAAAATCAACTTTAGTGTTCCCTCATAGCATAGTTGCTAACGCTCTCGCATTCAGTGCAAGCAGCCCCGGGTTTAATTTCCGGTGGTGTTAAATACTAGTCTTGCATAGCGTAGTTGCAAAAATTTTCGCCTTTCACTTCCAATGGTTTCAGTTTTAATTTATGTTAGGGTACTAGTACTCGTGCATAACATAATTGCTCAGGCTCTTGCTTTTCATGCAAACAGTTCCACGCACAAGTTTCGTTTGATAAATATTATTCCGCGTCCTGTAATTCTTCTCTTCCTTCAAAGCAATAATTAAAGGTTCAATTCCCGGAAAACGCAATTGTGTCCGTACGCAATAACAATTACGCGCGTTCGGTGCGCGCAAGGCGCCCGAAAAAAATTAACACGTACCCACATTTGCACTCGATATGCTGCAACATTCGCGTGTGTTCGGTACGCGCAAAAAAACCGGTAAAAAACTAACGCGATTACATTACGGTTGCATGCATTAGTATGCGCAAGTTATAAGCCCGTGTTTGATTTTCAATAAAGCAATTAGTTAACTATGCCATATAAAGTTTTCTCATTCACATATTACAAATTAGGTTATAAAGTGATTCCTTACTTCCTTACTTCCTACCCTTCCCAAATAATGTAGTCGGCAATTGATGTTATTTCTCAAAACATAACAAATTAAAAGTCTTTAATACCAAAAAAATATTTACTAATGTATAAAGTTAGATTTAATTCCCAACAAAAAATCCTATATTTCAATACTATTGCAAACTCAACAACAACAATAAAAACGAACTAACTTCATATATTTACTGCCTGTAGTTCAAATTTGATACCCCTCAACTAAACAAAGAATATACACTTAATTCTAGTAACTATATTAAATAATTATCTTTTAATATTACATTCAATTCTTTTTTATTTTCTTGGAATTTTCCAATATTTTATACTAATATTATTAATATAATGACAATGGTACTACTACTCGTGACACCTAACGAGAAAAAATAAAATAGGACTTAATATAGCGAAAGCTGTTTTACAGTGAGGACGATTGTCGTACCGTGTCCCTATAATTTTTTATATATTTTCAAGGTAAAGTATAATATTGTATATTTTATTAAATATTATATTTTTTTTCTTAACCATTAGTTAATATTTAAAAATACAAAACATGTTTTCCATATCCTCATAAATATGTAGATATATATGTATGTTCTAATGTTCTTAATTGGCACCTCGAGTATTGAGGATTCATACATCTATGTTCTAATGATTACTTTATTCATTAGTGGTCAGTACATGTATGTATAAGTACAATAAACTTAAATAAACCTCCGTTTCTTCAGTAAGGAAATAAATATTTACTTAGGAAACCCAACACCGTTTATTTTCCTCTACTCCTTAACGCTCTTGCCTTTGGGCCAAGCAATTTTGAGTTCAAATCCCGGTGCAGTGAATTATAAAGTAACAACTCTTCTTTTTCAGGCTATTCATCCTAAATGAAGCTATCCTACATTTTCCTCATTTACAATAAGGAAATAGCGAAATAATACCTTACTTATATATTTCAAACCGCTTTCCAATCCCTTCTTTCTTTCTTTCCTTTCTCCCGCATTATGTGCTCGCCAAGGGCCCTCAAAACAAAACATGGTAAATGTCCTTAAATGCCAAAAGCCTAAAAATCTAAATTCTTCCATTTGCCGGTGGCATATTACCCTGTAGCACTATTATCAAAAATAATAAAATAAATGGTCTAGGAGCAAACCTCTCAATAAAATTAGCCTATCAGTTAAAGCGCCCCTCACGTATTATTATTTAAACACATACTAAATAGTCTTCAGTTATACATAAGTGTGGGAAAAAAAACTAGCTAAAAAATATAAGGAGCAAAACTCCACCTTTCAGTTGCTAAAATAGTTCTGCATATTCACTTCTCATTGCAAAAGGTACCGTTCAATTTACAAAAGGGAATTCCCACCAGCAGTTGTCCATAACATTAATTTCAATTCCCTATATCTTAAAACAAGTCTTGATAAAATACATAGCCTTACACAAGATTTATAATGGTAACGCAAATCCTGATGGGGAGACTACGCAGTACATTTTTATGTTCATTATTTCTTGTATATCAGGCAATAAGCTAAAGATTGTTTTCTTTTAATCTATTTCAAAAAAGCACGCCTGCCAAAACACTTCCTGAAAACATATTAGTAACTGATTTTTAATATAATTGAATAAAACTTTATAATATTTTTTCTACTCGATCAAACTGTTCATGCAAAGAAGACAAACAATAAGTTTTCTAATAGAGCACGTTATTTCTTAGTACAGTAAATACATAAATATTTATTACACATGTCATTCAGACATATATCAAGTGTTCCATATGTGTACAGAGCACATTTTTACCAAATCTAAACCAATATTATTTAGTTATGATTCTGCAATAAGTTAAAAAAAATCAGTGACGGTTCTTGAAGGACCACATGTTTGCTATTCAAAATAGGATAAAATAGTTTTATTTAGCTCTACCAATATTTTATGAAAAAAGGTTACCCAGCAGCTATAACGTAACTAAATTAATCTTTCTCTCTCTGTGTGTGTCTCTTTCCCATTCTCCCCTAAGTTTTGGTAAACACAAAAGAATAGCCTTCACGCACTCTAATGATAATTGTAGGGTCCTCCCTTCAACAAGTAAGTTTCTAATGCAGAAATACAATATATATGTCCTAGGGGAGCAGTGAAAAAGTACATACCTTTAATGCCAAATGTAACTTACGTTAATTATTTTCATTATATATATATATATATATATATATATATATATATATATATGTGTGTGTGTGTGTGTGTGTGTGTGTGTGTGTGTGTGTGTGTGTGTAAATTTCCTAGGAATAATACTCCCTAAATGAATCAGGGGTCCCCACTTCAATTCCGATTGACATCATATTCGTCAATTTCATTCACTTGCTTTAATCATCATCTCCCTTAGCAAATTCATTCGTAACTAAGCAATTAGCGTACATCCCTTTAACATAAAAAACGCGTGCCGTACGCGTTCGATGCCCGCGTGCCGTAACCGGCAACATCCGCGCGCTTCACGGTTACGCGCGGGCCGGTAAAAACTAACGCGAACGCGTCACGGTCGCATTAGGAGTGCACGGGGGTCCCGGACCCGGCCCGGGGGTTTAATTTCTGGTGAAAACTTATATTGTCTACCTCCTGTGTAAACATATAGCCTAAACAAAAATCTTTAACTTTTACGTCCCACAATTATGTCTACTAAACTTGAACTAATCATCACAACGTTCACTTGGTGCAAACTGGAATCAAATCAGGGTCCCAAAGCATCGGAAGTAAACGCTCTACCACTAAGCCACCGCATATCCAACAATCATTATCATAACTTAATCGTATATATATATATATATATATATATATATATATATATATATATATATATATATATATATATATATAGATAGATAGATAGATAGATAGATAGATATATAGATATATAGATATAGATATAGATATATAGATATATAGATATATTTCTTACCTTAATCAATAAAACAGTTTTGGGTAACACTTTAAAATTACACAAACAAACAAACAAAACAAACTTCTCTTTCGTCATGGGCACGAATAAAAAATAATCAAAGAAATATGGTCATTCATATATTTATAACACGGTTCATTCAATCACCCCCACACCTTCAGTTTCTACCTATTACGAAAATTACCAATTTCCAATGGACAATACCGTATCATGTCCTGAAAAAGTAATCAATACTTTTATCATTTTTTCACGTAGCAAATACTTCAGTTCTACAAACAATGTTAGCGATTCCACAATTATGTCATTTTCCACTCTCCCCTTCCCTCAAGTTGCACCTTCAAAGTAAAATGATAAAAACCATCCCGAACCTCATCTATGTTGAAAATTTTATCGAGGTCAGTCTGATGATTAAAGAGTTATTAAGATAGAAACATAGTCACTTTGATTGTAATAGATAATCTGTCGCACTAGAAAACATGTATTTGTTTACATACAGGATTTTGTACATAAAGTTTATATAAATGTCTAAATTAAAATATCAAATGATAGTAATTATATGGTTTAGTGCATAAATATTAGTGAAATTTTCCTAACAAAACTTCACCAGACCAAAGAGCATATTGAGAACTCAGTTTTATTCAAAAGACCTATTTATTGCAACAGAACACTTCATATTAGTAGGCTTGTATGATACTGTAATTAATACATGTAACTGTATGTAACTGTAACTGTAACTTCTGTAATTAATGCACATCCACGAATAAAGTACATAACAGAAATAAGTGCAGACTATTAATTTTTAACTAGCTGAACCTGCGCTCTCTACACAGCGCATCATTCACATATGAGCATAAATCTCCTTGTCATTCTTCATATCTGCATGTCCCTTTACAGATACAAGTGAAGAACGCCTTCATAACAATCGGCAAGTGGTATCATAAGGGGAAAATTTTTTCGACTATTTTTTATTTCAATATCTCGCACCGTTTGCAAGATTTGAGCCGACTTGTGATTTTAATTTCTAATTCATATATGACCAGTGTTTTCTTTCTTTTTGCATGTATTATATAATAAGTAAATAAATTACACATACAATTAATTATGTCAGTTACATACGGAGTTCACTAAAAGAGACCTCTCCAAACAATGAAGATTCATTTTTCGTTTTCTTATCCTTTGGCCATGAAACAAACACCTGAGAGATATTCAACCCCTACATACCACTATGTGATATTGGAATATATAACTCGTACGGTATGAAGCTTTACTTTTAAAAGAATTTCAGTACTTCCAGTGTACCCATAAAAATATAATAAAGAACTAATGGCTATGTTTTTTGTAAATATTCATTAGAACTCGACAATTTACACAAAATTTGGAATCGACCAATGGAAACGGTACGTTTCTAGCACTTGTGGGTTTAATATCTCATTGTCGAAAGGACTGGAGACAAACATAAACTTTTCTGTGGGGACAAACATATACGCGTAAATCTAATATTTTAATACAGATAATAATTGAAATAGTTTTATTTTCGAGTGCTATATTTTAATATTCGCAATATTGAAATTTTTGAAATTATATTTTTCACGCGTTTGAAAAAAATATATCATTACTAGTAAAATCAAGCTAATACAAATATTTTTTATTTTATTTTTCAATGTTTCCAATTTTTCCGGAAGGAAATCGAAAAAAGAAACGTTTTTTCACCAACAGGTTCAAAGTTTCCGGAAATTTTACAACACTAGTTCAGACACACTTGTACTTGAGCCAGCATTAAACTCTGATGTTAGTTCCGACACAGTTCGCTGCCTGTCCTGTTTTACCAGTGTACTCAGCCTACAATGTTCGACATATGTAATGAGGTGGGGGGCTCCCAACACCTCGACGTTTGGACGTCGTTTCCCTTAGATTTCGCCCAGGGCCGTGCCGTGGAAAATCAGCGCCCGGGGCGAGAGTATATGACGGCGCCCCCAAACATATACTCCAATCAATTTTTCTTAGCTTTTTTTCCTTTTCTTCCGAATTTTTCGCCCCCTTACTTCGGCGCCCGGGACCGCCGCCCCGCTCGCCTTCCCTCCCACGGCACGGTACTGGTTTCGCCACTTGTTGAAGACACAGCACTCCTCGAACACCTGACAACTCCTGCAGTTTCTGAAATTCTCGTGCCGAGTGTTTCTGAATGAGTACCTTCTTCAAAACAATAATAGACCTAAAAATTATAGAAAGATTTTCGAGACATTCGAGTCGAGTCGAGATTTTTACGAGCTGTCTCGACTCGACTCGTGTCTTGACTCGAAAATTCGGGTCGAGAAATACGTTTGTCTCGACTCTTCTTGAATTTTACAAGGGGTGTCTCGACTCGAATCTCGACTCGAATTCGAGTCGAGTCGAGATTCGAGGCATGTCTCGACTTGTGCGCATCCCTACTTGTAGGATCGCTTTTCTCCGGAGTTTTGCTTTTTGCATTAGCTATAGGTGCTACGCTTTAAACTTCTAACCCATCCTCTGGATAAGAAAACTACTCAACGTCTCATTTCAATATCGGTACCTGAACAAGAAACTTCAGTTGAATTTGTATCGTCTGTCGGGAATCAATTTCTTCATCGTTTATTGATTTACCAAAAATATTCCTCCTCTACCATCAATAGTGACGTATATTGTTAGAGATCTGTTAATCTACCACGTGCAATGATCAAAACTCACTAACAATAAATAAGTGGCAAAGGGAGGATTTCTATTCGGGGGGTCAGTGTCCTACTCCGGAAAACTTTTTTTCTTTTTGGTCAATGTGGAGACTGAAAGTGCAAATTTAGGTTTTATTCTAGCAACTTTTAAAAATTTTGGGACTTGGGGGTCCAGATCCCCGGAAACTCCCCTTGGATACACAACTGCATACAATGGAAAGTTAATACAGTTTGATAGACAAAAGCAACTATTGTGCTTCTGACAAGAGACTTATATAAGTGACTAAATAGAGAAAAGCTGCTACTAAAATAAGCAAAATTGCAAATAATTAAATCATTCAAACTACATTATAACACATATAGTTGCAGTATGTTATATCTGACTTCATGGGAACAGTTAGAAAATTATCAGAACGTTAACTCCGCTACGAACCACAATCTCAATTTATACTGAATTATCCTCATATTTCTTCATTAAGGCTCGAGTTTAATGGACCCACTCGGTACCCAATGCTATAAATTTTAAAAACTATCACTTGACTCACGGAAATGAACAAAATACTTAAATAACATAATATAAGAACACAACCAGGGAAATGTCATAGAATCTCAATACTTACTATGCCTTACTAACTGTTAAAGAAAGTACGCGTATGAGTGCAATGGACCCACCTGGTAATCCTAGGATTAAAAGTGTATCCTTGTATGGATATTTAGATAGAGGAAATACTAGTTCTTGCCGAATTTCTTTAACTACTTGCGATATGTTCCATTATTTTCAAACTAGGGTTTAAAATGGGATTGATTGCGTTTAGGGCGGCTTGTAAGACTGAAAGGAGTCGTTTTATGACACATGTTTATTAGAACGTTTTATTTTCATTTGATATAAAGAATTACCTAGCAAATTTTGGCAGTTGGATTTTTTGACACCCTGTATTTACGATAGGAAATGAAGTTATGTAATGTGCATAAATAATTACTGTTTTCCATGCAGTAGTATTTGCATTAAGGTGCCTGTAATTATTATTATTTAAAACTATATAAATTTTAAAATAACATTGGCACATGAATTCAGATCCATATATGAAAATCTCATAGGTGATATGGTAATACTCTTAAATCGTAATTAAATTGTACGTAATTACATATGTACATGAAAAGTCAGAGTGTTAGAGCTGACGGTGGTGAGCAGAAGAGAAAGAAAAGAACACATTTCTTTCAACTTGCCAAAGGGGTTTTAAAAGTGACATGACAATTGTGCAGCAGGAATAGCAGGATCTTTCAAGTGAAAACTCCTTGTTCATTAATCGTGAAAAGAGAGGGGATGGGAATAGATATGAGTACGAAATTACATTTATACATAAAAACTAGTTCTCTCTTTGGTCAACCCTAGCACACTGATAAGCATCAAATGTTTTCTGGGCTCTAAGTATACGATATTATATGTGGGCGCTAAATCTACGGTCGCTAAGTATAGTCCTCGTGAAAAATACAACCATATTTATTCTCTCTCTCTCTCTCTGTCTCTCTCTGTCTCTCTCTCTCTCTCTCTCTCTCTATATATATATATATATATATATATATATATATATATATAGGTATCAGGTTTTTATTTTGAACGTATGGTTTCAAGTTGGTATTAAACTCAGAACTCTGACCTTAATGAGTTGAGTTGATTTGGACTTTAACGTCTCTTTCAAAAAACAGCAAGACCATATATGACGTGGACATATTGATTAATGTAAAACCTGAACCAAGTAAACTCCCGCCGTGTGGTGGTGATTGTGATTTTGAGTTTAACTGCCCGGTCAGCAACGTGGCTATAGGAGACGTAGACCTACTGATTAACATGGAATACGAAACACATGAGCTCCCACCGGGAATCGAACCCTGGTCTCCCACGATAAAGGCGCGCGTACGCTAACTCCCACCGGGAATTGAAATCTGTTCTCATTGTAAGAATGTTAACGTTCTTATTTTACCGTTTCTGTATAACTTCATGGACCAAATTTCACAGAAGTAAATCCCCAAGGTAAGCAGTTTTGCATATTCAGACTCCTAAGTATGAAAACATTTACGCTCACTCCAACCTCAAACATTTCATGAATTCAACCTGACTTACGTATGATATTAGGACGTAAAATTGAATGTGATTTATTCTACAAACACTTTTATATATTGCAAGAGCTGTGACGTCCAAATATTCATTGAGAACTCATAGTCGTATCGCAATAAACAAAAGCGAGTATGGAACAGTAAACTTCTCTCACAAAAGTTGAAAGAAAGCCTGCAAAAGCATGCAAAATGGTCGAGTGGTTTAGGTCGATACTCTATCAATCATATGTTTGTGTTAAAACCAGATAATATGTTTTTCTACGTGTCTTTCTATTTTCATTTGGAGGCGGAAAACATTTATTTGAGTAACTCATTGGAAACTTCTTTTGTTTCAAATTCGGTTAAGACGGAACAATATATCAATTGCAAAACTGAAATCCATAGCTGAAAACAAAATATAAAGTATGTTTACTACCCCATTATTATCCTCTGATTTGTAACGGAAAACTAATTATAAACAGTGGTGATTTGAGAAAATTATCCTCGGGGGAATTTTTAATAGGGGTGGTGGGTATACTCACTGGTGATCCACATTAAGCATGATCGAAGATAGGTCCCGAAGGCAGAAATTTCTTAGCTTGAGAAGGGTCTCAAATTCTCCCTCAGATTACTCCCTGAAATTATCACTGATTAAAGATTTTCGTAACAAATATAATATTACACTTCTTTCTAGTTCTGCATTTTGAAATAGTAGTACCATAACATACAGAATTATAATAGAAACATAAAAAATTATAACACTAATCACGTAAAAGTTATCCTGTAAGTTAAAATTTTGTGTGGGATTAAAACTCATTTTTTTTTCGCATTGCACTTGAAAGTAACTCATCTCTATATAATCCTAACTTGTAAGCCATGCTCAACTCCAATTAATTAACCAATATTTATCAGAATATTTTCTTACTTTACTATTTTCACTATTCCATATTATATACACTTCCAAAGTAAAACTCTCGAAAATGTATATTAGACGAGTGGAGACTCGTAAATAAATTACCATTTATCATACATATTGGTTTCTATTCCAAATTCTATCTAATCGAATCCGACAGGAATACAGACACAAACATCGAGAACTCGTAAAAAGAGAGAGAAAAAATGCGTTGGACTCTCCGGGGACTCGAACTATCCACGCAGGGTGTTTTACAAAAAGGATCGCCTTAGACCACTTGGCCATGGTAGCAACTAGTGATTGTAGCAAAGGCTTCGAGTAGCAGTTCTTCATACAGAATAGCATGTATTTTCTATTGGTTAAAATTTAAGCCCAATTTACTTTGATGTAATATGTCTAGTAATTTGTTTTATGAACACGTTATTGATTACTTTGACGAATGATGTATGTTGTATAAATACTATAGAAAGTATCAAGGCTATTTATTATCTTTCATGAAAATTGACTGGTGTATGCGCAGTACGCAGAGAAGGCGAAGAAGGAAATGCTAACAGACTGTTAGAGTGTTCCGCTCGCAAGCAGTAGTTTTCAACCGGGAGGCGCGCTTCCTCCTTCTGGGGTGGCGTGAAGGGCTTACGAAGTCCCTTCGTTTTCTTATATCTCTTGAATGATTATACACAATATCCAGCCACATCTTCTACACATTTGGAAGTGACAAATCGTAGTATAAATTAACCGTCCTCCACACACGGTGGTTGTTGATTTTCCAAGATTAAAAACTGAAATAATTTTTATGTCAATAGAATATACAAGTTTCAATGGGAGGGGTTACAACCCCTCAACCTCATGACTCTTCGATACGACACTGCCTGAACTGTAACTTTCAAGTTAGAATAGAATAATATAGACATGTGACCTACTAAATATATTTTTGGTTCACTATACGTTTTCAGAAATATCCACTATTACAATGTCAGTAAATGTTAAGTAATTTATTGTAAATCTTTGTACTTTCATTTTCCCTCTTTTTTCTCAACTAAGACTGAAAGGTGTAACAAGAGGAGGTTAATAATTCGAAATATTAATATATTTTAGTAATGTATTGCCTCACTTTACTTTCGGCCTATGTTTTGTATGGAAGGATAGGTCTTCTTAGAAAACTTCTGGTTGCTTTATTTTTTAAGCAATACAAAACATTGGTTTCATTGTTGTAAGTATAAGGAACAGCTTAAATGTATTTTACTGTTGTTATTGCGTAAATAATTATCAGTTTAAAGTTTGTCCAAGTTCTCTCTAATCAACTGGACTCATGAAAAATGATACTTAATATTGGCAGTACTATACTATACGAAGAATAAAGAATGTAAATTCACTACATTGTTCTTGAATTCGAACTCAGCTATTAAAGAAGTGACAATTAACAAAATGCGCTTTATTCATTCGAATTAAGATAATACCTGTATCTAGAAATTAAACAACCAAAAGAGAAAACATCATTAAAAAGACAAGAGTACTTTTATCCAAGATGTGAAATAAAGTAATTAATGAACTGAAATGAAAGTAATATTGGGCATAATATACGAGTAAGAAAAAGACATAAACCGAGCGAAGTAGCTCAAGTGGTAGAGCGTTGGCTTCGCATTCGGGAGGTCGCGGGTTCGATTCCCGCTGCCGACCATCCTGATTGGGGTTTTCCAGGGTTTCCCTAAATCCTACCAGGCAAATGCCGGGATGGTACCTACTAAAACAGGCCCTGGCCGATACCTTCCCAAATCCTTTCAATTCTTGTTGTTATTGTTATATATCCAGTATAAAATGGCCTCAGAGCTGTATCTGGTAATTGTTAAATAAATAAAAATAAATAAATGTGTTCCTAGAAACGTTCAAAGTAAATTTACAAACACTTATTGAAGATGTACTACTCTTCCTTTACGTTTTAACGAACTAATAATAAACAAACAAAAAAATGAATGAAGAACGAATGTCTTGCTCTCGAAAAAAATATAACAAATAAATGAAAAATAAATGTTTACACAAAAATAACACACTAGTACTTCATGTAGTCATCTCCAGAGTCAATAACTTCTTGGAGTCTGGAGGGAGTACTAGATACAAGTCTCGAGCAATATGACGGTGTGTCAGGTAAGTGTTGCCACAGTTCCGTAACTTGATTTTGAAGAAACGTTTTGCCTCTGTCGTCACTTCTCTCTTTCCATTCTTGCACCATCTAGGCCCACAAATGTTCAATTGGGTTCAAGTCTGGGGATAGAGGGGTCCACTCTATACAAATTAACTCCAGATGTTCACTTAGCCACTCTCGTGTTTGCCGGGAAGTGCAAACAACACTGTTGTCATGCATAAATATATATTCTTCCTGTTCGGTGAAGTTTCTTTCTAAGGACGGTAACAATGTATTTTCGAAGATATTAACGTAAACAGTGCTGTTCATTCTCTCGGGCACCGCAACCAAATCTACAGGACTAGCAGCCATCATGTGTCCACGAACGTGTGCTAATATTCGTTCTGAACAAGAAGTACTGATATTTTGTTCAGCATCCCTGGTTCCGCGTGGTCTATACAATATAACTCTGCCTTGCTGGTTAGACTTGAAAACTTTCTCGTCGGTCCAGATGACTAAGTCTCAATATGACAGAGGTTGGGTTGTGTTCTCCTGTGCCCATTCCATTCGTCTGGTCTTTTGCGTTTCAGTCAGAAGAGTCTTCCTAGCGGGTCTTGAACAGTGGAGATCAGCCCCCAATAATCTTCTTATTGTTTCGTGAGAACAATTATATTCCATGGCTTTGTCCAACAGGATCAACGCGTGGCGTAGAGGTTTGTTGATTGCTTCTGTAACTAACGTTTGCTCTTGAACTGCAGTTCTCGCTTTAGGCCTTTCACTTCTTGACCGAGACCTGAACCATTCACCACCTTCTTTATGTCTCTGAATCCATTTCTTGGCTGTTTTCTTGTCACAGCCCAGATTCCTAGCGATGTGAGGCAGAGTTTGTCCCACTGTTGCTCGGTCTATGATTTCTTCTCGCAGAGCAACAGACAGTTCTCCACAGCTCTTAGAGAGAGGCATTCTGATAACCAGTTAGAAATTTGAATTCTGACTTGTATAAATAATGTCGGTAAAGTGTATCTTTCTGTTTCTACTGCACATGCACCAGTGAATTTTTATGAAAGCTCATAAATAATCCTAATAATTGCTTAATATTTATGAACTGATATGTAATAGAGCCTATATAAACAATACATATCATTCGTCAAAGTAAAGAATACAGTTAACACAAAACAATTTCAATAGACATATTGCACCAGGCCTCAATAGGCTTAAACTTCAGGTAATACAAAGTAAATTTCATACTGTAATGAAAGGTGTAACATAAAACACGCTTACTACAATCGTAACTGCTTACAATAGTCGAGTGGATGCCCTCTCCGCTGATCTAGTGGCTTGCACTTGCCACTTTGGTGTACGGGCTCCCGGGTTGGATTCCCAGTGGGAGAGCCTTCGAAATTTTAACTTTCCACGATGTTTCTGTGCTCATGTCCCTGTCGTTTTAGGTTACTGGTAAAGCAAATTAAACAAGTAAAAAGTGAGTAAAATTAAGTTGTAACTAGTAATAAGTAGATAAAAGGAAGTGGATTAAGACATTCGACTGTAGATTTTCGAGGCAACACTCAAGGGTAGTTCGAATCTCACCACACTAAAATTTTTGTTTTACCTCTTCTTGACGTTTCTATTTGTGTTTCTGTCGGAATCGATTAAATATAATTTCGTAATACGCTAAAATATACGTAATATTTCGAATTCTTAACCTATTATTATTACATTTCTTAACCTTAGTTGGGAAGAAGGAGGAAAAATAAAAGTACAAAGATTTACAATAAATTACTTAACATTTACTGACATTGTAATAGTGGATATTTCTGAAAACGTATAGTGAACCAAAAATATATTTAGTAGGTCACATGTCTATTTTATTCTATTCTAACTTGAAAGTTACAGTTGAAGCAGTGACGTATCGAAGAGTCATGATGTTGAGGGTTTGTAACCCCTCCCATTGAAACTTGTATATTCTATTGAAATAAAAATTATTTCAGTTTTTAATCTTGGAAAATCAACAACCACCGTGTGTGGAGCACGGTTAATTTATACTACGATTTATCACTTCCAAATGAGTAGAAGATGTGGCTGGATATTGTATATAATCATTCAAGAGATATAACGAAACGAAGGGACTTCGTAAAACCTTCACGCCTCCCCAGAAGGAGGAAGCGCGCCTCCAAGTTGAGAACTACTGCTTGCGAGCGGAACACTCTAACAGTCTGTTAGCATTTCCTTCTTCGCCTTCTCTCTGTACTGCGCATGAACCAGTCAACTTTCATGAAAGGTAATAAATAGCCTTGATACTTTCTATAGTATTTATGAAAGAACGTGCATCATTCAACAACATACATCATTCGTCAAAGTAATCAATAACGTGTTCATAAAACAAATTAATAGACATATTACATCAAAGTAAATTAGGCTTAAATTTTAACCAATAGAAAATACATGCTATTCTGTAAGAAGAACTCCTCTCGAAGCCTTTGCTACAATCACTAGTTGCTACCATGGCCAAGTGGTCTAAGGCGATCCTTTCTTAAAACACTCTGAGAGCTTAGTTCGAGTCCCCGGAGAGTCCAACGTATTTTTTCTCTCTCTTTTTACGAGTTCTCGATATTTCTGTCTGTATTCCTGTTGGATTCGATTAAATAGAATTTCGAATAGAGACCAATATGTATCATAAATGATAATTTATTTGTGAGTCTCCACTCGTCTAATATACGCTTTCGAGAGTTTTACTTTGGAAGTGTATATAATATTGTGGCAGAGCCCATATTTTATGGTCATTTTAAGTATATTTTATTAAGTTCATTTTTATTAAAGATTTTTATTTTTGGTTAAGGTTTGTAGAATAATAAAAGAATACGGAAACGATTACTATCAGCACAACAAATTTCATAAATGTAACAGTCATTAATTTCATAATCTTATATAACCAGTTATTCAGAACATCATTTTAGCAAATTGTTTCTTGTCTGAGAATTTAAGGAATAGAATCTCACAAATGTTTAAATGAGCAGAATTCTTAAAATCTAATGTAAGTTCATTTGTAGAATAATTGTCAACAACAGACACTTTCACGGGTATGTTAGAATTGCCAAGAATCGTGAGACGAAGCATTCCAAGGATTGCCAGTTGTTGATCAAAATGAGGAAACAACCTCGTTTTCTGGAGAAAAGAACACACATGTCTCTGACGTCGTGCAGCAGCGGCGAATTCCGACGAAGAGGAAATTGAACAAAAACTGAGGGACGAGAGGTCTCGAGATCAGATCAGAGAAGTGGAGTTCGGAGAGAGCAGTCGAGTTCAATCTGGGAGATTAGAGAGTGGAGAGTTGAATAGAGTTTTCGGAAGGAGAAGTTCGATGGTCATCATCGGTTAAGTGTGACTAGCCTTTAAGTCACATGAATACATCGCTAAACTAACGAACATTATAAGTTAAATACATAACGTATATTAGACGTGAAGCTCGCCTATAGTATAACCACAAATGTATACGGCATAGTTCCTTCCTGTTCGAGATTCGAACCATCAACCTACCGCGTGGAGATAACATCAGCAGCGATACCTCTCAGCCTGCAGCCAGTCAAGGAGAGAGACCATTGAGGACCAGCATTGGAGGACAAGCAGACCAGAATCCAAGAGGTATGTGTTGCTTTGAATTCATTAATCAACAGCTCAATGCTTGGTAGGCGATGCGTGATCTGGCAAAACATCTAAGTACCCGTATTTGAATACACGACATTTACACTTGCATACATTTTGCTATGAAAATATAAACATCATTCATTATCGTATTTCTGAGTTGTGATTTCAATACTAGAATCCTCACAAGGTTATGTATCGTAAGTTTACCTCTCGCATATAAGTCGAATACATTCCCACTCATTTCAGATGGTGAGTGGAAGGTAACTTCTTCAGTTCACCTCAACATCCCCGAATTTCAGACACGAACTGAGGAGGTTGTCAATATGGAATAGTGAAAATATTAAAGTAAGAAAATATTCTTATAAATATTGGTTAATTTTTTTGTATTATAAACAATGTGTATTTAATTTTCTAACGGTACATGTTGAACATCTTGTACATGTGTACTATTCTGAGCTTCTCATGTATAATTCTTGTCAATTCTCAACCAAACTTACAATACGGTAATATTTTATTTCAAAATATTTTAGGATTTATTTTAAATAAAAAATTTCATCCATTTTGTGTGTGAATGGGAATGAATTTAAAACACTTATTCCGTTGCCTCTTTGAATGGCAAGGCTTACCCGTTGGAACAGGAAATGTTTCCTTCTAGGGTCCCCTGATTTATTAACTAAAGCTGACCCCAAATTTGTCAAAAATTTACTTGTTTCTTTACTAAAAGCACCCATGGTTTCAGTAGCAAAAGCAATGAAAAGATAATCTTTTAATTTTGAATATTTCGAATGCTTATTTACTAGCTGCCTCGGCTGCACTTCCTGCTTGGTTAATTAATTGGAGTTGAGCATGGCTTTCAGGTCAGGATTATATAGAGATGAGTTACTTTCAAGTGCAATGCGAAAAAAAAATTGAGTTTTATTCAAACACAAAATTGTAACTTACAGGATAACTTTTACGTGATTAGTATTATATTTTTATGTTTATATTATAATTCTGTATAAGTTATGATACTACTATGTCAAAATATAGAAGGAGAAAGAAGTGTAATATTATATTTGTTACGAAAATCTTTTAATCAGTGATAATTTCAGGGAGTGATCTGAGGAAGAATTTGAGACCCTTCTCAAGCTAAGATATTTCTGCCTTCGGGACCTATCTTCGATCATGCTTAATGTGGATTACCAGTGAGGAAACCCACCACCCCTATTAAAAATTCCCCCGAAGATAATTTTCTCAAATCACCACTGTTTATAATTAGTTTTTCGTTACAAATCAGAGAATAATAATGGGATAATAATGGCAAAACATACTTTATATTTTGTTGTCAGGTATGGATTTTAGATTTGCAATTGATATATTGTTCCGTCTTAGCCGAATTTGAAACAAAAGAAGTTTCCAATGAGTTACTCAAAGAAATGTTCTCCGCCTCCAAATGAAAATAGAAAGACACTTAGAAAAACTTATTATCGGGTTTTAACACACAAAACTATGATTGATAGAGTATCGAACTAAACCACTCGACCATTTTGCATGCTTTTGCAGGCTTTCTTTCAACTTTTGTGAGAGAAGTTTACTGTTCCATACTCGCTTTTGTTTATTGCGATACGACTATGAGTTCTCAGTGAATATTTGGACGTCACAGCTCTTGCAATGTATAAAAGTGTTTGTAGAATAAATCGCACTCATTTTACGTCCTAATAACATACGTAAATCATGTTGAATTCATGAAATGATTGAGGTTGGAGTGAGCATAAATGTTTTCATACTCAGAAGTCTGGATATGCAGACCCGCTTAACGTAGGGATTTATTTCTGTGAAATTTGGGACATGGCGAATAAATACGAGTGAGCTTGGAAATGTGAAAGTTCATCTGAATTTGTTTTACAATCATTTCAAAATACAACTTTATATATTTTTTAAAAAAGCCATCCCTATTTTGAAAAAAGAATTTTACTGTACTCAGGCTCGAACCGCCGCCCTCCGGTTCTAGAACTTTAACAGTACTATTAAGCACGCTTGACCACAGAGGCAACTCACGAAATGCGTTGTGATATAGCTAATAGAATCGCTCCAAGCGCAGGTTTACACTTGGAGTTTTAAATAGCCAGTTTCTGTCTTTTTCAGTAATTTCAACTGAAGATATTGACTGATTTCCCATATTGGAACTTTGCGTGAAGTGTGAATTGTATGCTCATTTCAAAAATGCACTATTTTTTGTTCTTTCAATTTTACGTATTTGTGAGTGTTCCTAAGACCTTTTGTGTGCAGCGATTTCCACACAGTTAGGCGTTTCACTAACCCCCGGAGGCATAATATGTTAAACGTAGGCAGCATTCTGTTGTTATCATAGTAGAGTCACTTGTAAAAGCACAACTAGTATTAGTTTTTTTGTTCTTTTGTTGACCTTGAAGGACTAACAAATGCCTTTCGTGAAGCTACAAGTTTCCTTTAATCCGCGAAGTTGATATACAGTAGAAGTGACCTATGCCTATGCATTATTATCCCGAGAAAATAGAAAGACTTATAATGGTTTTACCTGAACAACCACAGCGTCTGATTAATGGATTCCATATTTTCCGTTAAAGCTCTAGTTAAAGCGGAAGTGGTTAAAACTTGTCATTTTCGATTTCAACGTTTATCGACATTGAAAGCAAATGATAGCAGAAAGAAAGAAGCATATTTATTCACAAACAATTCAGTGTCTTAAGATAACATAAAATGACAACCCACAACACACTACTAAACCGAAAGTGATTCAAAGTTACTATTACTTCCGGTTGTAATACTTATTTCTATAGAGCAAACATGGTAGGAGATACGAGATGCATTTTTTTTTAATTGATTTAGCTTTCCAAGAATAGGTTCCTTCAAGTCCATTAAGTCTATGTTCAATCCAAAACACGTTCAAATTAAACATTTCTGGTTTCAAAGGTTATCACTAATGGTAAACAGAAATGGTAATAGATAGTGACAAACGGTATTTGCAGTGGATACAACCTATCAATTGTGTATATATATCATCACAGCTTGCAGCACCATATCAAAAGTAGGAGTGGTTTAATTGACTAATATATCTGGTTTCAGATTTTCACAGAGCATCAACTGTAAAAGATGTCGAGGAGTTTTCTTTCGATCGATTTAATGTCCCAAGGATAGGTTCTACTCCTCACCTTAACCTGCTATTTATACTGTAAGTGTTTCAAATTAATGATTTCTGGTTTCAGCACTTCTCTCCATATAAGAAAAGTGTAAGGGTAATGGTTTTGAATGGAAATTTTTAAGGTTTACGTTCCACAGTTATGCCGGTTAGGCTAAAGGAGAAAGGTGGTGATGAGAAATGAATGAAATGGCGGAATGAAGAAAGTGGGAGGAAACAGGAGAACAACGAGAAAACCCACTACACGGCGTTTGTCCACCACAAAGTCCAAACGGCGCGAGCTGGGACGAACCAGGGACCCCACGCACCGGAGGTGAACGCTCTACCACTGAGTCACCGCGCCCCCCAAGATGAAAATTATTCATGCTTCTGATACCTATATATATGGAGAAAGAGAGAGAGAATAAATATGGTTGTATTTTTCATAGGGCCGCGGTGGCGTAGTGGTAGAGCGTTCACTTCTTGTGCACGGGGTCCTTGGTTCGATCCCAGGTTGCACAAAGTCAGATTTGTGGTGAAGAAACACCGTGTGCGTTCGTTTCTTCAGGATTCTCCTGTTTCCTCCTACCTACATCGTTGCACAATTTTCATAGATTTCTCACCATCACTGTCTCCTTTACCTAGCCGAAATAAGCATGGGACGTCAAACTTAATTTAATTTCTTTTCATTGAAAAAAATACTATAATCTGCATCTTTATAAAGCAAATTCAACAATCCATATGGATGTATAATGCTTAAAATTGAATTAAATCGCAATTACAGTAATCTGCAATATTTTAGGTTTCTCATTTATTTACATCAAATGTTTAGTTATTTGATACTTTACGGATGCTGGCCAGGTACGGATGCTGGCCAAGAGTGACGTTCTGAGTATTAAGTGTAGCGAATTTGTACTCAAATGCTCTAGAAACACATCTGGAGTGTCGGTAGAGCACAACAGATGAAGCAGGTTGATACACATGTGTGGAAACACTTAACGAAAAATGGCCACAAATGCACTCATACTCAGTAAACGTGAGTTCAAAGCGTTGGAAATGTAAGGATTAGCGTCAAGTACATGAAAGCCAGTGCCATTTCATCAATAATATTCCCTCAAACCGATGCAATATGATGTGCATGGTTGCATACCAATAAGGATATAGCAACTGAGGCCAAGTTGAAATTGTGCAAGGGGACTCACAAAGAAACTGGGTAAACTAAATGAATGTCACTAGTGGGATCACATGATCGATATTGAAATGTGGCCAATGTGTGTGTTAGTATCGACATGTAGCTAATGAACAAATATCCCACTACTGATGGGACACCGTCCCACGTACGAAAAATAGGAAAATAACTACTCAGGTCTTGAATCTGAGGCCATGGGCTCCCAGAAGGATTGGAAACTGCGACCACGGGAGCGAAAGCGAGCGCTCTAGCCCTGAGGATTCGAGGGAGACTCACTTTCTCTGTATTCATTTGTTTGAGGAGTATACACTTTGCTTGACAAGCGCTCTTGTACAGCCTCCCAACATGCTTGTGTGTTTTATTTTGTTACTCCTACTGCACAGTTGTAAACAATCAGAGCTTTAAGACGTTTCTTCCTATTTCTCATGTCGTTTTATTTTCCATATGTATGATGTTCCAGCTGTAGTGTTACATGTGCCAAATTGGTTCATTTTCGTCTTTGTCTTGGCATGTGCACTGTGTAAGATACGAATTTCTGGAGGTATTTTCCTATATTTCGAGTACGTCATATGTCACAGAAGACGTGGGACATGATACAAGTTTGTTATTTTCACATTTTATCAGAATTTGAACCATGGATTAAGATATTTCTTTTCATATGTGTCAACTGTGGGACAGTGTCCCAAACAAAGAGGGACATTGATACAATTGTGTTCAAATTACGTTGTACCCAAAAATACACCAGATGTAATAGCAGAATGTACAACGTTATTTTCCTAGTTTTCGCACGTAAGAGGTGTCCCAGCAGTAGTGGGACATGTTGACATTTGTTCATTAACTACATGTTGATATCAACACACACAATGGCCTCATTACAATATCGATCATTCGATCCCACTAGTGACATTCATTTAGTTTACCCAATTTCTTTGTGAGTCCCATTGCACAATTTCAACTTGGCTTTAATTGTTGTATCCTTATTGGTATGTAACCGTGCAGATCATATTGAATGGGATTGATGGAATATTATTGTTGAATTGGCAATGACTTTCATGTTCTTCATGCTATTCCTAACATTTGCGACGCTTCGAACTCACGTTTACTTAGTATGAGTGCATTTTTTCTGGGCATTTTTCGTTACATATTTCCCCACATGTGAATCACCCTGCTTCATCTGTTGTGCTCTACCGACACTCCAGATGTCTTTCTAGAGCATTTGAGTACAAATTCGCTACACTTAATACTCAGAACGTCACTGTTGGCCAGTACCTGGCGGTTATGCAACCACACACAACGGGCATGAAGTTGTCCGCCATTTTGTATTTGTTCCAGATATCGACTTAATACAAACGAATTATTGTTATCTGGTAGAAACCCTATCAATTCATATCCATTTAGACCAATTTTCATTTGGCAGATAACCGGGACTCCCTATGTTCCTTTGGGGAATCCCTTGCGCGTGCATGGTAGGATCGTGAAACATGCAAAATTCAATACAGCAGGTATGACTTCTTCACTGAATTTTTTACCCGCCCTCTTTACGTTGGATAATTTCTATTGGCATCCGAAAGTCATTTTCCCACGCTTTCGGCACCTTGTAGATCCGAAACTATGTCCGATAGCCGAAAGTTAAGTTCAAGAGAACTTTTTTCTTGTCTCAGTGGCAGGAGTCACCTCCCAAGAGTTGTAACACTTATTTATCAACACCCGATATATATATATGTCAGTATGCTTGTGACTTTGCACCGCTTGAAACACCCGACTAATCTCAACCAAATCAAAATTGAGGTTCGGCAGTGAAATGGTTTTTATGATTTCAATTTGACGGGAGAAAATAGGGGAAAAAAAAAAAAACATTTGTAAGTTAACTCTTAAACCATGAGACCGATCTCGATGAAATTTGCCACATACATGAAATTCGGGACTGGAAATGCATTTATGTCACTTTGAACGTGAAACTTATAGGAGTGGAGGGAGAGCGATGTAAAAATGATTTTAAAAAATGACCGGTATAAGAGTCTAATGCGTAGTTTTCGGGGTCGCTGAGAAGTGAAACGTATGATGACGCCTAAATCCAAATTCTTCTCTTTACGGTTGGACATTATAAATGGTGCACATTATAAGTGAACAGTATATGTATATATATATAGTAGCGTAGCGTTAAGTTTCGCAAATATATATATACACAGAGAGAAAGAGAGAGAGAGAGATCAGTGCTCCACGATTATGCTCTGAGACTAAGGCAAATGGTGATGAGTTGGATGATAGTGGTGGAGTGATAAAAGTGGGAGAGAACGGGAGAGAATCGCGAGAAAATCTACACGCACAGTGTGTGTCCCGTATAAAACCCTACGCGTCAGAGGTGACTGCTCTGCCACCGAGCTACGGAAGCTTCTCTTTAAACACTTGTTACAAACTTTTTCCATTTACATTATTCCATAATAACAATACCTTTAGACTTTTCTATTTAACCATTTTCTTTATTTATTTTGGAATTATTTGCAGTTTAAAACCTCATATCAATATTGAGATAGTTTGACGTGTCTTGTAACCTGAAATCCACATGCTTATACTTCACATATATCCAAATATATGAAAATTATCAATTATATAATCTATTATTTGCGGCCGCGGTGGCTCAGTGGTGCATGGAGTCTTTGGTTTGATCCCAGTTCCCACCAAGTGAATTTTGTGGTGGACAAACACCGTGTGTGCGGTTTTCTTGGAGTTCTACCGTTTCCTCCCACTTTCTTCATTCCACCATTTCATTCATTTCTCATCATCACCGTCTACTTTAGCCCAGCCGACATAACGTGGGACGAAAAATCCAAAGACTTTGTTTCATTTTTAATCTATTATTAGAAAGAGCAGACACATGGTGCAAAATATCGTATCGATATCCAGAACCTAATAAAATAATGAATTTAAGGTTTTTACTTCCTGATGAAAACCTCTGAATGAGTAAAATTATAGGAACTCGGTTTTAGTAATAATTTCCGAAAGGAACATTTTTAGTGTAACAATTTTTACATTTTCATATTTGAAATTCCTAACAAAATTTCGTTAGAAACTTATTTTCACGAGGTTGCACTACTATATATAATGTACAGAAAACTAATTTCGATAAACACATTCCTTAGTGATTAAATTAAACCAGTATATCGATATAAATTTATTCTGACAAATTTCGGTATATACACTTAATACATTAAATTGAATTAATAATTTACTTTTATGTATAATTTTCCTGTTAGCTTTGCACGATTCGTGATTCAAAAATTAAACTCATAAATTGGCTATTTTTAAAGTTAATACTAATTTTTATATGAGAGCTTAAACATGCCATTTAATGGCAACTGGTGCAGTAAATCTATTTCCAATCATTTGACTTGCACATAATAAATAACTGAGGCAGACCCAAATACAAATTTACCAAACGATTTTGAAAACAACAACAAAATACTGTAGCAGCTGCCCTTCCTTTTGCCCATCGCCGGCTACGATCCCTTAGTGCCTTACCATATCCCTCTCGTAACGTGAGATTTAGCGTACAGGGCATAGTTGACCTTTCGGCCGTTGTGGCGCTACTAACGTGCACTAAACAGAGGGACAGGTTGTTGTCACGTAAGTCTGAGTGGATTTAGACAAGTGTAGTGTGGTCAGGATTGCCAAATAAAAATAGTCTAAATAAGGGAGGATGGGTTGACGAGTTTCAATGAGTATTAACGGGAAGGTTTTAATAAACAGGATCTAGTGGTAGAAAATGAACCATGCATCACATAAAAAAGTAATCATTTTAGACTGAAAGAAATACAAAAGTATAAACTAATTAATACAAAGAGTTAATATAGATCTAAGAAAAAATAGGTAAATCTTACTTTTAAAACATTGGATTTACGTAATCTAAACTATTTCAAAAATCCTACTTCACGCTTGACTTAACTGTACTTATAATCTTTTTCAAGTTTGGATTTTTCTTTAGGCTGTCGAAAAACTCAGCTGTCATCAACTGGACAGAAACACATATTTCTGTGTCAATCCATTTCAAATTCATATGTGAGAAAACTTTCCACAAATGAATTTGACGGTGGGATCCTTAAGCAAAAGGAGACGACTTTAAATAAATTTGGCAACTCGGAGCTTTTCTGAAATAGCATTTGCCATTTACTGGCCGCACTCATGACGACTCATTAAAATTGCGGGCTTTAAAGTCATTGTCTGAGGTAAATTTGTCATTTGGGCAAATTATGGGACTTCTGCTGCCCCGTATCGAAGCTCCCTGGGACGCGAGACAAAATCATAAAATAAGGGACTGTCCCTTAAAATCCGGGACATTTGAGAACCCTGAGTGTGGTGTTTTACGTGATTTTTCTCCTTGGTAAAAAAAAAAGTCACGTGGCGTGTGTAGGCACTATAGTTGCATAATACTTGCAGTACCTTTATGTGGTAAAATTAACAACACAAAAATGTTCTTTTATTGTTTTAATTATGGTATATTGTTGTGTATCATTTTGTCTGGGAGCAATGATATGTTGGTTAGCAGAGCCATTGTATATGCAATAAATCGAATTTTGAAAACTGGATTACAATCGCTGCCTTCCACTGCAAATTCTACTACTATTTCAAAGGAAAATATTCCCGATCACTTTCCTGATTCTGAAGCATATATCCCCATATCAGATACAGTTGCATAATTGTTAACTGGTCTGCATACTGATCCTAGTAAGTGTTGTTTTTTGCTTGTGTAGTTAAGTTTATTTATTTATGTTTCTGATTAGTAATGGGATCTATGCGTAGGTTAGTACTTTTCTAAAGAAGAAAAAAAAAACAGACGTAAAACCTTTAACTTATGTGCAAGAGTGCCGATTTCTGTGTAACTTTGGGGGAGCCCTATGGCAGATACGCTTTAGTAGAACAGGAAAAGGAATTACCATGTACTGTAGAAATTGGAGAACCTACTTCAACTTAGCATTTTGCCCCCCCCCCCCATTAGGGAAGCAAATTTCAACTTCGGGGGGCCCGGCCTACAAAGCTTCTTAAAATTGATGGCCTTGTTAATGGGATAGAAGAAGAACCCAGAGCCTATATTTCAGATACTATCTCAGTATTTGGTGTGCCAGTGGTAACCCCAAATTTCCCTAATATTTATCTACAATAGATAAAATGATTTTATTTATTTTGTGAAATGTCGTAGTAATATATTAGTAGAGTCCTATTTACATCTTGCTAAAACAGATAATAATAATATACAAAGATTCCATGTTTTAGAACGATATTTATGTATTTCTGACAATCTACCATATGAAACCTACTAATATGATAATGCCAGGAAAAAAATATAACCATTTTGCACTAGGAGAAAAATAGACACATTCAGTAAAGTGTAAACTAAAAGTGAAATTCAGTTAAATCATAACGCAAATGAACTCCAATCCTTAACAATTCAGTCTGTACACACTATATGCACAATAAGAAATAAGTCAACTCATAACATTTTTAAGAAATTAGTCAATTCATAACATTTTAGCCTATTGTTCACTACTATTGTCACAATTTGTATAGTACTTTAATGTTCCCATTTATGGTTTTCTTTTCAGACTTAGCTTCTACTGCTTTCTTAGGAAGTTTTGTAGATCGGAAAATTATTCAAAGTATAGATTGTGCCTCATGTCACAAACTTATCAGTCAGGACAAATGCAATTCCACGCTTATGAACTTGATATATAAACAAGACAGTAGAAACGTAATGCGCTATCCTACAAAAGAACTAGTATGGGTGATTCACGTTGTTGAAAAGGCCCATCCGTTTGTGAACATCCGAATTTCGGAAACTCTTTCCGCCTGTATTGTTTCCTTTCTGCAACACGTTTAGTATTTGCAGTGCCTCTTTTCGGACAATCACTCATTTAAGTTAAGCGTAAAAATTTGCGATGTAATAGTTCCAGTGTTGCTGAAGAACATAGCAGATGTTGAAACAGGATGTTTTGAACATGCAAAATTTCTAAATGCCAAGCTATTATCTGGGGAAGTATTTCGTTTGTAATTTGTAAAGGATTTCTTCCCGGTGTGTGCGTATTATCATTTATTCTTAATTAATCGATATTAATTGTATTCAATTTTAAAAACAGTTTAGTTTTTGTGATACTATGTGGGGGGGACTTTTCCTGTTATAGCTAGCTATTTCATTTCCCTGCTACACAGAGAAAATATTGGTGCACGTAACTAGCGCCACAGCGGCTCCTAAAGGAACTAGACCCTGTTCGCTTATCTGAGCTATTTGGGAAGGCGCTAAGAGATCGTAGCCGGCGATGCTTTTGCCTTTCCCAGTGTTGATACACTCTAGTATTGCGATTAAATAGAAACTGAACCTAGATCGTAAAAGATTTATATGAATTAATGTATCGATAAAACCTTCTTAAGGTAGTTATTAATTTAGGTTTTTATTTCCTTCTATTTCTTAATAATTTTCCATGAAATATGATTGAATATCTAAAAGGAAGAATGAAAAGTATACTGGATTTAAAATGATATTATTTCGCTAAGTATGGCATCACTGCTACTGAGACGTTTTGCTCAATGTCTCTTTGCTAGGTTGTTTCAGCGAGTGAGAAGCCTACAGCCACATGCGCGAGCCGCTTTCTCAAGTGTATTTGTTTCAGCCGCGTTGAAACATATTTCTTATTGTCTCCTGGTTGTCTCTCTGCAGCCTGTTTGACGGAGATAGAACTTTTTCTCCGAGTTTTGAAAAGTAAAATTATTTAGAAAGATTACTACTATTCTTATTAACCAAGCTATCGCTGGTCCTAGTATTTTTGTATTTTTCTTCAACATGAAATGTATATTAGTCCTTATTAATAAGGAAATTCTAAAGCTGTTCTTTTAATTTGAAAGGGTCGACAGTGTCTCAATGTCTCATAGCACTCTATGCTACTGTATATATATATATATATATATATATATATATATATATACAGAGAGAGAGAGAGAGAGAGAGAGACAGAGAGAGACAGAGAGAGAGATAGGTGTACAGGTTTTGCAGATGATATGACGTTTGTAATGGAATGTGAAGAGAAAATCAATAAGATGTTAGAAAACTTGAGGAAGGGCTGCGAAGAGTATGGGATGAAAATAAATGTTCGAAAGAGAAAAACCATGGTGATTGTAACGAAGGAATCGGTGCGAAATAAGAAACACGAAGGGAGAAAGTAGAACGGGTGACTAGTTTTCCATATCTAGGTAACATTATTAAATGAAATGTGTTAGTGAAATGTGATATGAAATGTGTTAGTGAAATAAAAGCAAGGATTGGAATGGCGAAAGAAGCGTTTAGGCAGAGGAAAATTCTATTTTGTGCGACCTTGAAGAAAGAGTTGAGGAAAAGGACTTATGAAGCGCTATGTGTGGAGCATTGTGATCTATGGGTCAGAAAGTTGTACATTACGCAAAATAGGTCAAAAACGACTGGAGATTTTCGAAATGCTGGTGTGGAAAAGAATGGACAGAATTAGCTGGGTCGATCGGAAAACGAATGAGAGAGTGTTAGAAATGGTGGAGAAGAAAATAACAATTTTAGATATTATTAAGAACAAGAAGAGAAACTTTTTCAAACATTGACTAATAACACACTGTATCATCAAATACTGTATGGCGACTTGGCAGGCGGAGTCGAACTAGGACAGTCACACACCAGGGAAAAGTGCTCCACCATTGAACCACCGAGGTCCTTTATCTATTTTTAACCGGGAAACGGAAGAGGAAATTGGACAAAAGCCCGCTCTCCAAAGAATCGCAATCGTTCTCGCATAGACTCCTTCTAACTTGTTACCGCTGGCTTGAGAGGGTAACGTCAACATCATGTTTAGACCATAACGGAGACATTTTGTACTAAATTCCCAATCATCATTATCACCATGCCAATCGTTATCCAAACTTATGAGATTTGAATAAGGATTGACAGGAACGTGATTTGTCGCGCCTAAGCTATCTATCACTAAATACAAATTATTGTTGATTCCTCTCTTTCGCTCCCTCCTTTCCTTCTCGTGTGAGAGATAGGCTATTTCAGTCAGGAAATACATTCCGCGACCTAAACTCCCGCATTAAGCTTGTACGTAACTACATGCTGACTTAAATAACCTGGAAAACACTAAATATAATTCAAAATGTCATATTTTCGGTTTTAGTTAAAATTACATAACTTTGCACACTTCGTTCATTAGTAATTTCATACACAAGCGTAAAATAACAAATATTCATGCAAAAAAGTTAAACAAATCCATAAAAATATAACATACAAATATTTAATGGTCATGGGTTTACTCATTTTTACTAGTTACTGAGATTCGTTAGCTTGTCGCTTTCTTTAGTTATATTACGCACTATTTCTTCCTGACTTTCTTTTTCTTAATAAGAAATAAAATTATGTCTGATGACGCTAGATCGTATGTTATTAATTTTTCCTCACATCAGTGTTAAGAAATCGATAAAGTAGTCTTTCTACCTGTATATTTTAGGCACAATTTAACTTTTATTTAAAGTTTTTAGCCACTTTTATATATACAGTATACACCGTCTATTTGTTTCATAATGATTTTTATGTATTAATTTACTTTACAATATTTCCCACTTTGTCTTTGTGTGTGTGGTTTCCCAAAATGAAAATGAAATCTTTAAGTTTAACGTCCCACGGTTATGCCGGTTATTCTGAAGGAGACGGTGATAATGAGAAATCAGTTAAACGAAGAAAGTGGGAGAAAACGGAAGAACCCCGAGAAAACCCACGAGCACGGTGTTTGTCCACCACAAAGTCCACACGGCGCGAGCTGGGATCGAACCAGGGACCCCAAGCACCGGAGGTGAACGCTCTACCACTGAGTCACCGCGCCCCCGTGGTTTCCCAAAGGTTACATATAAAACCTTCGATCATCTAATCATAACAATATATTCATATGAACATTTAGTAATATTTAAAAAATATACATGCTAACATTATTATCATGAATAATTCAAGAACGAAGATCGAATATTTTCAAAAATACGCGAAAAATATACCTAAATGTACGGATATAATAAAATTTCGGATCAAAACAAGAAAGAAATCGCAAGATTAGAACATTGTGTTGTAAAAATAACGTATAATTTACATTAACCAAAAATAAATATGTGTTATGAGAGATATCTTGTGAGGAAAGAAAACCTTTTTATTTATTTATTTATTTATTTATTTATTTTTTGAAAAGCATACTCAATTAAAACAATAATCATCGCGAATACCTTGACAGACATGTCTATCATTTTATAACTCAATAGTTGTTAGCTATATTTGGTCAAACTCATAGCAATAATTCCAAGAATTACTTTCTATATCATAATAAATTACCTTCTACATCATAAAACTACTTAATATATCATATGTAACGTGCTCTCGTGATAAAAGCAAGGCTCGTTCGCGGGGCACTAGCTAATTCAATATAGACTAGGACACATTTCCTGCAAAAGGAAAAAAGTTTAAATACGTACCTTTCTAATAATAATGTTAATAAGACTCCTGGGCATGGAAAATTGTTCCAGCAATACAGGGCAAGTATAACTTTAAGCAAAAGTAGATCTTTGATAAGATGATTAAGTCCTCTTTTCGAATAAACTTTCAAAACGTTCTCAAATGTAAACCGAATGAGATATGAAAAGTCTCTCAATACAAACATTCAACAAGGATTGTACAATTGTCCTTTTAAAGAAGAAACTGGCATATTCTAGAATCAACCATTAATGCCTTTATATACTTTACTAGCTTCATATCACTTAATTATTATTTTTTTAATACTTTACCTTTCGCCTCAAATCTGGCTTCTTTGAGATATTATTAATAATTCAAATAAGAAACTCACCTATCTTTACACTGAGGTGAGCGTAATATGTTTATTCACATCGACCGCTAAATGCAATTCCGACGATCTGAATGAATACCCCTTACAAATCAATAAAATATAAATTCACTGGCTATAGCACTATGAAATATATTCTTTTCATTAAAGACAGAAATTCAATTCACTTCCTTTAATTCCAAAATTCACTTCAATTTCTATCCAAATTCCAATACTATATCTGCTTGTTATTTTGCCCTTATGGCTTTTCGTAACAGTTAACACTTTCATCTCTTCCAGAGTCCAACTCCCACTTCGTCTATTTCATTCTGAATGACGTAAACGTCATTCAGAGGCAACAGCCAGATATAGCGCTCCAATTTTCGAATAACTGGTTGTATAACTATCTCTTTCTACAGAAGAGAGAAAGGAAAGAAAAAAATATATAGGCCTATTCGTAAAGTCAATACGGCACACATAATATCATCATAAAAATATTTTCTTTTTCTTTTCTTTACAATCACGGAATATATTTACTTCGAGACTCATTTAGACAAAACTGTTTTAAATTATTTAACAGCACTTACATAAGGCTTCATAACCTCCTATATGATTCACATGGGTATCAATAAACTGTCATCATTTTTGAAAATATTTTTACCTTGAGTCTTTTATAGCATTAACCCATTTATTCAACCCGATGCACAACGTCGATCTCGGACTCTACTCTCTTGACAAAGACATTTATTTATCAAGCATAGCTTTACTAAACCTTAAACATTTTACAGCAAAACTATTTTTCCCGGACATACATGGTCAACGGGGTATACACTCAATATTATTTATACGCGGTGGCTCAGTGGTAGAGCGTTCAATTCCGGTGCTTGGGGTCCCTAGTTCGATCTCAGCTCGCGCCGTGTGGACTTTGTGGTAGACCAACACCGTGCTCGTGGGTTTTCTCGGGGTTCACCCGTTTCCTCTCACTTTCTTCATTCCACCATTTCACTCATCTCTCATTATCACCGTCTTCTTTAGCATAACCGGCATAACTGTGGGACGTAAAACTTAAAGATTTCATTTCATTTCATTTTCAATATTATTTATAATCCATATATAAATGTTAATTTTTCTATTTGCCCTTCAGATCTTTTATACTCCTTCTCTTGGTCTCTTTCTTTTCAATAAAACATATTTCCTTCTTAACTACAGCTGTTATATAAATTAGAAATTTTGGTTACTAATATCGATAAAGACACATGATTTTACTCCTTATAAGTAAACTGATTAATCATTGAGGACCTTAATAAAGGATTTTAAATTTCAATTTTAATTTTCGTTGGAAAGTCTTACTATCTTCAATTGGCCAATGTATTGCGTTAAAGAAAATCTATTGATTGGCTATTTGATGTCCTGTAATGACTGCTTATTTATTCCTTTTCTCTAACTCTTATATAAACTATGCCGCTATTCTGAAAGATTGATCTACATCTGTAATCTATCTATGAAACTGCTCAAACCTCACAAATAGTGGGCCATCTTGACTTCAGAAAGAAATCCTCAATTTCTTTAGCTATTGCTGAAACCTGAAGATCCATACTCAAATATCATAGGCGATGTTGACTTCTGAAGGAAGTCCTCCAAGGATAGTAGAAATTTTGTTGATGAACTTCCAATGGTTACCAAACTGCTACTTAGGCGTTGAAATTCTATTTACTTTATGAATGAAATTGAAAATTCATAGGTGAAAGTCTCAGTTACTTTTTAACCTGGTGGTATTACTTCCTTTCCACATAATACAAAAGTTAACTCAAAATATGATGTTAACTAAAATATAAGTCTACATGGAATTCAACTAAACTGTTCTAGTATTGTTTCTTATCTCATACTTGATTATCAATACTGACTGATTTATCTTTTTTTCAAATAAATATAATAAACATTGTCTATATACTGAGAATTACATAAAAATACACTTGCAAATATTAACTAGATACATATAAGAAAGATTATTGATTGATAATAATAATAATAATAATAATAATAATAATAATAATAATAATAATAATAATAATAATAATAATAATAATAATAATAATAATAATAATAATAATTTGTTGTACTTTACACCCAAAGGCAATTACAAAGTACAAAGTTTATACATCAATATCAAGGATACGAAACCCAACTCCAAATATGGGACTAGCATTGGTAACACGAAATTGTACTATAAATCTTTTTTCCCTTTACATATGCTGTACAAAAATATTCTACAATTTGTCATTTAGTAATTGAAAACACTTTCGCTTAAAGGTTTTAAATTCATACTGAAATAAATCCAATCCCATAGATTCAATTACCTACATCACATAATTTACACACTGGTGAATTCCTGTTCACATTTGTTCTATTTTCAGGCATATAAAAAACATGTCTATCTTTCAGATTTTGCCGAGGATAATAAAAAGGTAACCTACTTAATAAGAATATGTTTTCTTCCTTGTTATCAATAATTTTTTTAAAATATAGTACTCGCTGTATAAATTTCCCATTTTCAAGTGACAATATTTTTTTTTCTTAAAAAGTTCATTATAAGGAACATAACGAGTTGGAGTACTATGTGTCTTATACACAGTATATCTCAATAATTTATTTTCAACTTTCTCTATTTGCTGTTTCCTACACTGATAAAATGGATCCCAAACAATAGATGCATATTCTAGTTTCGATCGAAAAAATGCATTATACAACGATAAAATAGTCCCTTGATTTTTAAAATAACAACTTGACCTCTTAAAAAACCCAGCATTTTAAAAGCTTGGTTAGTTATTATATTTATATAATGTTTAAATTTCAAATTAATATCAAACCAAACACCTAAATCTCTCATAATTTCCTTTTTTTCTAACATCTGATTTCCAATAATATATTTAAATATTGTGCGTTTTTTAATTAAGAGTAAAAGTCATTACATAACATTTTGAAATATTCAACTGAAATTTATTTCTCCTACACCACTCATTAAGCCTATTAACATGTGTTTTTAATTTAATATAATCACTTTCCGTGCGGATTTCTTTGTATAATTTGGTATCATCTGCAAATATTAAGCATGAACTATATTGAAATATTTTGGGTGGATCATTTATCATAATAAGAAAGAGTAAAGGACACAAATTCGATCTTTGAGGTACCCCAGAATGTACTGTGAATTCCTTAGATTTAATATTATTAAAAATAACATATTGAATTCTGTCATTCCAATATGAATGAAACAATTTGACCAGTTCTTCCGATATATCAAACATTCTTAGTTTACTAAGAAGTACCCCATGATCAACCAAATCAAAGCCCTTTTGAAATCTGTATATACTACATCTACTTGAAACTTTTTATTGAAAGAATCATTAATTACTTGATTTATAGTCAGCAAATATGAAATAGTTGATCCATTGCGTATGAAGCCATATTGAGAATCCGATAAATTCGTAGACACATGATTAAACATATGTTTGTAAGTGATTGCTTCGAATATTTTATCACGAAATGATATTAGATTTATTGGTCTGTGATCTTTATTAATCTTACCAGATTAGCCTTAGGAACCGAACAAACCGCTGATATTTTAAATTTCGTACGAAATTTACATTGAGTCAAAGACAAGTTAAACAAATAAGTCAATGGTGTAATAAAATATTCTTTACAACCCTTAAAAATATAGACGGTATACTATCATGGCCAAACGATCTTTTACTTTTCATTTTGTCTATTGCTTCTCCAACTTTAGCTTCGCGGATCTTGCTTAAAACCATTATATCTACAGTTGAAGAAATTTCAATAGAACATATTTCATGCAGATCTATATTAGATGATTCACAATTATTAACAGATTGAAAGTGTGTAGCTAAAGCTTCACATTTTAACTTAGTATCAATAATTTTTTCGTTGTTATACTCAAGGACAGACTGATTCATATTAACTTTTGAGCATCTTCATTATTTATGTAATTCTCACCTGATGATCATAATTTTGAAAAGCTAATTCAATGCTACACTTAATTTGTTTACTAATATCTACAAAGTTCATGTGATCAGAGTAACGCTTAAATTTTTTAAATTTACGTCTAATGCGATCTGTTTTCTTTAAAATTTTTATTATTTCAACAGCCAACCAAGGCGGGTAGGAACGTTTACTCTTAACCTTTTCTGGTGCACATTCATCAAGTACCTTGTAAATTCATAATAAAAATAATTAACATCTTCATCTACATTATTAATTACGAACAACGATATTACGGTACAGCTTTGCGCTGCCCGGTACGCACCATCCTTAACCGGCTACCGCAGAGAACTCTCTACTCTTTGCCCCCAAATAATACAACTTTGCACTATATTACTTGTGGGTTCAGAAAGTTCGTCCCCGCGACAATCGTTCAAGGAAGGTACGATACACCTCACCGTAATGGTCCAGATTCGGACGGAATCAGCTGAGAGGAGACCTAAGGCGCGTTATAGAAAATAGATCAGAGCATCACCTACTTTCGTAGATTGATCACAAGTAATTTATAACCACGTTCTCACCTCGTCATGCAATCTGAAAAAAGAGAAAACAAACAGAACTAAACGTTTCAGTGCCGTTTATTATAAATGGATGAACGTACCTGTAACAAAGTAAGTTTTTTACATTTCATTGCCCCATTTACGTAGCAAGTTCGTAGATATGCTTTAAAATTACTCACAAGAACAGTCTAGTCCATGATGGCACGCTTCAGTTTGTGATCACATTTTTAAGTTAATGCACAAAGAATCCGACGAATCTTCTCGTAGAAATTGTCCTTTCTTCCAGTTCAAAGAATTTACTACACGTACTTCCAGGGAGAACATATAGACCGCATAATGTTGCGATTTCTATTGAAGAAAATTACTTATTCAGAAATTTCTCGTGTCAGACCATAATCAGACGTCCATTACCTTCAGGTACACCTTGTCAAGTTCTTTGTTTCACTTATAGTCTTGATCACACCCCTTTTTGTTATAAAGTACTACTTGGGGCTGATTTACTTTAATGAAAGCTTACGTAATATCAACTATAACACTTATATTAGCAATACGATTTTTGTTGAACACTTATATGCTTTTGTGGATATTGATGTCTCTTTTAAAGTATATCATTATTTATATATCTTCAAAAGTACGTTGGAGTCAAGACTCAACTTTGTTTTAGAATTTTGTCATCGTTCGTACACACACACAAAAACCAACTTTTTCCTCTCAAAATTCTCTTTTCTTTTCTTTTCCTTTTCTTCTACTCTGTCTTTTAGCACCACCAGGCGGCAGCACAATCAACGGAAAGCATACACCACACAAAGTGTACAAATTCAGATGAACATCACTAACGCAGAATTTGCGTTTAAGCCAAAAATATATCAAGCGAAAATTTGGTACAGTTACATTGGCGGTCGAAAGGAATGTACGTGCACCATTGAATAATGGTAAACGTTCAAGAACCCTGGACTGTAGTTTCACTTCAAAATCATCACTGTTCCAATGTCAATCCGAACATTAGTTCACTGGGAATTTTATAAGAACTTTCGTCGGGTGATACTTCATCAGATGAAAAAGTCTCATTTAACGTAGAAAAATGACGAACGCGTGGGGCATTATAAGCATACATAAAAGCTTATGGGGCTTATATATGTAAAGCCTTTTTTTTTTTTTTTTTTTTTTTTTTTTTTTTTACAATTGGCACTGTCACTAAATTAAACAATTATACGTGCATGACTCACAATTAATATACAAATAATTCTCATGATATAGTTTTGATATTTGAATTACAATATTGCTATATGCGCTCTTATTATTAAAATAACACAAACATTATACGAAAATATGACATTATTTATGCATAACATATTCACATTACTTTACAATATTAAGCAATAAACTATAGAACATGAACAAATAATCATTATGAATTACTTCACTGATCAGGCAGATAGATAAAACAAATATTATTTAGAATCATATATTTCAATATTTCACAAAAGGAAATAAACAAACTTATTCTACACATATTATACTTAAAATTGCATAAATGACGAAGCATACTTGCCCTGCTTACGCTATTCTAACAAAGAAGTTACGAAAAACAAAATTGTTATTCACAAATACAAGGATTACACATCATTTAAATATAATAACTACAAGAAATAAATTTATTACCACTCTTTTGTACTGTCACAATAAGAGTGAGGCCGGATAGAAGTAAGTCTTCCACACTTTTACGCTAATAAGCGCCTATCCACTTAAATTTATAAGTCTCCCTTCCCCATTATACATTCATAGTTTCATCCCACCTCTTTGGAATGGCAACAAGACCTTCTAGTGAGGTAGGAATATAAAACAACATAGAAAAACGAACCCAAAGGTTAAAAATAAATGAGGGGGGGGGGGAGTTGCCATTCATAATTCAATACTCGTGTTACAATATTCCACTGACACACAAAAACTTACTCTCACTCTAATAAAATTAGAGTTTATCATCGTTTACATCAGTAATAATACATGAATGCTAAACGACTCACCTTATACAATTGGTGGTTTAAGATCTTACCGTTAGTTTCGATAACTTGTCGCAAAGCATCAACGAGACAATACGATAATTCACATAAATGAGAGTTTTTAACTCATGGTTTTTCTACATATGAATACTAACGGACAACATTTTCATACATATTAATATTTAGAAAACAATCGTATAAGTGACTTTTTTTTTTACGCGTCACGTCTGTTTAGCTTAGGATTTAGCAAATGATTTAAAGCTAATATGAGAGTACGATACCGACAATCTAGCTTATCGTTTAAGTACTGCAAATACGTGTCACATTTTAATAGCTCTTTCAACAACAACTGAACATTGAACTTATTATTTTCACTCGTGTTGAAAACAGACAAACTAACTTTCGTCACATTTAAGGAATTCACATTTACTAAAGTTTCAGGTTCACAAGAATCCAATTTTTCACTACTTTCTTTTACAGAATCAAATTCTTTTTCATGAATATGTTTCTTAGCTAATTCTAACCAGATGTTCCTAGTTTTCTGAGTGGGTCTCCATACTCTCATACGATCAATAGAATGTACACCACAAGATTCTCCGGTTAAAGGATCTACAAGTTCAAATACTTTGTCTGAAATTTTACTTTTACAAAACAGGGGACCTTTGTAAAGCATGAAAAATTTACGAATCTTTTTGTCTACTGCTGAACTCAAATGTGATTGCAACAAGAATACCAAATCGTTTTCTTTTATTTTATATTTTCTTTCTTGGGATGCATTATATTTCTTGTTCCTTTTTCTAACTTTTTCACTTCTGCGGTAGTCAGCCATTATCAGTTTATTTTCCCAATTTACAGGTTCACTTTCATCATATCTTTCGTTTGTTACAATGCCAAAATTCTTCACCACAGAATAGTTTGCTTTTACATTTAAATGAAGGGTAGCAGGGCTGACACCTAAACTTCTACACACAGAATAATTCAACAAAATGACAATTTGAGGTATGTACCTCTCCCAAGAAGTATGTTCTTCGTTACACAGTAATTTGAACAACCTATTTGTCTCTCTATGGATTTTTTGCAAAGCTTTAAATGTGCATACTTTCAACAGTCAATGTCCATGTGTATGAAATAACCGACTTAACGTGTCGCTAATGGTATTCTCAGAGCCTGGAATGAAATGTATCTCATAACTTAATTCATGCAATTTGACTGCCTGTCTAAGTAACCTATTATTCAAGGGTTTAATTCAATCCAAATAAGACAAGGCATGATAGTCAGTGACAATAATTACATGGTTACCTAAAAGAATCGCAAAGATGACACTTAGGCATTCCACTTCGGTCAAAGAATATTTACGTTCTGCAAATGTCCTGCTAATACATTGAATTATGCGTTTTTCCTCACCACGTTTATGCCATAGGACACTTACCAACCCAACTTGGGAGGCATTCGATTGGACATATAGATCTTTTGTAAAATTATGGTGAGCTTACATGATATTGTTACAAATGTCTTGTTTTATCTGATTGAAGGCTGCTTCGCACTGCCCATCCCACTGCCATTTCTTTTCTGTTTTAACAAGTTATATAACGGAGCTGCTTCCATAGTGAAATTCGGTACAAATGATCTTGACCAAGAAAATAATCCAAATACTGAACGTAAAGTTGTGGTATTGGGATTTATGCAATTTACGAACGGCCGTTATGCTACGTTCATCTTTTCGTATTCCTTGCTTGCCAACTACGTAATGTAAGAACGGAACTTCTTTTGCGCAATAAAGATACTTGTCAATATTCAAAGGAATGCCATATTCCCTCAATTTTATGAAACCTTCTTCTAATAACTGTAAATGTTCGAAACTATCTGTCGTTAGCAAATTATCATCAATGTATCGAGTAGTTCTGTCGCTAAGACATGTGCAATCATTGCGTTCAACTCAGATGATCCATTACGATAATAACCGAACACAACCCTATGATATTGGTAACGTAAACCTTGAAAATTAGAAACAGAATATGGTTGTGAATCCGGATGTAAATTAGTTTGTAGATAACTTTGCTGTAAATCCAATACCGTGGCGAACTTCTTCACTTGCAATTTCGAGATCAAATCTTTCATTTTCTCGCGTTTAACCTGCACTAAATTTGAGTGCTTGTTCACCATACGAAGATCGACACTTGGCCGAAATTGATTATTTTTTTCGGCACCACTAAAATTGGATTAAGATGAATACTTTGACTTTGTTTGATAATTTGCAGCTGTAATAATTTTGCAGTTCTACGCGAACAAACGGAATGGCTTTATACAGGATAGGATATTACTTTCGTACTAACGCTTCATTTGTATTGATTTCTGCTTTGTATACAAAATCTTTACATTTCCCGGGGTAGTTGGTAAATAATTCTCGGAATTTAAACAACAAATCTAGTAACTGATTACAATGATGCTGATCAAGGTCGTCGGCCCTTTCCTCTGCAGCGATGATTTGTGCGTCAGTAACGTACTGTTTCTTAAAAACTTTCGATTCATGAAGTTCTCCAGATTATAATGTGGAGGCTCTGTGACGTTGCAATTTTCTGTTTGTGCGTCACCACTAACGTCCGAAATTGACTGTTCCGAGACAGGAAGTAAGGATACAACGACCCTGATATGTTCATGCTCTAAGGAAAACGTTCCCCGACTAAAATTAATGATACTTTGTAATTGAGTTACAGTATTCACCCGAAGTATTAACGTTCATTCAAATCTTGGAAAGCTCAATATAGCGATTTGAACTAAAACCATACTGTCTCACCTTTATATTTTCGTTTAAACTACCACTGTAATCTACTATACGTACGTTATCTGCTGACTAATTTGTCTCTACTAACCCCTTTCCAAAAATCATACGAAAGAAACGAAGCATCTGCCTCGTATCTAGTAACATTCTAACCTGAATATCATTTAGTTCAGTCTCTATATACGCGGATTAGTCTTGGTCATAAATTATTTTTCTTCTCGATCTTCCTTCACATCACTTCTCTCATTGCTATCAAAATTATCGTCCGAAGCAAATATATGGTATCTAACAAATATGAAATTTGGGAATTTTCAAAAGAATTACCTTCGATGGACGCGACCCTATGGTGTACATCAAATTCTAGTTTCCCTGTCAATTCTGATTAAACGATGAGTTTTGGTTTCATGTACTTGCATTATTTTGGTCAGGTGTATTCTCGCCAATTCTGACGTTCATTTTGCGGGCATAACCTGAAATTTATTCTTTCCCTGTTCTTGCGATTATTTCGATTATTTATTTACTATCTATTATTTCGGTTTCCCGAATTATTATGCCAATTAAGCTGAAGACTATCGTGTATACTTGATTACTCATTAGTTGACTGACTATTACTCACAGAATCCTGCTCACGACTATTCTCTGTGTCATATCTGCCATTATTTCTTTGATTCGAATTCCTATTTCGTCTATATTGTTGTCAGTTGCCATTAGACCTGTGCCTCATTGGTTTACTATACTGCACTTTGATGAAATGATATAGTTTGTTCCGATTTTCATAATTCTTTGACTCGCGCCTGTATACTTTTTCGTCTGGTCGTCGGAACGATTCAAGACGCTTTACACTTGCAATGAACTGCGTAAAAACAATACAATGATAAAATGCTTAAATTTCCCTGTATTTGTATGGAAGTGTTGGTACAATCCTAGATAAAATTTTTGCAGACGGGCTCTCTGGGTTGAAATCACTCAAAGTGATGTACTGCATGGTTGTGAATTCGAGAACTTATCCATGCACTCGAGGATCAAATGACATATTTCTTAGAGCGGTTGTCCTACTCACAACGATCGCTTCCGATTCAAATGCGTCAACTAAAGCATTACTCAACTGTGCAAATGTGGTTAACTAATTCTGATGTGATCTAAACCATTCTAAGCAAGGGTTTTTGTAACAAACTGAGAAGAACTGGTAACACTGCATCTTCATGCATATTTAGCAAATGGAACTTATGTCGAAGTGTACGTAAGTAGGAACCGAGTTGTTTCTTTATCCGGCATTCTAACGGGGCAAATTACGAATTTCTTAGATTGTAAATCTTCGGAAAGGTTTCTGACTTTTAACCAAAAATGGACTGTTTTGGAAACTACGCTGAGAATAATCAGAGTCGCAACCCTCACTATGATCACCTTGTTCACTATTGTCGGTTTGCTTTCGCATCGAACTACCTAACTTTCGATAAGTTCTGTGATCACGCATCAGGTCGACGTCACCCTGAAAATCTTCCACTTCTCGTTCAAACTTGGCCACTCTAATTCTAACTTCTTGGTCAAATTCTGACCACAACGGTATATTGTGTATTTGCTGCGTAACATTCTGGACAGATTGTATTGTATATTTTTCTAACTTATCAATTTTGTCTTCAACTGAGTAGTATTAGTGCTACTTTCTAAACTAACGGTTTTAATTTCGGTAATGTCACTGTGAATTTCAATCACGTTATGCCCAGGTTCTTGTAAACACTGTGTATTCTCCCGTATGTGGGTACTTTGAACACCTATTGCCGTCTCAATATCTAAAATCTGATTTTCTGTGTATTTTTGCTGCACGTTGAATCTATGTTCTAACAAGACATGGCTGCCTTTTAATTCCTTAAACTTTATGGGATTTCCTCACCGTCGTGCTTAATATCTTCCCAGTAACCCTCTATCTCTACCTTAGCATAACAAGTTTTATTGCATTCCACTCTATAGGGTTCTATTTTATCTTCCATTGTTTAGGGGATGTAGGATTTAGATTTCTGGGCTTTCGGCGTCTAAGGCCATTTAGCCCTTCACGACTTGAGGGATGACGTCCTTCGGCGATCACACGATCCAGTGAAAGGAGAGGAAGAAAGGATTGAGGAAGGAAGGAAGCGGCCTGGGACCTATAAGTTAGGTACCATCCCCCATTTGCTTAATGTGAATGAGGAAAACCCAGGAAAACCTCATCCAAGTTGCTGGCCTGAAAAAGCGTGTTACACTTTTTCGGCCGAGTGGTGAGAACGTTAGCGTTTCTCGGCACCGAAGGCGAGAACGTTAGTGACTACGCTACGCGGGGCCACTCTTCCATTGTTTGTATATGGGTCCTAACAGTTATAATGGAGTTATTTGTCTGTATAATATCTTTATTCACTTCCTGTAATTTATCGTCTAAAAGTTGTATGTACTATTTACGTTTCACGTAAGTCAGAAACACTTTCCGCGATACTTTCTTCCCAACGTTTACCAATTTCATTAGTTGTTCTGTTTAGACGGTTCACTGATTCTGCTAACTTCTGTTCAAATTTCGCCAACTGATTCTCAACCAGTCCGGCAGTGTCTGCATTAATTCTGTATGTTCTGACATCTTGTCTTTTTTTTAAGTGGTAAAGAAAGAAACTGATAGTTCTCTAATATATAGCTAAGTTTGCTCTAATTTCAAACTGACATCTCTAATACATGCAAATAGAAAAAATTACAATACGCTTTCTGTGGACAATGCACAAATCGTGATACGCGTTTAGCTGTAGTTTTTCTTTTTTAGTATAGTTACACTACAATTGTTACACTAATATTCCGGTTAGCTAATATTCTGGTTTCACGTTCATGAACGTTATTAAATTTAGCAACAAGTAGGTATTTATTTTATCACAGGGTTATTAGAATACCAAAGGCTTATGGTCTTCCGGGCGGAACCACCAAATCATATGTTATCGTTGGTTTGAGACGATAACATCAACATCATCTTTACACTATAACGGAGACGGTTTGCACTAACTTCCCTATCATCTCTATCACGCATTGCCAATCGTCATTCAAGCTTGGAAGATTTGAATGAGGATTGATAGCAACGTGGTCGGTCTTGTCTAAGCTATCTAAAACCGGATACAAATTATTGTTGTTTTTTATGTTTCGTTCCATCTTTTTCCTTCTAGTGCGAGCGATAGCCTACTATTTCAGTTAAGAAATACATTCCGCGATCTAAACTCTCGCTTTTAGGTAACTACAAGCTGAGTTAAATTACCTGAAAACCACTGAATATAATTCAAAACGTCATATTTTCGATTTAAGTTAACACTACGTAACTTTGCACACTTTGTTCAGTAATAATTCCATACACAAGCGTAAATAAGAAATATTCATACACAGAAGATAAATAAATCCATACAAATGTAACATACATGTATATAACGGCCATTTACTATATGCTTTTACTACTTTTACATGGTTTTACTCATTTCTACTAGTTACTGAGATTTGTCAACTTGTGGCTCTCTTTAGCTATATTATGCACCATTTCTTTACAGACCTATTTTTTTCGTAATAACAAATAAAATTATGTCTGACGACGCTAGATCGTATGTTATCAATGTTTTCTCACATCCGCGTTAAGAAATCGGTTTCCGAAAATATTTGTTAGTTTGGTGCTTCAATTTTCAGCTTCTACGGAGATGCAGAGACTATTTTACTTTCATTTGTCCATAGTCACTTTACGCACATCCCTTCCTCACCACCGTTCACAATAAATACAGCGGCAAACCTCGCAAGTCAAGTGGTTGTTGCTCCATGGTTTTGGGCTCGATTGTGATTTGCTGAAAGCAGTTCAGACAACTGACTGTTGAAAAGCGTACTCAGAAAGTAAGAAAGTCTGTGATTGGCTTTTTAATTTCTAATCAGAAATGGGCTTTGATCCCTTAAGGTGACTACAGATGACTCGATAGTTTTCTTGACTGTGGGAAAATGCGCACAAATTAATTCTCAAATTGGTCTGCAGATAGAAGGCATTATTCTATACACGCACACAAATGCAAAAATTTCTCTTTCGACGCCTGTAGGTCCCAAGATAGTAGAAGGATAGAACATCAGTGGTGCCAACTGACATTAACATCCCCCAAACTGAGTGAAAAGAAAGAATAAAATAAAACTTTCTGTTCCTTTCGTAGATGAGAGCGTCTCTATCATTAGCAAAAATGTCTGTGCGCAACGTCGCAAGTATAGGAGCACATTTATGTTTTGGTTTTAGAAGCGACAATTATGCTGTAAAGATGGAAATCTATTATTTTTATTATTATTATTATTATTATTATTATTCTACTCACAGGAACGCTTTTGTACTTGCACTGTACGATTACTTTATTATAATATTCTATTTCTGTAATTATTCCTGTATTGAATGTTACGTCGTTTACTAGTTGGCACCAATTTGTCTACAGGTCGTCGAATAAATGAATCTCGGCGTGCACTTTGGTGCAAATAACCTTAAAAGATGAGACTGGAACATCGTAATATTTTTCTCATGATTTTAGATAGCAAGAGGGTGCAGAGGTAACGTGTTAACTGATGAGTATTGCAGCAAGTCTAACATAGACTCAAATCCTGTTCAAGCCATTTTTTTTACAAAGAAATCGTGAAAAGTCCAAGATTGACTTCTCTTGCTAAACGAGCAATACTTAAGAATGTTAAATTAAACATTTATATCACGATAGAGAGGTTTTAGGAATATTGGTTTGAAACTGCAAATAACGGTCTGCAGAACAGTTCGAAACACGCTATTGTATTCACTTTCATGTTCTTGTTTATAGAAAAGGACACTATACCATTTGTTAAACAAGTTTGAGTTAGATTAACATGTAAGTATCGCTATGGTACTCGACTTTCAACTTGAAAATCTCAGTTTGATCCCCCCGTCCTAGGTAGTATCTATTTTGCATAAACTAATGGCTGCTAACAGAGGTTTGAAAAACTTACAAGGCATAACTGGTGAGAATCCGAGTAGACTGTGTCAGTGTTCTTTATGATAAAGTGTAATGATAAGTCGTTTTCGCCCGTCTCACTATGTGTGTTTCTTCACGTTTGCTTATCATGTCATTGCCTTTTCTTCTCTCTGTCTCTAGTCATCTTTACTTTCGTTTCTTATTTATTGCTTCTCCCTCTCTCTCTCTCTCGTACACACACACACACACACACACAGAGAGAGAGAGAGAGAGAGAGAGAGATACGTTTTGTGCGTATTCTAGAGCCAATTATGTTGGTCTAATTAAGCCAATTATGTTGGTCTGGAGACTAGTTGTAAGGTATAAAAAAGCTTCCTGTTCGAAACCTTGATTCGAATGAGTCTTTCGACCCTGATTAGAGAATATCATGAACTGGGAATTTCAGTGTCATGTTTTTCGTGCTCTGAAGATCCTGGCCACCTCTGAAACAAATACTGGTTAAACGCAAGGAAGTAAGCAAAATCACTTGTTTGTTCTTCGTGTTACCGAGTCTCAATAGAATCACCGGGTCAGTACGGATTCAAATCCTCGATCATGTTGCGGTCTATAGCCTAACGTACATCACACGATTGATGCGATAACGTGTTTCAACTCTGGTGTGTTCATTCTATCTGTGCGACTTGGAACGTTTTATTCGCAATAGATGTAAATGAAAATTGGAGTTCGGAACAGATAAATCTCCAGAGATAACTAGCAAATGTCCCCTTTTTGGTTGTTTAACGAGAAGATTTTATTTATATAAGTTTTACACAAAATTCGTTTCCATTCTTTAATTTTTTCGCAATATCCTTTACTTCAATGTATTTTATCCACGTTTGCAATGTGAAACCTGCTAAGTCTGCTACGTCTATACAGAACATCCACTTTTACTTTTGCATGTTTCCAACTCTTCATTATGATACAGCTTAGATTTCTAATGTTCGTTGTTTCTGATATACATTTAGAAGTAAAATAACACTCATTCCATTTTTCTTTTGGTTTAGTTTGTATTAATAATCTAAAGGAGAAGGAATAACCTACGCTACCTACTGGGTTTATTATAATGTATTTCGGATCAGTACTTTAAATGAACACCACTAAATTTTCAAGCGAACAATTCGCAAACAAAGCATGTGTTTGGCATGCTTTTGTGTCGCAAACTTTTGGCATTATAGTAAATATATCTCAGAAATCTACCGGTGGAAATGAAGTATATAATTTGAGCACCAGTTTGGTATTCATTTTGAAAGTGAATTAATGAATTTTTCAAACATTCTTCATGTATTCGAATAACCCTAAAAGAAATTTAAAAAATAAACGTTTCTTCTATATTCCTGTTTGATTTCTGGAAACGGAACTTTATAACAGTACTTTCTTTTTTTAGCACGTTTAAATTGGATATTCTTATCAGTGCTTCTTTTCCTTCTTCTTCTTCCAATTCCATTTCTCTCTCTCTCTTACTTCTGTGCCTCTGTCTGACATCGGTTTCAATTTTGCATGTTTATTTTTTCCCTTCATCACCTTATGCATCTTTTTTCACCTCGCTTTTATTCTTTCGTTTCATCGGTACTAATAACATGTCCCTTTTGAAATTAGAATTGCGCTCATGTTGTTTGGTGATTTTAGTATTGGAGAGACGAAAGGGGGGAGAGAGGGGGTCTCATTATCAGACACGATTATGGGATACGAAGATATCATTTGGGTGGCCTAGCTGCACGGCATACGCTGTTGCAATTCTATTGATACGAAGTGCACATCGAGAGTAAATGACACTTCTGTAAGAAAGTTGCTTAATAGAGCTCAAAATAAAACATTTTCTGTAATTTGAAGAATATTCTCATCAAATTTATGTTTCTTTTCTTTGCAGGAGAATCGGTGGCTCCTGATCCCTTGGTTGGTAGTTGCGACGAAGGATATTGTACGTTACATTAGTGATTTCATACGAATTTTAAACATGGTGCAGCACTTCAATTCAGTCAATACCAAGATCAAATTTCTTGTGTCCATTCCTTCAGCAATACTCATTTACATAGGTAATACTTCATTTTCTACTTTATTTGGAAATTCAAGTTTTTTTTCAAACATAAGTAGTATAAGGCGGAATTGGTACAGAAATAAATCAACCAAATGCTAAACCTGAAAAAGGTGGCGAAAACTTTTTGATACATAAGAATAAAGACTACTGTGTACAATGTGAAGAATGGAATTCGTCTGAGTTTCAAGATAATAACAGTAACTTTTTCAACTCCAAAACACCAGTTTCTTCACTATACATAGTTTAGATGACTAAATCTCAAAGGAATCACATACCTTTGGTAGTAAGCAATTAGAATGTATGTAAATGCAGATCTTATCCAATATATATTCATAGCCAGACCTTAATAGTTTTGATTTCTTCGAAACCTCGAGATTCTAAGGGCGACCTAGGTGCCAAGCTGCCTAATACGGAATTTCAAATTTCGTAGAAGAGAAGTTCAACATCTCAGGAACAATTCATATTACTACTACGTTGACAACCTTCACAATAACTATGTAGTTTACGCTGTTATAATTTACTATCTAAAAATTGTCTTAAAAAGATACCTATGTATTGAAATTATTGAAGTCCTCAGTCTATTTCACAACTTTTTAGATTACGGTCACTTAGCATGTAAGTGATCCAAATGACGTTAATTTGCAGCCTTGATTACGACACAGATGTTCTCTATGTGCATGATGTTCATATGGGAGTAGTATATGCAAGATTAACTTGGTAGCAAAGTGTTACGTACGTCGTGTTTAATTAAGTACACATCAAATCAAAAAGAAATTAAGATGACGTAACAAAGCGTCTGAACGTCATTACGCGTGGGCGTATCATCGGAAGATTTGAAATAATGCAGTATCAAGAGATCGTGAGTGCAGAGCTGAATGAGGTTCGTAATGTAATTTAACGGCTGTGAGCATTCCAGAAAGGGTAAAGCATTCGAAATTAGTATGGGACACGTTGCTCACATACTATAACCCAATGTGAGTGCTGCAATCTGCCATTGAATGTTCAACGATGTCTAATCAGTATTGTATCTTCTTTACCTCGTGACTTCAGTCCAACATTTGCAACCCATGACTTCTGACACACTGTGAATGTATCGATGGCTACTCGAGGTGTCCTTTTATGCAAGATAGTTCGCTACATGAATCGTGGCTTACAGAAGTCTTTCACCAGATAGTGGCGACTCCTTTGAAACAAATGCAGACTATGAGAATTAAATCTGTCATATCAGTAGTTTGGTGTGGAGAAGAAACAAACTTGTGAAACAAAGGTTTAAGAACAACTCAAGTTATTAACATAAACTATGCCGAAGATTATTGACTTATTTCATCATAAAAGAAATACGAAAGACGTTTTGAAACGAAGAAAAATAACGTAGATCTTTGCAACCGGAGGCAAAGAAACCTACAGTAACCACACTAAAGACGAATCGCTTATCGCGTAGTGGTCGTGGTTCTATGGTCAAGGCGATTGACCAGTAATCTGGAGGTTTTCGTACAAAATTTAAAAATAGAAACTCATTATCGCTCAGGTCATACGATTACGAGGAGAAACGTGATATTTGGCCAAAAATATTACGGTTTTGTTTAATGTTGCCCACGAGAAGAAGAATTTCTCATATCGTTTTTAAACAATACAAACAAAATCGGGGTAAGAATTAACATTTTACATTCGAGACGGGACAAGGCTTACACAAATTATCCTCTCGCTTTGGAGAAGAGAATCGAGACGAGGCGAAAAGTATCGTAAACATTTCTCGTCTTGTCTCAATTCTTGAAATATTGTATGTCTAGTCTTTTAGTAACAATTGCTCTATACAAACTTACACGCTATTTTGTTAGTTTGTATTTTAGAGCTCATTGAATTTGCCTCTGTAGATATTTTGGTAGGAAAGCTTTAATAATTACAGTTGCATATCCTAAAAGTTAGTTTATTATATGTCATATTGTTGAGTAATATAAAGTTATTTTTATTATAGTTAATTTCCTTAAAACGAACAGTAGAATACTTTCTACATGAAACTTTCGTGGAATGATTTCTTTTAAAATTTATGTAATTGCAGGGGTGTGTCTTGGAAGTACGGAACCCCCTCCCTGAAATCTTTTCTTTTCAGTAAGTTTTGCCTAATTTTAGGACAACTTTAAAACATTTAATACCATTATTATTATTATTATTATTATTATTATTATTATTATTATTATTATTATTATTATTATTGAAGCTTTGTGAATTTAATGGTTCACCATGTTCCACCCAGCTCCCGTCCAGTGGGCATTGTGCTGGACAAACGCCGTATGTGTAGGTTTTCTCCGGGTTGCCCTTCCTCTCACTTTCTTTATTCCAATATTTCTTTCATTCTCAACATCGACCTCTTCTTTAGCTTAACCGTCATAATCACTACTTAGAAAAAGCTCTCTTAGGGCTCTTGTGAGTTCAGTAGCCCTACTTTCTATACAAAATTTGTCTGGAAACTTTTCGCTAGTTGTAGGGACGTACGCAGAGGGTATGTCTTGGTGGTCCGAACACTTCCCTCCAATCCGGACTATTTTGGAACTTTGGCTAATGTAGGGGCGATTTTATAGATTTTATTACAATCTGTCCTCATACAGAGTTTTGTCCTCTATATTATTATTATTATTATTATTATTATTATTATTATTATTATTATTATTATTATTATTACTGAAGATTTGAAAACTCAATATTACGTCCTACTGCAATGTAAATAAGAATACTGAAGTTGATAGGAGAAGGGAAAAGAAATTAATTTGGATGCTGTTTAACCATGCATTGCCTTATAACAGATACTCTGGAGGATTAGTGTCTGGAAAGAAAAAAGGGGAAAAGAAGGTTTTCATGTCCTGGAGAATATGAAATTCGAAATTTCTGTTGCGTTAGCAAAAACTAAGTAGGATTTGTCTTCATCACGATACACTCTAACGCACTTTCTTTACTTAAAACCTTTTGATTATATATGCCTTATATTGGTCCCATTATACATTACTGAATCATTGTTTGGAATAGAACTTAAATATATTTCATTGTTATTTGACGTTAAATATTGATATTTTAACAAAATATAAATACAAATATAAAAAAGAATAGTTCCAATTTACAAATTTTGGTTCAACTTATATATGGAATGTTTTCGAAATGGCGAAGGGAAATATTATTATTATTTCTAGTAATAGTGGAAGAAATTAGAAACAATTTCACAATGAAACAATAATGCCAAACAAGTGTTTCGGAAACACTTATGACTCATACTAGGCCCTAAGGATACACTTTTCATGAATAGCTTGCTAAACATGTTACGTTCTCAGACAGTACTAATCAAGGTTGTAGACATGTTAATATTTCCCATGTGAAGAAAGTCGTCTTAAATCTAACTTGTAAGACCGAGAGAAATTGAATATTTTCATACTATTATACATCAGAAATATCAACTTTGTAGACGAAAAACATTTCTTTAATACCATCAGAGGGAATCGAACCTAGGATCCTAAACTACGAAACGAATGCTTAAACCACTACTCTAAGACTGCTCTGTTAGGTAACAGTCAAACAAAATTCGTGCATGTAGCAAATTGCACGCGTTTACGATTCCAATATTTTATTAACGATGAAAAACTGATTTCGTTCATGATAAAAATATTATAGCCCAGAGAATTTAAATTTAAATTTACAAAAGACATACGAACAGCCAAGAACATGAAGGAGGAAGTCGTTTTAAGAGTAATTCGAGCTGATTTTACTGATTCACAGAAATTTTCTCTATTATATTCGTTTATAGTCGTTTTACAATCACTTCCAGTAACCTTGAACGACCGGGACACGACCACAGATACATCGAGAACACCTAAAATTTCAAAGGCTCTCCCACCGGGAATCGAAACCGAGACCCCACTCGCTGAACCATCTGATGGATGGGGTATTTAGTTCGTTCCCAAGATAAGTAAATTTGAAACGGACAACATCGTGCACGTGGGCTTTCTTGGGACACTTGCACTTTCTCATTCCAGCAATTCCTCCACCATAATTCAGTTCCTTTAAACATGGTCTTCATCAAACTAACACGCATAGTCGTGGGACATCAAACACAAAGATTTCAATCTTTTCATTTTCACGCGGTTTACAAAAAACAATCCGAACCGAAAAAGTTGTTTTTGATATTGCTCATTAACATGTTTTCACAAAAAAATATAGAGAAGAAAAAGATGGAGGATCGTAATTCCAATCAAAAGTGAAACAACAGATTCATAATACCATAACATATTATGTACTACAAATGTGGGGAAAAAACCGCAATAGTCCCTTATTTCCGCCAATATACTGTATATACATATACATATAAATACACACACACACACACACATATATATATATATATATATATATATATATATATATATATATATATATATATATATGTGTGTGTGTGTGTGTGTGTGTGTATAGGGTGTTTCAAAACAACAGGGACAACTTCTGGAAGGTGATTCCTCACACCAAGGTAAGACAAATAGTATAGACCAACCTTGGTGCACAAATGCTTTCTTTCGCAAATATAGGCTGCCGAAACATGAAGAAATGAACTTTAAGGTCCACAGCTCCAAAACTATGCAACTTATGGTACTTAGGTTAGGGCAAGACTTCACTTAGGAACTAGTACGTGTCCTAGTTTACGTATCTGGCTACGGGATTATAATTTAAAGTACTCACCAACTACCGCTATAAAAATTGTTACTAAAGTACTGTAGGGTTCTGAAACTGGAATATTTGGATAGGGCACATACTAGTTTCTTGAAGTTTTGAAGTGATGTAGTTTTTTGAATTGAAGTTTTCAAACGACTATGGTATGTTCCATAGTTTCGGAGTTATTAACCTTTAATGTTTATTTTTTCATGTTTCTGGCCGCCTATACTCTGAAAGGAAGCATTTTGGTACCGAGGTTGCTCTATACTTGTTAAATATATATATATATATATATATATATATATATATATATATATATATATATATATATATATACCTTATGTCATAATTCGTGTAATTTTCTACAGCACTGGGAGAATATGAAGTTTTCACACTATTTATGTGAAATTTTTCATTTTTATTGAAAAATGTATGATTTTTAAAAATTTTAACACTAAGTGAGATAAAGTTATTTACTTCTCTTTCGGGCCGTAAACACAAAAGTTCATGCTTATGAGAGATTCAATGTTAAATTTTTGCAACAATTTTCACCAATGATTATTCCTGAGGAATTTGGGGCACATTAGTATTATTTGCTACAAAAGACAATAACACTCATCGGTAATGTTGGTATAGTCGTCTAGAGCATTATTTTTGGTAAGGCTCCTCATTCGGAGGGTCAGGGGACTAAAAAAAAAATGGGTGGAGTGTTATCAAAATCCCAAATTGCCAGTAAGCATCACATTTATCACAAATTTCACAGAATTAATATTCCGGTGTTTCTTGCATGTGTCAGTGACTGATATGGGACTACAGCTCCCATTCAAAATTCACATAAAAATTCCGCATAAACATCCTTAGCAGGGACACGGGAGGAAACTTTTTTGTCAATTAATGTGAAAAGTGGTTCTTATAGTAGAAAAGGTATGCGCTTTTAAAATATGGATTGCTATTTTGGTAAGGCAGGGCCTTAGGGCGCACAGGGGGCGAAGCATATGATCTTTATTAAAACTCCAAATTGAAATTTGGAAATGCGAGTGAGCGTCAAATTCGTCACAAATGCCATAGAATTAATATTCCGATGCTCGCTGGTTGTACTACTGACTAATGTAAGGCTATAGCCTTTCTTCTAAACACACATGAAAAATTTTCTATAAATATCCTTAGCAGGGACATTTATGAAAATTTGGTTGTATCGTACTAAGAAGATATGAGTTTTTCAAATTTCGAATATTTTGGTAACGAGCAGCCTCAAGGAGACACAATGGGTGTGAATTGTGATATTAAAATTCCAATTTTATTTTAGAAATAAAACTGAGCGTCAGATACAAACGCCACAGAATTATATTCGAATCCTCATTCCATATGCATATGGGGCTACCCTAACATATTTCAAGAGTCACATCAAAATGATAAATATTTTTAGCATGGATATACGGGAAGAATATGGATATCTTATATATTTTTTCATTATTGCAGACAAATTTCGTAATTTTCTTTAAAATCTCAAATCTAGTATAAGGCTAGTTTTAGACGGAAGCATTTATCGTAGCATTTCTCATAGCAAAAATCGTATCATCGATATCCTACCGTGTAAAGTAGCAAATGCTATAGAATTTCCCATGCCATGGCATATCTTATGGCATTTCTTGTCGGTAGAATCTACTTTATTTCGTAGCATTTCCCCAGCATTTCTGGTCCGATTGCAGCGCCGTGGTGTGTTAAAAAGAAGTGAAAGATTTTGTGCCAAATATCCATGCTCTTTGTTTTGTGTGGGAAATTGAATTGTAGTAAAGAAAAATGAGTTGGAATAGGGATGCTCTTTGTCCACATACTTCTTTGTGATTTTCGTTTTTTAATATGACCGGCGAGAACTGTTGTCACAATTACTATAGCTTTAGCTACCTCACGCTTATTTTCGGAGCTCTAATTGCGCTCTTTTCCAGTGATTTGTTTGCTACGTCACGACAGATGCTTATCAAGATGCTACCGTTTAAAAACACCATATGCTTTTGATGCCATAGAATATTATATGAAATTTTTGGTAGCACATCTGCTACGAGAAATGCTACGAGAAGTGCTTCCGTCTGAAACTAGCCTAAGTGATTATCTCCTATCAGTCTTACAGATTTTATATCTTTGTTCTTACGGTGTCACTGGAAGAATATAATCAAAGAATTTGCACTTGTTAAAAATCAATTGCGACTCTTGTTATAAAACTAAATCACACACATCACCAATGTATTTTCTGCATACTTAAGCAAAACCAGCTCTAAGTAGAACAAAACACAGCAATGGAAAATGTCGCAGGAACCACGAACACACAAAAAATCCTAATAAAAAGTAACATTTTAAAAATTGCAAATTTAGTAGCTTCATATTTCAATATTGTCTTCTTTATACCTTAAACAGAGCGTATCTTTTTCATACTTCTAACACAATAACCGTATGATATTACTTTCCAGACAATAACATACTCGTATGTACTGCACACATAAATATATCAAGAAACCGTATACTACTAACACACGGTTGTAGTAGAAACAAATGCCTCGCGAGGAATAAGAATCATTTCTAAAAAAATATTACTTTTTGGAAACAACACTTCGTGGCTCTATCATCATTAACCTAAATATAAGACAGATAAATTCAACCTACTTTTATTCAGTATGCTCTTCTGAAAGAGCAATACATAAAGTAATGTGATTTACTATAACCATTGTGAACTCCTCCAACGTCTCTAGAGTGGTCATCTCTACCTTCAGGACAATTCTCTGTTTCAAATTATCTGGCAGATATGTTGAAAAATGTGGTGGAGGCAAGTGCCCATATTAGTAACTGACACATGCAAGGAGCATAGGGTATTAATTCTGCTACATTTGCGAATAATATGACGCTCAGTCTCATTTCTAAAATAAAATTTGTAGTTTTTAGAAAGATTCAGCATCATATGCAGTGCCCCCTAAGGCACTGCCTCACCAAATTAGCAACTCAGTTTCGAGAACGCATATCTTTTCTACCACATGAACGCTTTTCTACTTTTCTACTAGTTTTTACATTAATTGACCAACAAACGTTTCTTCCCTTATGTCCC